>NC_041385.1:272338504-272389934 GCF_002162155.2 Triticum dicoccoides | reverse complement strand
TATAGAACATGGATTTGCTACCCACACTAGCTCTAGTGCTTGTTATCGGAACCATTGGTTGGCTTTAGGATCCGCACTTTTAGGTGGATAAGGTTCAGATTTTCTACATTACTGAATTTCGCCACCGCATATTAGGAATGGTCGGCTGGACCTTTCTCTAGTGATAGGCCTGAAGATGGCAACCTACTCTCTGACTATGCATGCGCACTCAGAGCAGGAGCAGCTCCGCCTTTTTAAAATGCAGACCGTGACAGGAACTACTTCGGGCATCTTACGAATTTGACCAACAGTGGCAATGTACTAAAAAGTTCTTGGTCCGGCGTGCTGGACGGTCATTGTAAGAACTGCCATTTTCGTATATCTGGTCAAATGTTCGGCACCTTATGGACTGCGATGTGTCCTGTCATTTTTAATCTAGGAAAAAGTAAGACGGTGTTGCACTGTTCGCACTAGTAATGGAACTGCCACACCGTGAATTCATTTTTCACAGAGGAAAAGCGCCATGTTCGACCATGAATACGTTTTCCAATGTGTCACAGACACAAGTAACATGCCCCGTTTTATTTCGCTCCAGCCGGTTCACTCTTTTTAAAAGTTATGTTTCTCTGGCAGTTCTTTATTACAGCATGTAGTGCTAGCAGTTTACTACCCTTCAAAAAAAAGTTTACTACACTGTCCAGAGTGGTTCTTTTTTTATTAAGTATAGTCGAGAGCGATTATCTTTTTTTTAAGTCCAGAGCAGTTCTGTGGGCACCAGTGGCATCTGAAACCATACCATAGGGCCTATCGGTGCCAATATTAAAGGTTGGTCATGAAAATTATGGTGGTTTCTAGAGTATGAGTGAAAATTATAATCGTTACGAGGAAAATAATATTCACACATGTATAATCATCCAAAACCTCATCAAGGCTTAATGACACCCAAAAAAATGCTGAGTTCAGGCAAGAAAATGTTGAGATCCAGATCGGAGATCTTAGAGAAAAGAAAACGCTGCTCCATTGGTTGTTTCAACAAGTTCAACAAGGAATAAATAAAATTTCTGTGCACGCAGAGACACAAATGTGGAAAATGCACAAAATCAATGGTAGTATTGCAAAAGTTTCTGTTATTCTAGTACAGAAAAACAAGCAGCAAGCCTCTCACGCTAGCTGGGCAAGCCATGATGCAGGGAATAAGAAAAGTACTGTACTTCAACAATATTCTAAAATGACCCAAAAATTCCAGATCAGAACATGGGGAAGAGTAGGAGCAACAGAGGATGAAGAGGTGAGGCGGGCCGCATTGTATTAGTATCAAGAAAGCTAGCTCTAGACATACATATACAAAGTCATGTGCAGATTAGATGAGGATACCTATCCACACATGAGTCAAACAAAAAATTCATGCATCCAGAAGCAACTGGATCACAGCAACGACAGAAGCGGCCACCAAAGAGATAAACAAAAAGAAACCAAAGCTGCAGTTTAGAGGGAAAACTCAGAAACCACTACAGGATGAAGGGGAAGGGAGGTCATGGCCGTTGTAGTGGTAGTGGGCAGCGGAGTTCCTCGAGCTGAGCTCGGCGACTGACGCATGCATGGCGGCACGAACCTCGACGAACACCATAATAGGGCTGAAGCATCCCGCACCAGGGTAGTGGTCGAAAGGAGAGAACGCGGCAGTGGTGGGGATCCCATGACGATGACCTCATGGACCTGCTATGCTCGGCGGAGGTCGAGGAGGACTAGATGCGGTGACGGTGCGGACGTATCAATCTTGAGCAGATCGAGGAGGACGAGCTCGTGGTCGTGCCCAGGGCGGTTGGATCTGATGGACGGGAGGGAGCCCGAGATAACCTTGTGGCCGAGGCCGGGGCAGTTTGTACGGGTCACAGAGGTTGGACAGGAGAAGGGAGAAGGAGATATTTTTCTGGGGGAG
This sequence comes from Triticum dicoccoides, assembly GCF_002162155.2. NCBI lineage: Eukaryota > Viridiplantae > Streptophyta > Magnoliopsida > Poales > Poaceae > Triticum > Triticum dicoccoides. The sequence continues at coordinate 272,388,016 of NC_041385.1, read as the reverse complement.
GAAGCACGATCCCAAATATCCCGAATAGATGTTAATTTTGTTTGGATTTCGTCCGTTCAGAGGTGACGCATACTAAAATGTATAAAAATAACCCGGCAAAAAAAATTCTCGCATGCATGGATTTCAATTCGAAGGGTAGTTTTTTAAGGTTCTTCATGCCGAACACACCTCCTCCCTCCGTGACATGTCGCCCGGTTCTGTTGGTGTGAAACGCCGGTTCTTTGCAATATTTCAGTTCGAAGTGTTGTTTTTTGAAGGTTCTTCATGGAGAATGCCCCCCGTCGCCAAGCCAGAGGAGCAGGAGGAGGAGGAGGCTACGTACCAGGCGGCGCTGGCGGCGGCCATCCAAGCCTACCTTAATATGAATATGAAGCACTTTTCGTATGTTCATATAGCACAGGAACTCTAATCTCTCTCTCTCTCTCTCTCTCTCTCTCTCTCTCTCTCTAGTCATTTAACATCTCATTTAACGCCCACCCTTGTAAAAAAACTTACACGGAAATGGTGTCATCTATATGCTCATATTGTACCTGTGTGGGTTCCCGTTCCTTAAGAAATGGTTTATATTGTACGTGTGTGGGTCGCTCTCCCAGTGCATAACAAAGGGCCCCACATGGTTTGTCTATTCGGACGAAGGGGGGCTCTTTCAACCATAAAGATGTGCCCCCACCCAAAAATCGTGTGTCAAAAAATGAAAAATGATGGCCAGTTTTGCTCTCACATGGGAAGGGGCATCGATATGCTCACAATCTACTATATATTGAAAGGGTTCTTGTTCCTTTAGAAAGGGTTTCTATTGTATGTGGATTGATGGTTCTCACAGTACATATTGAAGGTTCCCGGATGATTTGTCGATGCAGTCGAAGGAGGGTCATGTTCTCTCCCTAGTCATTTAACATCTCATTTAACACGTGCACATCCTAAAAAACTTACATGGGAATGGTGTCGTCTATATGCTCACGGTTTGACTATATATGAAAAAGGGTTCCCGTTCCTAAGAAACGGTTCATATTGTACGTGCATGGGTGGTTCTCAGAGTGCATAACAAAGGGCCCCGCATGGTCTGTCGATTCGGACGAAGGGGGGTTCGTTCATCCATAAAGATGTGCCCCCACCCAAAAACCGTGTGCCAAAAAATGAAAAATGATGGTCAGTTTTGCTCTCACATGGAAAAGGGGCATCGATATGCTCACGATCTACTATATGTGGAAAGGGTTCTCGTTCCTTTAGAAAGGGTTCCAATGGTACGTGAAGTGGTGGTTCTCGATGTACATATCGAAAGTTCCCGCATGATATGTCAGTGCGGTCGAAGGAGGGTCATGTTCTCTCACTAGTCATTTAACATCTCATTTAACACATGCACATCCTAAAAAACTTACACGGGAATTGTGTCGTCTATATGCTCACGGTATGACCATATATGGAAAGGGTTCCCATTTCTTAAGAAATGATTCATATTGTATGTGTGTGGGTTGTTCTCGCATTGCATAACAAAGGTTCCCGTGTGGTTTGTCGATTCAGACAGGGGGAGGGGTTCATCCATAAAGATGGGTTCCCACCCAAAAACCGCATGTCAAAAAAATGAAAAATGATGGCCCGTTTTGCTCTCACATGGAAAGGGGTGTCGATATCTCAAGGATCTACTACATATGGGAAGGGTTCTCGTTCCTTATGAAAGGGTTCCTATTGTATGTGGATTGGTGGTCTCGCAGTGCATATCAGAGGTTCCTACATGATTTGTCGATGCAGTCGAAAGGGGCCCCGTTCTCTCTCTAGTCATTTAATATCTCATTTAACGCGCACACATCGTAAAAAACTTACACGGGAATGGTGTCAGTGGGTGCAATGATCACCTTATGGAGAAGGTTGTCCTGCGCAAAAAAGGTGCCCTCGGGTGGGTATGCATGGTTCCGTCAATGTAAGATGGAGGTTCTTTTGTAATGTAAGTCTTGCGGTGATATATCTAGTTATCTATCGCTCCCCCCCCCTCTCTCTACTTCTCTCTCTATCTATCTATCTCTCCCTCTCTCTTTTTCTCCCTCTCTTCCTCTCTCCCTCTCTCTTCCTCTCTTTCTCTTTCTAGTCCTTTAACATCTGATTTAACACGCACGCATCTAATTACACGGTGTTGGATGTTTTTGGTGGGTCCTGATCTCGTGGCTGGTTGGAACGGCGCGGGGTTTTACCATGAAGGCGTATGCCGTCGCCGGTACTCCAGTGGAGATCCTCCATCCCCTCATCGGAGCCCTCATCACGTCGCTGACCATCCGTGCCGCAGATCGGCGGAGGGGACCTCCGGCCACCACGTCCGGCCATTTGGGAGGAGAGAGGCGGCAGATTGGGACAGGGGACGCGCCGTCAACGGGGCGAGGGGGAGAAGAGGGGGTAAAGGGGAGGGAGAGAATTTTACTCGGCCGTCGCGAGCCAGAGTAAATATACTCGGATAAATAGGGATGCGGTAATTTTTTACTCCACTGACCGTTATAAGGGGTCGACTAGGTGCAAGTTAGAGAACAAAAAACTCAAATATATACTGCCTTACGGCCAGATAAGGATCAGTTAGAAATGTCATGAACAAAGATAAAACGAGGATCAAGCTACCACAATGACGCATCTCTTGAAACTCACGCGTCATTGCGCAAAGCCGCGAACTTCTCATTTTGTGTCGTATGCTTGAAAACGGTTATGTCCCTATCTCAAAAGAACACTAGTATTTGTTTGATTGACTCAATCCTTTCCGTTGGATTTTGTTTGGGTGGCTGATATAGGAGCGCCAGTTACAGCGTGACTTGCAAGAGGCAAGTCACCTGATCTTGGCCGGGGGGCTAACGACACTGCAATATGACCCCCCTGGGTCGTCCTGGGGTGTCGGGCTAAGGGGAGAATTGGTTGGGGTTTTCACGAGCACTACTTGGCATCTATAAATGACGTTGTCAATTAATTACGTTGATGTTGTTTTTTCTCATCCACATCTGTATGTGCATCTAGTCATTGAATAGCTGCCATCATTGCCGCACCGCTTACTGGTGAAAGCGGAACGCACGAGCGTGCGATACGGAATCCCCCTGGCCATGTGTGATACGTCCTGATTTTTTGTCAAAATGTCTTAAACCACGAATGGTAAGGTTCAGAATCGCATCCGTGTGTCATTGTTAAGCACGCAGTACCCACTTTGAGTCCGTCTGGCGCATATTCCCTGCACGTCCTATTCATACGCCAACGCATCTGACCGCGTGCCCTTGTTTCATGGCTTTAGTAACCACAGGTGTTGCACGCCGTCAGACTGTAGAAGCTTCCAAAACACACATCAGCCTTTGGTGAAAAACGTTGCGGTGCTAGAAACCAACACAACCACCACCATCGATGGAGAACGTTTTTCGTTTACCTACCGCACTGGTGATCACCGCGCCCTGGGTCAAGCTAGACACAGGGAAGGAAGCCATCCTCCGAATTAACCGATATTCAAAGAGCGGCCATTGGCATGTCCATCCTCTCCGTGCAGAACTTCCTCATCCATTTATGTAGCTTAAAGCGAAATACTATGCATACTAAGCTAGGTCTATTACACTGGTAGCACTGCAGTCAACAAGCTTTGTGCGCTGCAGTAGAAGCCATCCAGCCAGGAGCTAAGATCCATTTTCACGTACCAGAAAGGGACTGATGTCTACTGAAGCGTAAAATCCAGATAAACAAATAGATCAAGTGCACCCATAATTCCTTAGTACAGTAGTACGGAGCAAGGCAGGATATGTATGGCACCCAGCCGATGATTCTAAAATACAACCAAAGTAGTTTTGCTTCACGTAGAAAACCACACCAAATGAATTAAAAGTGGGAATCAACTCTGAGGCCAATGCAATTACCAGATAGAAAAAACAGAACACTCTGAACGAATTTTCAGCCAAGAAAAAAATGTGCATTCTTTTCTGGCATTCCATCAAACCGTTTTTCTTAAAAGACATTCCATTAAATTGTTAATGTGTTGTTTTAACATATAAGTTTATCATCTACATTTATTTGCATCTTTACTTTTTCCAATCTATATCATAAAAATACCAAAAATATTTATCTTATCATATTATCTCTATGAGATCTCATTTTTGCAAGTGGCCGTGAAGGGATTGACAACCCCTTTATTGCGTTGGTTGCGAGGTTCTTGTTTGTTTGTGTAGGTGCGTGGGACTTTTGAGGAGCCTCCTACTGGATTGTACCTTGGTTCTCAAAAACTGAGGGAAATACTTACGCTACTGTGCTGCATGACCCTTTCCTCTTCAAGGAAAACCAACGCATGCTGAAGACGTAGCAAGAAGGATTTCTGGTGCCGTTGCCGGGGAGGTCTTCGCTTAAGTCAAGACATACCAAGTACCCATCACAAACTCATCTCCCTCGCATTACAGCATTTGCCATTTGCCTCTCGTTTTCCTCTCCCCACTTCACCCTTGCCGTTTTATTTGCCCTCTCTTTCCCAATCTCCTCTCTCTTTCGCTTGCCTTTTTTGTTTGCTTGTGTGTTAGATTGCTTGTCACGATGGCGCAAAAGATAATACCAAATTGTGTGATTTTTCCAATACCGATAATAATGATTTCCATAGTACTCCGATTGCTCCTCTTAATGATGTTGAGTCTTGTGACAATGCTGCTTTGCTGAATCTTGTTATGAAAGATCAATTCTTTGGCCTTCCTAGCGAAGATGTTGTTACCCATCTAAACAACTTTGTTGATTTGTGTGAGATGAAAAAGAAGAAATACATAGATAATGATATTGTTAAATTGAAGTTATTTTGTTTTCACTTAGAGATCGTGCTAAAGTTTGGTTTTCGTCTTTGCCTAAGAATAGTATTGATTCATGGAATAAGTGCAAAGATGCTTTTATCTCTAAGTATTTTTCTCCTGGTAAGATCATCTCTCTTAGGAACATTATTATGAATTTTAAACAACTTGACCATGAGCATGTTGCCCAATCTTGGGAAAGAATGAAATTAATGGTTCGCAATTGCCCTACTCATGGTTTGAATTTATGGATGATCATACAAAAATTTTATGCCGGTTTGAATTTTGCTTCTAGAAATCTTTTAGATTTGGCCGCGGGAGGCACTTTTATGGAAATTACCTTAGGAGAAGCTACTAAACTCCTTGATAATATTATGGCTAATTATTCTTAATGGCACACTGAAAGATCCACTAGTAAGAAAGTGCATGCTATAGAAGAAATTAATGTTTTGAGTGGAAAGATGGATGAATTTAAGAAATTGTTTGCTACTAAGAGTGCTCCTATTGATCCCAATGATATTCCTTTGTCTACCTTGATTGAGAATAATAATGAATCTATGGATGTGAATTTTGTTGGTAGGATTAATTTTGGTAACAATGCTTATAGAGGAAACTTTAATCCTAGATCGTTCCCTAGTAATTCCTCCAATAATTATGGAAATTTGTACAATAATTCTTATGGTAATTTTAATAAGAATTTGTGATCTCTCAAAAGAATTTTAATGCTTTCCTTGAAGAAAAATTGCTTAAAGTTGATGATTTGGCTAGAACGTTGATAGACTTTCGCTTGATGTTGATTCTTTGAAACTTAGATCTACTCCTCCTAAGCATGATATCAATGAGTCTCTCAAAGCCATGAGAATTTCCATTTATGAGTGCAAAGAAAGAACCGCTAGGTTGCGTGCTAAGAAAGATTGCTTTGTAAAAGCGTGTTCTTCTAGTCTCCATGAAAATAATGATGAAGATCTAAAAGTTATTGACATGTCCCCTATTAAATCTTTGTTTTTTAATATTAATCTTAAAAATGATGGGACTGGAGATGAGTCAACTTTAGTTAAAAGGCGTCCCAATGATTCGGAATTTCTAGATCTTGATGCTAAATTTGGTAAAAGTGGGGTTGGAGAGGTCAAGACTTTAAATGGCATTGAACCCACTATCTTGTATTTCAAGGAATTTAATTATGATAATTATTTTTTAATAGATTGTATTTCCTTGTTGCAATCCATGTTGAATTCTCCTCATGTTTATAGTCAAAATAAAGCTTTTACCAAACATATCGTTGATGCCTTGATGCAATCTTATGATGAAAAACTTAATTTGGAAGTTTCTATACCTAGAAAACTTTATGATGAGTGGGAACCTACTATAAATATTAAAATTAAAGATCATGAGTATTATACTTTGTGTGGTTTGGGTGCTAGTGTTTCCACGATTCCGAAAACTTTATGTGATATTCTAGGTTTCCATGATCTTGATGATTGCTCTTTAAATTTGCACCTTGCGGATTCCACCATTAAGAAACTTATGGGAAGGATCAATGATGTTCTTATTGTTGCAAATAGGAATTATGTGCCCGTATATTTTATCGTTCTTGATATAGATTGCAATCTTTCATGTCCTATTATTTTTGGTAGAGCTTTCCTTAGAACGATTGGTGCAATTATTGATATGAAGGAAGGGAATATTAGATTCTAATTTTCATTAAGGAAAGACATGGAACACTTTCCAAGAAAGAAAGCTAAATTACCTTATGAATCTATCATGCGAGCTACTTATAAATTGAGTGCCAAAGATGGCACTACTTAGATCTATCCTCGCTTTTATGCCTAGCTTGGGGCGTTAAATAATAGCGCTTGTTGGGAGGCAACCCGATTTTATTTTAGTTTTTTGCTTTTTGATTCTGTTTAGTAATAAATATTTCATCTAGCTTCTGCTTATATGTGTTTTGATCTTTTAATTAGTGTTTGTGCCAAGTGGAACCTATAGGATAAACTATGGTGATAGTTAATTTGATTCTGCTGAAAAACAGAAACTTTGCATGCACGAAAATAATTTTAGTAATTCATAAAAACGTGATTTTGTGTTGATACTTTTTGCTGTAGATCAATAGAGAAATTTCCCAGGACTCCTTATTTTGGTAGGATTTTTAGAGTTCCAGAATTATTCGAGAGTTACAGATTGCTACAGACTATTCTGTTTTTGACAGATTCTGTTTTTCGTGTGTTGTTTGCTTATTTTGATGCATCTATGGCTAGTATCGGGGGGTATGAACCATAGAGAAGTTGGAATACAGTAGGTTTAACACAAATATAAATAAAGAATGAGTTCATTACAATACCTTATGTGGTGGTTTTTCTTTCTTGCACTAACGGAGCTTATGAGATTTCCTGTTGAGTTTTGTGTTGTGAACTTTTCAAGTTTTGGGTAAAGATTTGATGGATTATGGAATAAGGAGTGGAAAGAGCCTAAGCTTGGGGATGCCCATGGCACCCTAAGATATTCAAGGATAACCAAAAGCCTAAGCTTGGGGATTCCCCGGAAGGCATCCCCTCTTTCGTCTTCGTCTATCGGTAACTTTACTTGGAGCTATATTTTTATTCGCCACATGATATGTGTTTTGCTTGAAGCGTCTTGTATGATATTAGTATTTGATTTTTAGATTACCACGATCATCCTTTCTTTACACACCTTTTGGGAGAAGCCCACTTGATTAGAATTTATTAGAATACTCTATGTGCTTCACTTATATCTTTTGAGCTACATAGTTTTGCTCTAGTGCTTCACTTATATCTTTTAGAGCACGACGGTGGCTTAATTTTGTAGAAATTTTTGATCTCTCATGCTTCACTTATATTATTTTGAGAGTCTCTTAGAACAGCATGGTATTTTCTATGGTTATAAAATTGGTCCTAGAATGATGGGCATCCAAGTTGGGTATAATAAAAACTATCATAGAAAGTGAATTAGATACTACGATCAATTTGATGCTTGATAATTGTTTTGAGATATGAGAATGGTGATATTAGAGTCATGATAGTTGGGTGATTATGAATTTAAAGAATACTTGTGTTCAAGTTTGTGATTCCCGTAGCATGCACGTATGGTGAACTGCTTTGTGATGAAGTTGGAGCACAATTTTATTTATTGATTGTCTTCCTTATGAGTGGCGGTCGGGGACAAGAGATGGTATTTTCCTACCAATCTATCCCCCTAGGAGCATGTGCGTAGTACTTTGTTTTCAAATACTTGTAGATTTTCGCAATAAGTATATGAGTTCTTTATGACTAATGTTGAGTCCATGGATTATACGCACTCTCACCCTTCCACCATTGCTAGCCTCTCTTGTGCCGCGCAACTTTCGCCGGTACTATACACACACCATATACCTTCCTCAAAACAGCCACCATACCTACCTATTATGGCATTTCCATAGCCATTCCGAGATATATTGCGATGCAACTTTCCACCGTTCCGTTTATATGACACGCATCATCATTGTCATATTGCTCTTTGCATGATCATGTAGTTGACATCGTATTTGTGGCAAGGCCACCTTCATAATTTTCATACATGTCACTCTAGATTCATTGCATATCCCAGTACACCGTCGGAGACATTCATATAGAGTCATATCTTGTTCTAAGTATTGAGTTGTAATCTTGAGTTGTAAGTAAATAAAGGTGTGATGATCTTCATTACTAGAGCATTGCCCCAGTGAGGAAAGGATGATGGAGACTATGATTCCCCCACAAGTCGGGATGAGACTTCGGACTTTAAAAAAAAGAGGCCAAACAGCCCACCAAATAAAAAAAGGGGAAATGCCAAATAAAAAATGAGAGAAAAAGAGAGAAGGGACAATGCTACTATCCTTTTTACCACACTTGTGCTTCAAAGTAGCACCATGATCTTCATGATAGAGAGTCTCCTATGTTGTCACTTTCATATACTAGTGGGAATTTTTCATTATAGAACTTGGCTTGTATATTCCAATGATGGGCTTCCTCAAAATGCCCTAGGTCTTCGTGAGCAAGCAAGTTGGATGCACACCCACTTAGTTTTCTTTTGTTGAGCTTTCATACACTTATAGCTCTAGTGCATCCGTTGGATGGCAATCCCTACTCACTCACCTTGATATCTATTAATGGGCATCTCCATAGCCCGTTGATACGCCTAGTTGATGTGAGACTATCTTCTCCTTTTTTGTCTTCTCCACAACCACCATTATACTCAACATATAGTGTTATGTCCATGGCTCACGCTCATGTATTGCGTGAAAGTTGAAAAAGTTTGAGATTACTAAAGTATGAAACAATTGCTTGGCTTTTCATCGGGGTTGTGCATAATTAAATACTTTGTCTGATGAAGATAGAGCAACAACCAGACTATATGATTTTGTAGGGATAACTTTCTTTAGCCATGTTATTTTGAGAAGACATGATTGCTTTGATTAGTAAGCTTGAAGTATTACTATTTCTTATGTCAATATGAACTTTTATTTTGTATCATTTGGATCTGAACATTCATGCCACAATAAAGAAAATTACATTGAGAATTATGCTAGGTAGCATTCCACATCAAAAATTCTTTTTTTATCATTTACCTACTCGAGGACGAGCAGGAATTAAGCTTGGGGATGCTTGATACATCTCCAACGTATCTATAATTTTTGATTGGTCCATGCTATTATATTACCCGTTTTGGATGTTTATGGGCTTGACTTACACTTTTATATAGTTTTTGGGACTAACCTACTAACCGGAGGCCCAACCCGAATTGTTGTTTTTTTGTGTGCCTATTTTAGTGTTTCAAAGGAAAGGAATATCAAACGGAGTCCAAACGGAATGAAACCTTCGGGAGCGATCTTTTTGGAACAAACGTGATCCAGGGGACTTGGAGTGCACGTCAAGCAATAGAGGAGGCGGCCACGAGGGTGCCCGGCGCGCCCCCTAGGGGTGGGCGCGTCCCCCACCCTCATGGGCCCCTCGAGAGTCCACCGACCTACTTCTTCCTCCTATATATACCCACGTACCCTGAAACCATCAAAACAGACCACAAAAACCTAATTCCACCGCCGCAACCTTCTGTATCCGCGAGATCCCATCTTGGAGCCTTCGCCGGTGCTCCGCCGGTGGGGGAATCGACCATGGAGGGCCTCTGCATCATCTCCAAGGCCCTTCCGATGAGTTGTGAGTAGTTTAACACAGACCTTCGGGTCCATAGTTATTAGCTAGATGGCTTCTTCTCTCTCTTTGATTCTCAATACAAAGTTCTCCTCGATCTTCTTGGAGATCTATTCGATGTAACTCTTTTTGCGGTGTGTTTGTCGAGATCCGATGAATTGTGGGTTTATGATCAAGTTTATCTATGAGAAATATTTGAATCTCCTCTGAATTCTTTTATGTGTGATTAAGTTAGCTTTGCATGTCTCTTCGAATTATCAGGTTGGTTTGGCCTACTAGATTGATCTTTCTTGCAATGGGAGAAGTGCTTAGCTTTGGGTTCAATCTTGCGGTGTCCTTTCCCAGTGACAACAGGGGCAGCAAGGCACGTATTGTATTGTTGCCATCGAGGATAAAAAGATGGGGTTTATATCATATTGCATGAGTTTATCCCTCTACATCATGGCATCTTTCTAATGCGTTACTCTGTACTTTATGAACTTAATACTCTAGATGCATGCAGGAGTCGGTCGATGTGTGGAGTAATAGTAGTAGATGCAAGCAGGAGTCGGTCTACTTGTCACGGACGTGATGCCTATATACACGATCATGCCTAGAGAATCTCATAACTATGCGCTTTTCTATCAATTGCTCGACAGTAATTTGTTCACCCGCCGTAATACTTATGCTATCTTGAGAGAAGCCACTAGTGAAACCTATGGCCCCCGGGTCTATCTTTTATCATATAAGTTTCCAATCTACTTTATTTTGCATTCTTTACTTTCCAATCTATATCATAAAAATACCAAAAACATGTGTTGAGCACCATGTAATTTTGAGTATAGCTTGGCGGATCTTAGCTTCGAGAGAAATCTTGAATAACAATTGAAGAATGAAAAGACTCCTTGACGAACCACCATGTAGAGCCTCCATGAAGAACTCCGGTAATAAAACGATGATAAAAAGAAAGAGAAGTTGAAAACACAAGGTGAAGCCTTGCGATGATTTAGGTGGAGCTTCGCAACGAGATAATGCGGAAAACTTGGAACTCCGAAAAAGAAAAGATGAAGCATCTCGAACCGAGAAATGTGACATGATGAACAACTCTGGAAAGAAGAAACTAGATCACTTGGATGAAACAATAATAAGAATTACGTTATGCGTGTCCTTCACCAATTTAAATTGATGACAAGCAACATATTTGGTATACTACTTATTCTCGTAGAAAGGATTAAGGGAGATATAGCGCAAACTTGAGAAAAGTCTTCAACGATCCACCGGTATGATTTGGAGAACAAGAGCTGAATGCTGAGAATGAGTAATATTCAGAAATGATGGCCTTCAGATGGTCGAGAAAGGAAGCAACTCCTGAAATGCGTCGGATAGTTGAAAAGAATTCTGACAATCGAAAACAATTATGAGAGGATGGCATCAAGCTACAACCATGAATCTTGAAGAGAATGGAGCAAGATTTAAGAGAAATCCTTCTTCAATCTTCAAATGTTGAGAATGATGATGAGAACCACCATGAATTGTTGAGGCACTCCGGAATGAAGAATAGAAAGTTCGAACCAACGATCAAAAGAATTTGAAAGCGATCTTGAAGAAGATCTCCGACTGATGGAAATTCATTCTTACGTCAAACTTGGAAACGAATTTGAGAATCGCTCCTAATACTTAGAAGAGTCAGGTGATACGTCTCCAACGTATCTATAATTTTTTATTGTTCCATGCTATTATATTATTCCTTTTGGATGTTTATGGGCTTTATTTTACACATTTATATCATTTTTGGGACTAACCTACTAACCGGAGGCCCAGCCCGTATTGCTGTTTTTTTGCCTATTTCGGCATTTCGAAGAAAAGGAATATCAAACGGAGTCCAAACGGAATGAAACCTTTGGGAGCGTGATTTTTGGAACGAACGTGATCCAGAGGACTTGGAGTGCAATTCAAGAAGCAATCAAGGCGACCAGGAGATAGGAGGGCGCGCCCACCCCTTCTGGGCGCGCCCCTGTCTCCTAGGCCCCTCGGGCGGCCACCGACGTATTTCTTCCTCCTATATATACCCACGTACCCCGAAAACATCCAGGGAGCCAACAAAAAACAATTTCCACCGCCGTAACCTTTTGTATCCGCGAGATCCCATCATGGAGCCTTCGCCGGCGCTCCGTCGGAGGGGGAATCGACCATGGAGGGCTTCTACATCAACACCATAGCCCCTCCGATGAGTTGTGAGTAGTTTACCACAGACCTTCGGTTCCATAGTCATTAGCTAGATGGCTTCTTCTCTCTTTTTGGATCTCAATACCATGTTCTCCCCCTCTCTTGTGGAGATCTATTCGGTGTAACTCTTTTTGCAGTGTGTTTGTCGAGATCCGATGAATTGTGGGTTTATGATCAAGTTTATCTATGAGAAATATTTGAATCTTCTCTGAATTCTTTTATGTATGATTGAGTTATCCTTGCAAGTCTCTTGGAATTATCAGTTTGGTTTGGCCTACTAGATTTATCTTTCTTGCCATGGGAGAAGTGCTTAGCTTTGGGTTCAATCTTGCGGTGTCCTTACCCAGTGACAGAAAGGGTTGCAAGGCACATATTGTATTGTTGCCATCAAGGATAAAAAGATGGGGTTTATATCATATTGCTTGAGTTTATCCCTCTACATCATGTCATCTTTCTTAATGCGTTACTCTGTTCTTATGAACTTAATACTCTAGATGCATGCTGGATAGCGGTCGATGTGTGGAGTAATACTAGTAGATGCAGGCAGGAGTCGGTCTACTTGTCACGGATGTGATGCCTATATACATGATCGTGCCTAGATAATCTCATAATTATTTGATTTTCTATCAATTGCTCGACAGTAATTTGTTAACCCACCGTAATACTTATGCTATCTTGAGAGAAGCCACTAGTGAAACCTATGGCCCCCGGGTCTATCTTTTATCATATAAGCTTTCAATCTAGTTTTATTTGCATCTTCAATTTTCGCATCTATATTATAAAATACCAAAAATGTATTTATCTTATCATACTATCTCTATCAGATCTCACTTTCGCAAGTGCCCATGAAGGGATTAACAACCCTTTATTGCGTTGGTTGCGAGTTCTTTGTTTGTTTGTGTAGGTGCGTGGGACTTCTGAGGAGCCTCCTACTGGATTGATACCTTGGTTCTCAAAAATTGAGGGAAATACTTACGCTACTATTGCTTCATCACCCTTTCCTCTTCAAGGAAAACCAATGCAAGCTCAAGACGTAGGATCAGGTAAGATCCTGGGAAAAGACATGTGGGTTAGGGCCCACTCAAAAGAAAGCACCGTTGGAAATGATTTTAAAGAGAGATTGCACCGGTTGAATTAAATGACTTGAATGAGATAATAATCTCCAATTAGCTTGAATGGATCTTGAAAGAAAAGACGAGTCCTCTAAGATATCTTCAGCACTCCAGGACAAATGAATAGCGATAAGTGAATGATTAAGAGGTGCATCAGCATGAGAAAGCATTTGCAACAAGGAAAGGAATATGATCAACACCGAAAACTTGAATTGAATCCACCAGAGAAGAAAAAAGAAGAAAGAAAAATAAACTTGAAGCTCCGTTAGTATCTTCCTGAGAATCACCGGATAAGAACATTGATGGAAAAGAATGGACTGACTTCCCATCAATAAAATGGATACCCGATTAAGAAATCTGAGTCCTTGAAGAAAAGGGTGGGAGCGTGGGAAAACAAAGGCAACTTGGGGCAGATGGAATGGAAACAGTTAAGAAAAAACTTAGAATTGATCTCGCGAATGTTGGAATGATCGGACGCACTTGGAGAGAACACGCCGGTTGAAAAGAATTGACATGACAACCTCAGTGATCAACAAGGATTAGTATTCACATAGAAATATGAGAACACCATTTAGGGAAGGTATGGATCAACACTTGACATCGAAGCAACTCGAATACCACAAATAAAACAAAACAAAGGATTTGGCTTGCAGAATAAGCCGGAAAGAAACATATGATAGAGATTTCGTCCGAAGTTTTTGTGGTGGGGCCCACACGGGCTCGATCGTACAACACCATCATGTACAAGGCAGTACACATGACATACGAAGCATCCCCGAGTCAGCATAGCCAAGGACTTCTTAAGACACAACAAGACCACTGTAAAAAGGACCGTGGATAGGCGGACCACTAGACGTCGAACCCCAATCTCATATCATGCATCTGCCGGAAACAAAAAAAAACTAGAGCCACTTGAATTCCCACCTATAAAACTCCCGAAACTTTCTGGTTATGCAATCTGGTGTTGCGGATACAGGGGAAGCAATATATATCTCACCCAAAACTAAAAATCCCTACATCCAAGCCGTATCCATCCGTCAACACATAACCAAGAAACCTTCGGAAATCGTGTACCTCAACCTTCGAAAAGCATATGTTATACTAGCTATGGCAATACTCCCGAACTCCCACCACAGTACTGGGTGGCATCGAGGTTATCTTACCACTAGCTGCATAAAAGAGATTTTTGATGTCGGCGAAACTCAGGTATTCCAGAACTGCAACGATAAAATTGTGACGGCAACACCTCGGAGCTCAACTCCCGGGACACTGCCACAACCCCTAAATGTCAAGAGGCACCAAGAACAATGTTCTCGTCACAAGAATATTGAAACAATCCCAAGATACCCACGTGATCCTAAATTTTTTTAGTGAAAATTGAGGAGAGTAAAGACAAAACATCTACGTCAGGAGACCTCACCAGAGCAACAAAGGTACTGGGGAGTAAAAAGAATCCTACTCTCCGATATATATAATCCTAAGACTCAAAACATTTTGTTCTAGACTCAACAATGTCAGCGACTCGATCAAGCAGGGGGCTCCTAAGTCGGGGATGGCTCTGATTACCAACTTGTAACGCCCACAATGCGGCTATATCTCCCACGTGTCGAGGCATGACTTAGAGGCATAACCGCATTGTGGTTTTCTTGCAAGGGTCATCTTCACACAATCCCCTGTAATGAACAAGAAATGGGTAAAGAGTTGGCTTACAATCGCCACTTCACACAAATACTTAAATAAATCATACATCAATCAGAGTACACTCATATGCCCGACTATGGAACCAAAAGAAAAGAAGACAACCCCAAATTCTAGATCCCCGATCGTCCCAACTGGGCTCCACTACTGATCATCAGGAAAAGACACGTAGTAACGGCCAAGGACCTCGTTGAACTCCCACTTGAGGTCGGTAGCATCACCTGCACTGGTATCGTCGGCACCTGCAACTGTTTTGGTAGTATCTGTGAGTCATGAGGACTCAACAATCTCAAAACCCGCGAGATCAAGACTATTTAAGCTTACGGGTAGGATGTGGTAATGAGGTGGAGTTGCAGCAAATAAGCAAAATATGGTGGCTAAAGGCAAGTACAAGAGTAAGGAGAGAAACTACGCAAAGGTCGTCATCTAGAAGTGATCAAGAAGTGATCCCGAAGACTACTTACGTTCAAACATAACGCAAACCGTGTTCACTTTCCGGACTCCGCTGAAAAGAGACCATCATGGCTACACACGCGGTTGATGCATTTTAAATAAGTCAAGTGTCAAGTTCTCTACAACCGGATATTAACAAATTCCCATCTTTCACATAACCGCGGGAAGGGCTCTCGAAAGTTTATACCCTGCAGGGGTGTCCCAACTTAGCCCATCACAAGCTCTCACGATCAACTCACTCTGTGCATTTTAAAATCGAACCGAAAAACCATACCAAAAATAAACTGAACCGAACCAAATTCATGGTTTTTATGGTTTCTGGTTTCGATATGGTATGAAATTTTCGTACCGTTTTGAATTTCGGTTTTTATGGTATATACTGAAAAACCGAATAAACCGAAATAAAAAATATTTCTTGAGGCAAACAACGATACAAGTAGTCATTTTTTCTAATATAAGACTAAAATTTCCTGCAAAGAACATCCATTTTTTCTTGTAACGTAGTATTTTTTCTCTTGCAAAAATGCTAACCACGTCGTCCATAACCTTTCAAGGCATGAATTGAGGCATGCATATATACTTAGATAAAGTTATGTACTGTTTGTGTTTAAAAAGATGTGTTTGAATTTACAAGTTTGTAAAATATAGTATGTCATTTTCAAATTCGCGTCAACTTTGGTTATTATGGTATATACCGAAACCATACCGAAATAATTTGGTATATACCGAAACCAAACCGTATTTTAATATCATACCATATAAACCGAAGTATTAATACCGTACAAACCAAAAAACCGTATAAATTGAACCATACAAACCGAATAAACCGAACGTACAGAGTGACGATCAACGAAGGATATTCCTTCTCCCGGAATCACCCGATAAGACTCGGAATCCCGGTTACAGGACATTTCGGCAATGGTAAAACAAGACCAGCAAGACCGCCCGAATGTGCCGACAAATCCTGATAGGAGTTGCACATATCTCGTTCTTACAGCACAACGGATGAGACAAGCTACGAGTAAAACCAGCCCTCGAGTTTCCCCGAGGTGGCCCCGCAGGCTGCTCAGTTCGGACCAACACTTAGAGAAGCACTGGCTGGGGGGGGGGGTTAAAATAAAGATGACCCTCAGGGCTGCAGACCCCAAGGGAGGGTTATAGGTTGTTAGGCAAATGGAAAACCAATGTTGGGCCTTGCTGGAGGAGTTTTATGCAAAGCGAACTGTCAAGGGGTTCCCAAAAACCTGACCACGTAAGGAACACAAAATCAAGGAACATAACACCGGTATGACGGAAACTAAGGCGGCAATAGTTGAACAAAACACCAGGCATAAGGCCGAGCCTTCCACCCTTTACCAAATATATAGATGCATTAATTAAATAAGAGATATTGTGATATATCAAAATAATCCTATTCCAAATGGAGCAATCTTCAACTTCACCTACAACTAACAATGCTATAAGAGAGGCTGAGCAAAAGCGGTAACATAGCCAAACAACGGTTTGCTAGGAAGGGTGAAAAAGGTTAGAGACTGACATGGCAATTTGGGAGGCTTGATAAACAAGTGATAAGTAGCACAGCATAGCGATAGAATGAAGCAACTAGCAAGCAAAGATAGAAGTGATATCGAGGGTAATGGTCATCTTGCCTGAGATCCCGCAAGGAAGAAGAACGAGTCCATGAAGAAGACAAACAGACGTAGTCGACGAATCCTCACAACTCCGGAACGAAACCGAAGCTAACGAGAGAAGCAAACCGAAAAGAAGCAAACATTGTGGTAAACACACAATCATAAACATGGCATGATGCACAAACAAGTATGATGCATGTCCGGTTTAATGAGGCATGGCATGGCAAGGTGAAGCAAACAACACTACAAATTAAGTGAAGGTCAATATGCAACGAGTTGCATATTGATGGAACACCACATCAATTATTAAATGTTATTAAACATGGCAAGGGGTGAAGCATAAGTAATCTACCTATCTAGGCAAGTTTAATTGAGGCCAGAAATAACAAACAACAATCCGGTAAATCCCCATATGTCATTTAGCAATTTAATGCAAACACAATTTTAACCATTTAAATGTTGTTAACATGATGCAGATGACATAATCAAGGTTTATGCAATTTTATGAAAATGTTGACATGAGCATGTTATGAAGCATTTGTCACTGTTGCGGAACGAAAGGGGTGCCATGGCAATGACAACAGAAATGGTGCCACGGCAACATTTCGATGATCCGACAACTCGTTGAGATGTCGGTGCAAAAGAAAGTGTGGATGTGCAGAACATGCAAGATATGGGGAGTGATCCTGGATTACCGGGTTCCCATGGGTCGATGTCATGGCAACCGAGGAGGAACGTGCAAAGATAACTCGGACATAGTGCAAACACGGGCATCTCATACAACACACATGCATTCGGTCCATGGGTGATCGTCTCGGGGTTATACCTTTGAAGCATGCGTTTTCGAAGCGGTTCGAGTTCATCAAGGTAAGTAGTGGTACACGTTCGTAGTGGAAGTAGTCATTCACGCTTGAAGAGGAACTTGGCGAATCCAAACTCTTCAAGGGTCGTCATGGGAAGTAGAGGTTCTCGCGACGGTCGTAGGAAGAAGTGGTACACTATCGAAGATGAACTTGATGAATCCGAGGTCGACGGTAGTGGTACACACGTCGTCGTATCCACGGCGATGGTGATCGTACACGTTACGTAGATGTTCGTGTCGTCGGTAGAGGTACTTGGTGAAATCCATGGGTGTCAGTAGTTGTACATGGTCTTCGCGTTGTAATCTAACTTGGCAATTCCAAAACGTTCATCGGTAATGGAACTTGGCGGTCACGACGGTCGTCGTGGTACTAGTCAAAAGGAATCCACAGAGGCGGTCTTGTGTCGCTGGATTAGTGGCCTTGGCAACGATAAATGGGCAACATCACGTAGCATGCTTGGCGAGGGGCTACAAGTGAGAGGCCATGGCAGCGGCAAGGTGAGCAGCAGCAGCACAAGGCGGAGGAGCGGCAATAGGGAGCAAGGCACTGCGAGAAAGAGGCCGAGAAGGTGGCGCTCGGCAGCTTGCTGGAGCGGAGCTTGGCGTTGTCCAGAACCAGAAGGATGCGAGGCGAACGAGGCAGCAGCACGACGGCATCAGGGGCCTTGGGCGCCATCTGGGTGCAAGGCGAACTCGGGGTCCGGCAGCAGCAAGGCAACACTGAGGAGGCATGCGCAACGATGTTCAGGCAGTGGAGGCACTGGTCGCAGAGGTCGGGGCGGCGCTTGGGCTCGGGGTAGCGCGCGGCGGACGAAGCAACTCCGGCAGAGCTGCTCACAGGCAGTGGTTGGAAACAGAGGCAGGGCCTCGGTGCAATGGAGGCAGAGCAGAGGTGGGCTGCGGTGGCGCGATGATGGGGTCGTCGAAGCGGTGCATGGGCGGCGGGGCCGCTGGAGGAGGCTCGCGCGGAGGAGGGACGCTCGGCAGCGGGGCCAGCAGCAGCAGCACAAGGGCGCGTGCTGGGGAGGATCCCGGTGGCACGGGCGTGTCAAGGCAGCAGAGGAGAAAGGAGAAGGTGCAGGCAATGAAGAGCCAGGGAGGAGAAGGGGCGGTGGAGCATGGCGGTGCGGTGGCCGGAGGGAGATCGGGCGCGGGTGCGTGCAGTTCCTATGGGTGGAGGCGCGAGGGAGATGGTGAGGGAGAGAGACGAGGGGATCGAGCAGGGGGCGATGGGATCGAGAGAGTGGGGCTGCAAGGGAGATGGGGATCGAGCGATGGGTGTGTGGCGGCGGGCAGAGGGAACAAGAGGAGGAGATGGGATCGAGCAGAGCTCTCCCCTGCGGGGTTAGAGGGGTGCGGCTGGGCCTTGGAGGCTGGTTGGGCCGGCCTAGTCGCAGGTTGCGGCTGGGCTGTAGGAAGGCTAGGGAGAGAGAAGGAGATGGGCCATACGGAGAAAAGATCATGGATGCAAATATTTTAGAAACGAGAGGGATTTATAATGCAAGTTTGTTGCGGTGGCTTCCAAATAAATGAAATATTTTGTTATAGCTCCCTTATATTGGGAGAATATGTTATAAAGAGAAATCACCATTGTGAATATCCCTCGATTTAAATGGACCGAAGATCCATACGATTTTATTTAGATGAGTTTTAAAAATTAAATGACATGATGCAATGCAAATGATGCTAAGAAGAATGCAACAAACAAATACACCGCACGGCGAAACTCGGAATAGCTGGAAGTCTTCTGGAGCGTCAGTCTCGGGTCGTCACACACTCTATCTCTTCGCCGCTAGCTCTCTCTCCCTCGCTCTCACACCCCTCTCCCACACACACTCAATGTCTCTTTCAAATAGTCTGCTCCCCGCTCGCACCCATGCTATCCCGCTATTACACATGCCTTTGTCTCTCTTTGAAACACATGTCACACCATTCCCCCTCCCTATACTATGTTTACATCATTAGTGGTCTCTCTACTCCACATACACACACTCCCTCTCACACACAAACGTGCGCACAAACACACACAGACACGCACAAACACCCATCTATCTGGATCCCTATTTTAAGACACACACCCTTGCATATTCTCTCCAGCTCTAGGTATGTATATATGCCCCCCTCTCTCTAGCTCAGATGCACACAAAAATTCTCCATCTCTCTAACTCACACATCTCTCCCCTGTCCGCATGTGTATCTCACATACTCACTCTCTGATTATGTATATGTGTCTCCACGTTACACAACACAAAGCCCCATGTACATGTCTCTCTCTATCCTCCACACACAGAGACACAAAGAATAACTCTTTTCATTGCCTCAGTCTCTACACATATCACACGCGCACTCTCTCTCTCTCTCTCGCACACACGCTCAACAAAGGTTTTCCCGTGAATAACTTACCATCTATTCATCAATAGTCGTGGTAGTACGACGAACACGAGAAATGAAAAAGAATAAATCTACAAGTGCGTAGACCACCTAGTATGACTACTAGGACCAGAGCAAGCCGAAAGCACGCCACCGTCACCCCCTCCTTATCGGCGATGGGAAAACCTTTGTTTTACACAGTCGAGAGGTCATTGTGCTAAGGCCCCACATGCTGAGCGATTGAATAGAATGTAGATCCAAGTTTACGGAAAAAGTATGGATAGTATGTTTGTATCTCCATACTTATATTTCTTCTCTTATAAAAAAACCGAGTTGGTGATGATGGTTTCGTGCCATCTTCCAATATAGACCGTCTGATCTATATCTGGCGGATAGAAATTAAACTGAAAGATACCCGCACGTCTCTCCATATTTGCAGACAAGGCCTTCTCTTGTTCATTCTTATCTCCAAAAACCTCATTGTTGAGCAATTAAAAAAGTAAGCCTCTAGAACAAACTGGCATGGTGGTCGCTGCCGGCGGCGTGCATCCCCATGACTCTGCTCAGTCCAACCACCAATCACCACCACGCCCACTCCTCTTCACCTTATCTCCTCTTTCACGAGATATCATTAGTTTTTACACATGGGGTTACTCCCGCATGGGTCAATCACAACAGGTGTTTTATAAGAAAAATGCATCTTGATGTGTTCCGTGCAATGCACGGACATCTTGTTAGTACTCCTACAAAATACTTAGTTGGTGATGATGGTGTGTCTGCCATCCATCATTTCTGACTATTAGATCTACATCTAATGACTGTGAGGTAAGTTGTTGCCTTTTCTCACCAACACCCAACTTCTCTACCAATTTGCAGGAAAAACCCATAATTAGTATCTTAAAACCAACCACATCCTTCCCTCACCTCACCAAAACAGCCCAAGGAATATATTTTGATTGAAACATAATATATCTCTAGTGATATATGTATATCAAAATTAGAGTGTTTTCTATCAAGTTTGCAAATAAGTATTATTCTAATTATGATCCGTTGCAACGCACGTGAACATTGCTAGTATTTCCAACGATGCAAAAAAATGCTAGTATTTTCGTAGTTTCAAGTTTTCCATCAAGATATTAGTCGCTTATGGTTGATATTTAGTTTCAATCACGTACACATAGGCACTATGTAACTAGCCTTGCTTATTGGCTTCCAAAGGTTAATATTCGCTCCTACTTACAGTATATAGAGTATTTAACAAAAAACTACCACTTTCAACCATCCCTATGAAGAAACTATTGTACAAAAAATAGCAAAAACATACCCAAAATTTCTTAATCCACGCCAAAAACTACTACCTAGTGCCGATTAGGCTCGTTTAAACCCGTTTATGATAGGGTTGGCCCACACGTCCGTGCTGATGAGGTAGCTTAAACCAACACATTTTGTTTGACTGTTGACACGAGGGACCCACATCCTGACCTTCTATCCTATTATTCCCCCTCAAATCATTATTTTTCCTGAACATTACTTCAAACAATACTGATGCGTGTTCGTCGGTGGCGCCGATGATGAGCGAGTTGGCCGCCGCTCCACCGGACGGGCCAGACGCCGTGCTGGCCTCCGCGCGAGTAGGCTGGCTGGCCCAAGAGTGACTCACGTGCGAGCAAGCCGCCATGCTGGCCTTCACTCGAGCCAGATGGCCGGCCTTAGCGCGACGCACGTGAGCAAGCCGCTGCACTGCCGTGCCAACCTAGCTAGAAAACTTTGCAGACAAGCAGCTGGATGCATTCAGCAGGGTGTGTGCTATGTTGGCTAGCTAGCGGCCGCGAGCGCCGGATGGAGCTGGCATCCGAGCTGCCGCAAGATGGGCTCCGCACCGCCGGAGGTTTTGACATCGCCTTCTGCCGGCGGCGGTAGCTGCGTCCCATGGCCGAGGATGACTAGGTGGACGGGTCGGAGGTAGGAGGTCACTTGGGGATTTTTGTCCAGACTGACATGTAGGTCCCATAAGTCATAATGCCTAACTTGCCGGTCAAGTAGAAGGCGTTGACTTAAGGGGCGACATGGGTTGAAACATGCCTATAACGGCACTTTGTTTCTTGGTAGGGTTGGTTGGTAAGGGCATGTGTAATGGTTGATAAGGTAGTCTTATCTTAAGTCTGCCACGTATGCAAGTGGTAGCAGGTTCTTGGCATTATTAGTGGTTTCTTGTAAGGAACAATGTACTGGCGACAATAGGCGATTCTAGGTTGCGTTGTACTCCAATGAGTACTACCCACTTGCTTAATTAAGAAAGAAAGGAATCTATGTACATGATCTTCACGACCAAACACCAAACGTGGTCGTGGTTATGTATAGCTCGTTTTGTGGGTTCGATCTCAACAGAAAGGATCGAGAAGAGGTGTCTAGAGGGGGGGGGGTGATTAGACCCTCAACAAGCAAAGATAGCAGTTTTTAAGTTTTTGAAGGTGAGGTTGGAAATTAACACGATGTCAAGCATTCACAATACAATTCAAGCAAGCATGCAAAGAGTATATGAGCAGCAGAAAGTAAAGCATGCAACTTGCAAGAAAGTAAAGGGATGGGATTGGAGTGTGCAAATGCAATTGGAGACACAGAGATTTTTGGCATGGTTCCAATAGGTGGTGCTATCCTACATCCACGTTGGTTGAGACTTCAACCCACGAAGGGTAACAGTTGCACGAGTCCACGGAGGGCTCCACCCACTAAGGGTCCATGAAGAAGCAACCTTGTCTATCCCACCATAGCCATCACCCACGAAGGACTTGCCTCACTTGGGTAGATCTTCACGAAGTAGGCGATCTCCTTGCCCTTAGAAATTTCTTGGTTCAACTCCACAATCTTGACAGAGGCTCCAAGTGACACCTAACCAATCTAGGAGACACCACTCTCCAAAAGGTAATAGATGGTGTGTTGATGATGAACTCCTTGCTCTTGTGCTTCAAATGATAGTCTCCCCAGCACTCAACTCTCTCTCACGGATTTGGCTATTGTGGAAAGATGATTTGAGTGGAAAGCAACTTTGGTAAGGCTAGAGATCAAGATTCTTGTGGTTGAACTGGAATGTCTTGGTCTCAACACATGAGTAGGTGGTTCTCTCTCAGAAAATGAATGGTGGAAGTTTAGGAAGGTTCTGATGGCTCTCTCCACGAATGAAGAGTGGGTGGAGGGATATATAGATCCTCCACACAAAATCTAGTCGTTACACACAGATTCCCAAACTTGGTGAGACCGAATGGTGAAACTTGGTCAGACTGATTCATGTCAAAATGTGAACGTTAGAGTTTTTGGTGGGACCGACAAGGTCAACTCGGTGGGACTGATGTGCAAGGGTTAGGGTAAAACCTTAACTTGGTTTGACCGATTACACAAACTCGGTGAGACAGATTTTGGTAATAAGCAAACAGAGAATTGGTCAAGCAAACTCGGTGGGACCGATTGCACAAACTCGATGAGACCGAAATTATTGCAATAGGCAACAGAGAGTTTGCAAGCCCATCACGGTGATACCGAGATCCCATCGGTGAGACCGAACTGATTAGGGTTTGGCAGTGCCTATGTCAAATGAACTCGGTGGCACCGGATAGATCAAATCGGTGGGGCTGAGTTTGACTTTTAGGTTTAGGACATATGTGGAAATGAGAAAGTGGCTAAGGGTTTTGGAGCATATCACTAAGCACTTTGAGCAAGCAAGCCATTAAGCAACACCTCATCCCCTTTTAATAGTATTGGCTTTCCTATAGACTCAATGTGATCTTCGATTAGTAAAATGAAAATGTAGAGTGTTGAGATTTTGCCAATATTTGTCCTTAGCATCTTGAAGGGGTTTGCTACCTCTCGAGCTTGCTTTGGTTTTCCCTTGAAGAGGAAAGGGTGATGCAGCAAAGTAGCATAAGTATTTCCCTCAGTTTTGAGAACCAAGGTATCAATCCTGTAGGAGACGACGCACAAGGCACTGAATACCTGCACCAACAATCAACAACATGCACCCAACGCGATAAAGGGGTTGTCAATCCCTTCACCGTCACTTGCAAAAGTGAGACCTGATAGACATAGATAAACGGTAAAGTAAATATTTTTGATATTTTTGGTTTATAGATTGGAAAGAAAAGATTGCAAAGTAGTAGATCGGAAACTAATAATATGTAAACAAGATTCAATATAATGGAAAAGAGACCCTGGGGCCATAGGTTTCACTAGTAGCTTCTCTCAAGATAGCAAATATTACGGTGGGTGAACAAATTACTGCCGAGCATTCGATAGAAAAGCGCAAAGTTATGACAATACCTAAGGCAATGATCATGAACATAGGCATCACGTCTGTGTCAAGTGGACCGACTCCTGCCTGCATCTACTACTATTACTCCACACATCGAGCGCTATCCAGCATGCATCTAGAGTATTAAATTCATAAAGAACGGAGTAACACATTAAGAAAGATGACATGATGTAGAGGAATTAACTCAAGCAATATGATAAAACCTTTTATCCTCAATGGCAACAATACGATACGTGCCTTGCTGCCCCTACTGTCACTGGGAAAGGTGATACATCTCCGTCATATCTATAATTTTTGATTGTTCCATGCCAATATTCTACAACTTTCATATACTTTTGGCAACTTTTTATATTATTTTTGGGACTAACATATTGCTCCAGTGCCCAGTGCCAGTTCCTGTTTGTCGCATGTTTTATGTTTCGCAGAAAACCCATATCAAACGGAGTCTAAACGGGATAAAAACGTACGGAGAATATTTTTGGAATATTTGTGAGATTTAGGAGGAAGAATCAACGCGAGACGGTGCCCGAGGGGGCCACGAGGCAGGGGGCGCGCCTCTGACCCTCGTGGGCACCCCGTAAGGCAGTTGTTGCTCTTCTTTCGCCGCAAGAAAGATAATTTTTGGAAAAAAAATCTTGGTGAAGGTTTCAATCCAATCAGAGTTATGGATCTCCGGATATATAAGAAACGGTGAAAGGGCAGAATACTAGAACGCAGAAACAGAGAGAGACAGAGAGACATATCCAATCTCGGAGGGGCTCTCGCCCCTCCCACGCCATGGAGGCCATGGACCAGAGGGGAAACCCTTCTCCCATCTAGGGAGAAGGTCAAGGAAGAAGAAGAAGGAGGGGGGATCTCTCCCCCTCGCTTCCGGTGGAGCCGAAACGCCACCGGGGGCCATCATCATCATCACCGCGATCTACACCAACACCTCCGCCATCTTCACCAACATCTCCATCATCTTCCCCCCTTCTATATTTAGTAGTTCACTCTCCCGCAACCCGATGTACCCTCTACTTGAACATGGTGCTTTATGCTTCATATTATTATCCAATGATGTGTTTCCATCCTATGATGTCTGAGTAGATTTTCTTTGTCCTATCGGTAATTGGTGAATTGCTATGATTTGTTTAATTTGCTTGTGGTTATGTTGCTGTCCTATGGTGCTCTCCGTGTCGCGCAAGCGTGAGGGGTTCCCGTTGTAGGGTGTTGCAATACGTTCATGATTCTCTTATAGTGGGTTGCTTGAGTGATAGAAGCATAAACCCGAGTAAGGGGGTTGTGGCGTATGGGATAAAGGGGACTTGATTATTTAATGCTATGGTTGGGTTTTACCTTAATGATCTTTAGTAGTTGAGGATGCTTGCTAGAGTTCCAATCATAAGTGCATATGATCCAAGAAGAGAAAGTATGTTAGCTTATGCCTCTCCCACATAAAACTTGATATCGGTCTAGTGAAGTAGTCAATTGCTTAGGTACAATTTCACAACTCCTACCACCACTTTTCCACACTCGCTATATTTACTTTATTGCTTTGTTATCTAAACAACCCCTAGTTTATATTTTCGTGCTCTTTATTATCTTGCAAACCTATCCAACAACACCTACAAAGTACTTCTAGTTTCATACTTGTTCTAGGTAAAGCGAATGCTAAGCGTGCATAGAATTGTATCGGTGGTCAATAGAACTTGAGGGAATATTTGTTCTGCCTTTAGCTCCTCGTTGGGTTCGACACTCTTACTTATTGAAAGAGGCTACAATTGATCTCCTATACTTGTGGGTTATCAAGACCTTTTTCTGCCGCCGTTGCCGGGGAGTCATAGCGTGGGGTGAATATTCTCATGTGTGCTTGTTTGCTTTATCACTAAGTAATTTTTATTTGTTGTTCTAAGTTGTTCTCTATCTTTATTATGGATATGGAACACGAAATACCAAAAAAATTAGGTTTACTTGCTACTCATGGAGATGGGGAACCTCCTTAAACCCTTGATGTTGGTTATGTGAAAAATATTATGTACCACTTTGATAATCCTGAGAAAACCCCATTCAATTATGTTATGGGAGACACGTTGGATCAACTTGAATACTTTAGGGATTATTGCTTGACCCAAAAAGGGAAACTATTATGGTATCAAATTCATATGTTGCATCGGTATGCTCGGGAACTATGCTTGAGATATCATTATACTTGTTGCTCTAGGATGAAGGCTCCACACCTTCCCTTTTCATGCAAATTTAATGATAATAAAACCTTAGCTTCTTATGCTAATGGTATATATGATTACTATGATGTGGAACAAATAGAATAATTCTTTGCTTTTATGGGTGCTTATGAAATTGAAACTTTGTTTAAAGAGTGTGAAAATCTTGATGATGCTATTTACAGACCTGAAAATTATGCTATACTTAAATATTTCTATGAGAATTATGAATTCAATTCCGATATTGATGCATTTATTGAGGAAGTCTCCGATGTCCAAGAAGAGAATAATATTTTGCAGGAATCTATGGAAGAAGAAATTGATGAAACTATGAGCTCATTGGATGAAAAAAGATGATGAGGAGGGCGAAGAACAAAAGGAGGAAGAGCTGATTAGCTACCCATGCCCACCTTCTAATGAGAGTAACTCTTCAACTCATACATTGTTTAATTCCCCTTTGTACCTACCGAAGGATGATTGCTATAAGAATTGCTATGATCCCTTTAATTCATTTGAAAATATCCCTTTTTGATGAACTTGATGCTTGCTATGCTTGTGGCCATGCTACCAATATGAATGATGCTTATGGAGATAACTTGCTATAATTCCTTATGTTAAACATGAAAGTGTTGCTATTGCACCCACGCATGATGGTCCTATTATCTTTGTGAATTCTCCCTACTACACTATATCGGAGAAGTTTGTGCTTATTAAGGATTATATTGATGGGTTGCCTTTCACCATTGCACATGATAATTTTGATGAATGTGATATGCCTGTGCTTTCTTCTCCTACTTGCAATTATTATGAGAGAGGAACTATATCTCCACCTCTCTATGTTTCCCATATGATAAAATTGCAAGAAACTGTTTATACTATGCATTGGCCTTTACTTGGTCTGCATGAATTGTTCTTTTATGACATGCCGATGCATAGGAAGAGAGTTAGAATTTGTTGTTGCATGATATATGTTACTTTGTGCTCACTACTAAATTACAAATCATTGTTAATTAAAATTGCCTTTGATATACCTTGGGATCCGGGTGGATCCATTACTTGAGCACTATATGCCTAGCTTAATGTCTTTAAAGAAAGCGCTGCCAGGGAGACAACCCGGAAGTTATAGAGAGTCATTTATTTCTGTTGAGTGCTTTTATATGGTTTAAAAACAAAATAAAAATAAAGAGGGGAACCCCAAAACTTTTTCAAAAAGGAAAGTGAAAATGAGAGAGACAAGCATTGTTGAAGTGGGAGAGCTCCTTGAACTTTGTTCATGCTCACGGAAACTTTGTGAATCTTAATTATAGAAACTTTTCATCAAAAATAATTATCCCCTTGTACAATTCCATTGTATTATAGAAATAATGTGCCAAGGTTTGCCTTTAGGATGTTTACAATGCTTGTTGGTTTGTACGGTGCAGGACAGAAACTTTGGCTGTAGTGCGCGATTTTACATTTTTTACTGGAACGTCAAACGGTTCTGATTCTTTTTGCAATGTCTTTCTGTAAAAATTATTTATTTTTTCTAATGTTGGTAGACTTTTTGGGGTAACATAAGTATGGTGAATGTTCATATTGCTATAGACTATTCTATTTTTGACAGATTCTGTTTTTGATGCATAGTTTACATGCTTTGATGAAACTATCAATTTCTATCAGTGGATTAAGCCATGAAAAAGTTATATTACAGTAGACACAATGCAAAAACAAAATATGAATTGGTTTTCAACAGTACCTAGAGTAGTGATTTGCTTTATCATACTAACGGATCTTACCGAGTTTTCTGTTGAAGTTTTGTGTGGATGAAGTGTTTGATCGAGGAGGTCTCGATATGAGAAAAGGAAGAGAGGCAAGAGATCAATCTTGAGGATTCCCAAGGCACCCCAAGTAAATATTCAAGGAGACTCAAGCATCTAAGCTTGGGGATGCCCCGGAAGGCATCCTCTCTTTCTTTAACAAGTATCGGTATGTTTTCGGATTCGTTTTGTTTTTGCATTTAGTTTTCACTTTTCTTTTATGCACCATGCTGGTATGAGATAACCATTGGTTGATTTATAGAATGCTCATTGCACTTCACTTACATCTTTTGAGTATGGCTTTATAGAATGCTTCATGTGCTTCGCTTATATCATTTGAAGTTTGGATTGCCTGTTTCTCTTCACATAGAAAACCGCCATTTGTAGAATGCTCTTTTGCTTCACTTATATTTGTTAGAGTGTGTCCATATCTTTTGTAGAAAGAATTAAAATCTCTTGCTTCACTTATATCTATTTAGAGAGATGACAGGAATTGGTCATTCACATGGTTAGTCATAAAATCCTACATAAAACTTGTAGATCACTGAATAAGATATGTTTGATTCCTTGCAATAGTTTTGCGATATAGAGATGATAATATGTGGGAGGTTCTAGTAGATGGTTGTTATTAGTAAGGATATTGGTGTTAAGGTTTGTGATTCTCGAAGCATGCACGTATGGTCTCCTAACAATGTAACCAAATTGGCGCGCATTGTATTTTGATTGTTTATCTTTGCGTGAAGGTCGGGGGAGCCCGATGGTTAACTCCTACCAACCTCCCCCCTAGGAGCATGCATAGTAGTACTTTGCTTCGAGGGCTAATAAACTTTTGCAATAAGTATATGAGTTCTTTATGACTAATGTGAGTCCATGGATTATACACACTCTCACACTTCCATCATTGCTAGCCTCTTCGGTACCGTGCATTGCCCTTTCTCACCTCGAGAGTTGGTGCAAACTTCGCCGGTGCATCCAAACCCCATGATACAATACACTCTATCACACATAAACCTTCTTATATCTTCCTCAAAACAGGCACCATACCTACCTATTATAGCATTTGCATAGCCATTCTGAGATACATTGCCACGCAACTTCGATCGTCATAATATACATGACTTGAGCATTCATTGTCATATTGCCTTGCATGATCGTAAGGTAGCTAGCATGATGTTTTCATGGCTTGTCCATTTTTTGATGTCATTGCTACGCTAGATCATTGCACATCCCGATACACCGCCGGAGGCATTCATATAGAGTCATATTTTTGTTCTAGTATCGAGTTGTAATATTAAGTTGTAAGTAAATAAAAGTGTGATGATCATCATTATTAGAGCATTGCCCCAGTGAGGAAAGGATGATGGAGACTATGATTCCCCCACAAGTCAGGATGAGTCTCTGGACTTTATGAAAAATAAAAGAGGCCAAAGAAGCCCAAATAAAAAAATGATGCCAAAGAAGCCCACCAAAAAAATAAAAAATAAAAAACGAGAGAAAAAGAGAGAAGGGGAAATGTTAATATACTTTTACCACACTTGTGCTACAAAGTAGCACCATGTCCTTCATATAGAGAGTCTCTTGAGTTACCACTTCCATATACTAGTGGGAATTTTCATTATAGAACTTGGCTTGTATATTCCGATGATGGGCTTCCTCAAATCCTAGTGAGAGGACTTAGTCGTGGAACCATCACAACGAGATTAGCTTAAAGGGGTTAAACCAGACAAAGGACACAGGGAGTTTATACTGGTTCGGCCCCTTGCGGTGAAGGTAAAAGCCTACTATCCAGTTGTCGTGGAATTGATGTGGTCTCGATGAGTAGGGAGCGAATCCGCTTTACCTATCTCTCGAGTTATTGTTTCCTGTCCCTCAACCGTCGCCGGGTCGTCCCTTTATATACACAGGTTGACGCCCGACGGTTTACAGAATCCCGAGGCCGGCTCATACATGTGTCCGGCTCGGTTTCTACCTTTCCCTATCTTACAACACAAGTTACATATCTCATGGCGGTTTATGTCTATGGGCCTTAATCCGCCCTTGGGCTCTGGGCCTTTAAGTCTCTATCATAAAACGCCATACTCCTTGTCTTCGTGGGCTTCAATACGGATGACTCCTTGTGAGTATAACCCGGCCCCTCCTGGGCGGTTTATACTTAGTAGTTATATCCCCAACATTAGGGCCCAGATTGATTTGAACCTGTTCATGTCAATCTTCAATACTTAGAAAAATTTCTTCTTGAACATCTTCATGTGAACCTTGTAAACCGCCGTGACGTCATCTCTATATGAACCTTGTAATTCGCCGTGATGTCATCTTCCAAGATTGTAATAAATCGTCGTCTTCCTCGCGTCACCTCAGTGCTCGAGTGCAGCCGCCGCCGTCTACCTTCTCCTCTGCACCAACAACGGCCGCTGCATCAACCTGATTCGACCAGAGAAACGTGGTGCCTCTCCACTACTCCTTCATTCTCTGTAAGTTTCCTTTCCTTCCATCCCAGATATACCACTAGGGTTTCAGTGTTCTTTGGTGTTGTTGATGTTCATCACTTGAACTTTGCTGTCACATGGATGCTTTGATAAAACGTGACATTTTCCCTGTGCGGCCATAACTAGAATCCGTTTTTTCTCATTACAATATTTCTTCCTCTTCAAAAAAATCCATCTAAATCCTTAATTGTTCTGCCGTCAGCACTTAGGGCTTTGGAATTGTTCTCCTTTTCTGAACTACGGTAGATCCAAAATTATAACATTACTCTGTAAAACCTATTTGTGCAACACTTAGAAATTTTTCAGATCTGTAACCACCACACCATTGTAGGCGGTTAAACCTTTAGAAAATGATAATCCGCTAGGTACCATTAGCCCTCTCTTAAACCGCCAATTCTCACTTGCTGTTAGAATCCGGTTTAACTTGTGAATATGTCTCAACGCTTTCTCCCTCCGTCCTTGCACCGGTTTATGCTAGTTATGAGTCTTAAACCGACATTGATCTTCATTTTCCGCTTGTCGTTAAAATGACCAAACAATTCTTTGCTTGCAATTGGGTCCCTTCCCGAGTTACTGAAGCACAGTTAGATGGGCTTGTTGCCACTGGCGTTTTAGCTAAGAAAGAAGTCATAAACTGGAGAGTTCCCGGTCTAGAAAACCCTCCTGAGCCCAAGGATGGAGAGGTGGTTGTTTTTGCTGACCATCTCGGTCGAGGGTTTAGCCCGCCCGGTTAAAAGTTCTTTCATGACGTTCTTGCCAACTTCCAGATCCACCCTCAAGATATTGGGCCTAACTCCGTGTCCAATATTTGTAATTTCCAAGTTTTTTGTGAGCCTTATCTGCAAGAAGAACCCACTGTTGAGCTGTTCAGAGATTATTTCTATTTGAACCGCCGCACCAACTTTACTGATGGACCTAACACTGAGCTGGGCGGGGTTTCAATCCAGAAGAGGAAAGATGTCAGCTTCCCTCACGCCAAGCATCATAGTCATCCCAAGGACTAGAATCAAACTTGGTTTTACTACCATGATACATCTCCACCTGAAGAGGATCCTCTGCCGGGTTACCGTGCACACCGGCTTACCACAGAACATCCAGTTCCTCAATGACTGACTGCCAAGGAATGATCAAACTACGCCCCTCAGTTATCAAAACTCAGAGCTTTTGTTGCCAACGGTCTAATAGGCGTCAACTTCGTTCGGTGCTGGGTCTCTTGGAGCATTATGCCTTTAAGCTGGCGCACCGGTTTAATGTGTGAATACACATGGGATTTAAATGACCCTCAGAGTCATATTGACATCTAGCTCACCGATGACGAGGTCACCAAATCTGTCAAGAAGATGCTTGATGAACTGGTGGTGGTATGCAGCAAAGTAGGGCCCAGTCCCTTCTGTACTTCCAATAAACTGCCAGCTGTAAGAATTGCCTCATTTATGTCATAATCCGTCCCCTCTTAAAAATTCCTTTATAATTCGTTGTCCATCTGTGCAGGGTGATGATCCATTCGAGATGAGGAAATCGCAAGATAAACCGGTGAAGCCGCAGGATAAACCGGTGACAGCGCCTCGCGTTACAAAGAAACCCGCAAAGAAGAGAACCGCCGAGGCCTCTGACTTGCCCAATGATGAAGAGCTCGATGACCTGGAGTCAGAGGTAGAACTTGACTCTCTTAGTTCTTTTTTCATACACCTCATTGACAATGATTATTATCAGGATGATGCGGAAGCTAGCCGCGCTGGTGAAGCAGAGGTATTTATTCTATCTTCCGACTCAGATCAAGTGCCAGTACCAAAAATTCGTCGAGCAGTCCGGAAAGTAAAATTTTCACGCCCTGTTGCTTATTCGGATCCGCATTTTCTTTTGAAGACACAGCAGCATGAAGCTCGCCGCACAACTCGGCATAGTGGCCAAGTGGTTACCTCCTCCAGTTTACCGAACTCTCCGGTTTGCAAACGCTGCCAAGAGGTCTCTTGTACTTTTGATACACTTTATCCTAGGGCGGGTTATTTCCGATATCCTCTTGATCCGTCTGATTCAAATTATCAGGGAACCTCCCATTCATCCTCCGGCGAGTCATTAGCCACACAAATGCCTCCCCTCAAGACTGTTCCTGAGTAAGCATATTATTTTGACTCATTTATGCCTTGTATTTGTTGATAACATTAACTTTTGAATCTGTTCTTTCCAGTGCCAAAGCCAGACTAAGTAAAAAGGCCCAGTTGAACAAACCGACCGATGATAATCCGGCCACTGAACTGGAGAAAACGTCAGAGGCCTTTGATCAGAATGTTGATATTATCCTGGATGATCCGGTACCTCAGGCTCAGGATACTTTTGTTGAGCCGGCAGAGATGAATCCAACGAGCCAGTCCGCTGATCCGCCGAGCCCAGCTGCTGATCCGCCAAGTCCGGCAAGAACAACTGCCAAACCGCCAAGCTCGGCCAAAACTATTGATAATACCACAGATGATGTTGTGATTACCGGTTTTGGTCATACTGCTCCTGGCAACCCTGTCGCTTTATCAGAGCATAGTGCTAAGGAAGAGTTTTCTGCTATGGACAAGGGAAAATGGAAGACAGATTTATCAAGCTATGCTCATCTTAGCGCCCAAGATATCCATTATGGATATTTAAACCGCCTATACACCGGCCGCGATTATGAAGCCGGTTTAGTGGGCCTGATGAAGGAACGGTATGAGGTAAATATCACTCCCTCTTGCATAAATTTTCTTTCCTTATAACTGGCCTAGAATATCAACTCCAGTAGCCCCCAAGGGCCGGTTCATAAAATTAATGTGAACCGGGTCTTGTAGTAGAACAATATTGAATTTTTGCCTGCATAGCCCCCAAGGGCCGGTTTATACCTTTAGGATGAACTGGTACCTTTCCTGTCATGAAGGTTCGATATGCATTAGCCCCCAAGTGCCAAGTATATAACTTGTTGTATGCTTGGGACTTTAACATGTCAGTTGATAAAAAGCAATCCGCATTAGCCCCCAAGTGCCAACTGTATAACTTGTTATGTGCTTTGGACTTCAAAGATGCACTACCAACTCATTAATTGTCTGTTGCAGGCTGATCTGAACAAGAAGGAATCTCAAATCGCTGACCTTCAAGAAAATATTAAGTCCCAGCAAGAGGAAACCTCCAAGGCGAAGGAAGAGCCGACGGGCGCTTTATCAGCCATGGAACAACTGAAGGATGGTTTTAACAGTGAACGGGCAAAATGGGATGCTGAAAGGACAACTCTAATAAAGCGGGCAGAAGATGCTGAAGCGGCCCTTAAACCGGTGACCAAAGAGCTGACTGGTCTGAAGCGGCAAATCAACGCCATGACCTCTGCTGTCTTTGGTAAATACCCTCTTCATGAGCTGTACTTAAACATCCTTGAAACTGTCGGTTTAATAACAATATTTTAACCATTGCAGGTAGCCGTGTTGCTCATCTTGGTTCAGACATGCGCAAAAAACTGAAGGCTGCCTATACATTGATAGGGCAGTTATATACCAGCGCTCAACGGGTCATCTGCACAGCTTCATACAATAAAACGCCCCCAACTTTAATCAAGGAAACATTGGCATAGTTATCCATGACGCCTGCCCAACTCGAGGAGGTGAAAAGATCAGCTGGAAGAGACGGTGCTATGTCTGCATTGACCCGGGCCAAGGCCTGGATATCTGATGTTGACCCGGAAAACATTGGGAGCGGCTATCCCAGCCAAAAAGAAGATGGGTCAGACTTTGGCAATGACACCCTTAGGACTTTGACAAAGGAAATGCGTCCACTTGCAAGTAAACTGGCTGAAGAGACTGATTTGTCTTTCCACTATTCGATTTATGACGCGGACAACAAATGGATTGATGCATCGGTTTATGAAGTGCAAAATCTTATTCCGCCAATCTGTAAGCATACTTATGCCCGTGATGTTGAACCGTTCGATCTTATAAGCGATGAAGCTGTCTTCTGAGCTTTATCTGGGATTGACTGGGCAACCATTGACTTCCAGCCACTAGGTGGGGAGGCGGAGGGTGAACTGGCGCAGGATGATCGACAACCTTCACATCAACCTAAAGAAGAATCATAATCCGGAGGCCGGTTTAACTTCTTCATATCGAGATATCAACGATAAACAATTATTGTTTTGGGCGTATGCTGCCTTGTAATAGGCTAGTTTAAAACTTGGTCTGCTATGCCATCATGCATAGCCACTATGCCTGATACTGTTAATCTGTCATGATATGGAATCACATTGTTGATTTTATCAACTTTATTGTAGTAAGGGTGATAACTCAAATCTTTGAGTGCTGATAACTCCCACCATGCTGTGCTGGTTTATGATGAAGCCATGCCGGGTTATAATAAACACTAGATGATCATGCTGGCGACTTATAGTCAAAGCTAGACTGATTTAACAAATACCGGATTATAATTGATAGCATACTGACAACTTATAGTTGAAAGCCAAGACGGGTTAACTGACACCGGTCATCTTATAAGTTTGCCCTTGGCAACTCAAAAAATAGTCCGAGTTTGCAAGTACCGTATTGAATATAAACCTCATCGAAATAAACATCAAAAAGAAAGATTTGCAAATAAAATGTTCAAAAAAGGTGAGGCTTTTCATGGGCTGCCAGGCCACTGAGTTAAACCATTTTACAAAGCCTTTTAAGATGGACCTCACATTAACCAATCGTCGTTTTAACTTTGACAAGTTCAGGGTCTATATAAGATTGACTTGCCAAACATTCGGCGGGTCATACCAGGATTACCTGGGCGGAGTGACTTACTTGATGAAGGCAGGTTAACCCGGGGTTTTAGGTGAATACACCTAGCTTCCAAGCCTGGCTTTTATAGCCTATTGCAAGGTGTGGATTCTTTGTTCTTGTAGAAGCAAAGATACCCCAGGCAATATTTTGAGTTGTGCTCATTAAGCGCCTATGTTTGAGTTATGCTCTGCGATAAACTCTATTTGGCTCCTTATGATGATGGGTATTAATCCCCCAAGCTTATATTTGAGCTATGCTCTTTCTTTTGTGTCTTTATAAGCCAGATCAATGGACAATCAGAACTCCGCTTTATATGCAGAAGCCCCTATGTAACCAAGAAGATATATAAGACGAACGACAAAGGCCCCGCTTTAGCAAGGATGCCGGTTTATTTTATTGATCATAATATATACATTGTCAAAAATATGTACATGATAGGAGCCTATGGCTCAGGTATAGTAAGGCCGAAGATGAGCAATATTCCATGGCCGGCGGGTCTCCTCCTCTGACTTGCGTGGGTCTTTGTGCTCTCGAACATCGATAAGGTAGTATGACCCGTTGTTCAGATTCTTGCTGACCACAAAAGGCCCTTTCGAAGGTGGGGATAACTTGTGCATGTCGGTCTGATCTTGGATAAGCCGGAGCACTAAGTCGCCTTCCTGAAAAGCTCTGGTTTTAACGTGGCGGCTGTGATAACGCCGCAGATCTTGCTGATAAATCACCGAACGAGCTGCCGCTATGCCCCGTTTCTCATCTAACAGGTCCAATGCATCTTGGCATGCTCTTTCATTGTCTGCTTCAACATAAGCTGCCACTCGGGGTGAGTCATGGCGAATATCACTTGGGAGAACTGCTTCGGCTCCATAAACCATGAAGAAGGGAGTATAACCCGTAGATCTATTGGGGGTGGTATTGATGCTCCATAACATAGAAGGAAACTCTTCCACCCAACAACCCGGTGTCCTCTGCAAAGGGACCATAAACCGGGGCTTGATACCCTTCAGGATTTCTTGATTAGCTCTCTCCACTTGACCATTAGACTAGGGGTGAGCCACTGATAACACATCAAGCTGGATGTGCTCACGTTGACAGAACTCTTCCATGGCACCTTTGGAGAGATTCGTGCCATTATCTATTATAATGTTGTGTGGAAAACCAAAGCGGAAAATCACCTTTTTCATGAAGTGAACCGCCGTGGCCGCATCACACTTGCTGACTGGCTCTGCCTCCACCCACTTGGTGAATTTATCAACCGCCACCAGAAGGTGGGTATTCCTATCCTTGGACCTCTTAAAAGGCCCAACCATATCCATCCCCCAAGTTGCAAATGGCCAGGTGATTGGAATCATCCTCAACTATGGTCATCACCGAGAAGTATCCCGATTATTGTCACTTCGGGGTTGTCGGGTCATAACACATAATAGGTGACTATAGAGTTGCAAGATATGATCAAGAACACACATATATTCATGGAAACATAATAGTTTAAGATCTGAAATCATGGCACTCGGGCCCTAGTGACAAGCATTACGCATAGCAAAGTCATAGCAACATCAATCTCAGAACATAGTGGATACTAGGGATCAAACCCTAACAAAACTAACTTGATTACATGGTAAATCTCATCCAACCCATCACCGTCCAGCAAGCCTACAATGGAATTACTCACGCAGGGCGGTGAGCATCATGAAATTTGTGATGGAGGATGGTTGATGATGACGAGGCGACGAATCCCCCTCCCCGGAGCCTCGAACGGACTCCGGATCAGCCCTCCCGAGAGAGATTAGGGCTTGGCGGCGGCTCCGTATCGTAAAACGCAATGAAACTTTCTCTCTGACTTTCTCCCGGAATGTGAATATATGGAGTTGGAGTTGACGTCGGTGGAGGTCCAGGGGGCCCACGAGACAGGGGGGCGCGCCCCCACCCTCGTGGACAGGGTGTGGGCCCCCTGGTCTTGATTCTTTTGCCATTTTTTTATATTTTCCGAAAAGTGCCTCCGTGCATTTTCAGGACATTCTGAGAACTTTTCTTTTCTACACATAAAACAACATCATGGCAGTTCTGCTGAAAACAGCGTCAGTCCGGGTTAGTTTCATTCAAATCATGCAAGTTAGAGTCCAAAACAAGGGCAAAAGTGTTTGGAAAAGTAGATACGTTGGAGACGTATCAGACCAAAGCTGCCATAAGTGTTCCCATGTCATTGTAGTGACGCTTGAGTCGTCCCAACTTCAACTTCAGCGGCTTAAACCGGCAATTGCCCTCCAATATTATGACTGCTGAATCAGCATTGATGCGGTCCGATGAATGCAAGATCTCCAAAACCTGGCGCACCCAATGGGTTGTTGATTCGCCTTCTTCTTGGACACAGGTGGCCAGATCCACAATTGACATGGGTTGCTTGCACGTGTCCTTGAAGTTTGTTATAAACCAGGCCTTCGACTCGGCCCATGACCCAATGGAGTTAGCTGGCAAACTTTTTAACCAAGGGCGAGCTGTTCCATCCAACATCATGGTGAAGTACTTCGCACATGCCGCTTCATCCACATCCAACATCTCCATTGCCATCTCATAACTTTTGACCCATGACTCGAGGGGTAAATCAACGGTGTAATTGGGCACCTTACGCGGGCCCTTGAAATCCTTGGGCAGTCGCACATTGCGTAGGGCCGGGGTGAGACACGGCACCCCCCAAGAGCTGAAAGCAAAACCTCGTTCCACTGACATTGTCGAACGAACTGGAGTAAGCTGTGCTGCTAGCTCAGCTTCTCGACGTGCTCTACCATTATCCACCACGTCCTGATCGTTTGCACCACCACGCGCCGGATTAGGCCCTCGAGGGGCATCACGGTTCCACGCACTGCTTGACACAGCCGGTTCATCAATGTGCCTGCTATAACTCCAGCTCGGGCGAGGGGTTGAATGAATTCTATCTCGACTATACGAATAAGCCTGCCGCTGAACCATAGCTGTTTGAAGGAGATCTCTAGCCTGTTGCGTCTCAACCACCGTTGGGGACTCACCCTCCATTGGAATAGCTGCCAGCCACGATGCCGCAGCGATCATGTTATCAAAAGGGGTGGAGAAGTGACCTGGTGATGTTGGCATGTACTGCGGCGGGTCATGGGTCCGTCAAAGCGGATCCGTCACCCATGGCTGATCCGACGCTTCTATCCTAGGTGCCTCAGTCCGGTTTACCGCTGCCGGATTATTGGGCCCTGCTCCTGGCGTGTTGAAGAGATACATTGCTTCATAAACCGGCGGTTAACGAGACCGATGCCTCCTCCTCAACATGTTGTTTGAAGCATTCTGATCCAGCATGATCCGGTAATTCTCTGCCTAAATCCGCTGTGACTGGGCATCTAAAGCGGCCCGCTCATCAGCCATCCTGGTTTCCTCAGCCACCAAGTCCTCTTTGGCCCGAGTTATCTCATCTCACAGCTTTGTGACCTCTGCGTTATGCTGATCTTGAGTCTCCGGGGTAACCTCCGTGGTCAACAGTGTCGTCCAGGCGTCCAATAAATCGGACAGAACTTGACCCGTCCGGCGCGCGGGGTCTCCTGCCCCGGCTGCCGATTCGGAAACCATTGCTGCTGCAGTGGGGGACTGCAACGTGGGCTGCATACCGGCCATGAAGATCGCAACCTGGTTCAGCGGTTCAAGGGGGTACAGAATACTGTCGCCATTAGAACAGCCCCCAAATCGGCCGTCTTGCAGTTGGTACAGTGACTCGGTCTCACCGGTGGATGACTCGCCATATGAATAAACGACTGTCTCACCATCGGACACCGGTTTAGATTCCACACCATTGATGAATCCTACGAAAGCACACTTCATGGCAGGCTGAACCCGGGCAGGGCTTGCACGCTGAGCCATCTCGATGAGGTCGGTGCAGATGTCCGGCTTAGGGCCCGATTCGCCGATTTTGCCGATGAAGGCGTGAATTCCTCCGAAGGGGACCCAGTACCCATACTCGATTGAGCCGGCCTCGGGGCCCCAGCCTGTGTCGTTGATGTAGAGCTTGCCGCGACGACTCTTGGTCATCCGTCCCATGGCGTATCCGTTGATCCCTTCAAAGTTGCCCTTCAAGAACTCGAAACCATCATGCGATAGCCCCACGGTGGGCGCCAGCTGTCGTGGAATTATCACGTCAGATGTCCTAGTAAGAGGACTTAGTTGTGGAACCATCGCAACGAGATTAGCTTAAGGAGTTAAACCGGACAAAGGACACGGGGAGTTTATACTGGTTCGGCCCCTTGCGGTGAAGGTAAAAGCGTACGATCCAGTTGTGCTGGAATTGATGGGGTCTCAATGAGCAGGGAGCGAATCCGCTTTACCTATCTCTCGAGTTGTTGTTTCCTGTCCCTCAAACGTCGTTGGGTCGTCCCTTTATATACACAGGTTGATGCATGGCAGTTTATAGAATCCCGAGGCCGGCTCATACATGTGTCCGGCTCGGTTTCTACCTTTCCCTATCTTACAACACAAGTTACATATCTCATGGCAGTTTATGTCTATGGGCCCTAATCCGCCCTTGGGCTCTGGGCCTTTAAGTCTCTATAATAAAACATCATACTCCTTGTCTTCGTGGGCTTCAATATGGATGACTCCTTGTCAGTATAACCCGGCCCTCCTGGGCGGTTTATACTTAGTAGTTATATCCCCAACACAAGGTCTTCATGAGCAAGCAAGTTGGATGCACACCCACTTAGTTTCAGTTTGAGCTTTCATACACTTATAGCTCTAGTGCATCGTTGCATGGCAATCCCTACTCCTTTCATTGACATCAATTGATGGGCATCTCCATAGCCCGTTGATTAGCCGCGTCGATGTGAGACTTTCTCCCTTTTTGTCTTCTCCACACAACCTCCACCATCATATTCTATTCCACCTATAGTGTTATATCCATGGCTTCCGCTCATGTATTGCATGAGGGTTGAAAAGGCTTAAGCGCGTTAAAAAGTATGAACCAATTGCTTGGCTGACACCGGAATGAGCATGAGGGGTACCTTGTGTTAAGAAAAGGGAGCATAAAAGACTATATGACTTTGTAGGGATAACATTCTTTAGCATTGATATTTTGAAAGACATGATTGTTTGTTGGGATGCCCTAAGTATTATTGTTTTTATGTCAAATGATAGACTATTGCTTTGAATCACTCGTGTCTTAATATCCATGCCATGATTATATATATGATCAAGATTGTGCTAGGTAGCATTCCACATCAAAAATTATCTTTTTATCATTTACCTACTCAACGACGAGCAGGAAATAAGCTTGGGGATGCTGATACGTCTCCGTCGTATCTATAATTTTTGATTGTTCCATGCCAATATTCTACAACTTTCATATACTTTTGGCAAGTTTTTATATTATTTTTGGGACTAACATATTGATCCAGTGCCCAGTGCCAGTTCCTGTTTTCTTGCATGTTTTATGTTTCGCAGAAAACCCATATCAAACAGAGTCCAAACGGGATAAAAATGGAGGGAGAATATTTGGAATATTTGTGAGATTTGGGAGGAAGAATCAACGCGAGACGGTGCCCGAGGGGGCCACGAGGCAGGGGGCGCGCCCTAGGGGGGCAGGCGCGCCCCTGACCCTCGAGGGCACCCCGTAAGGCAGTTGCTGCTCTTCTTTGGCAGCAAGAAAGCTAATTTTTATAAAAAAAATCTTGGCGAAGGTTTCAATCCAATCGGAGTTACAGATCTCCGAATATATAAGAAACGGTGAAAGGGCAGAATACTAGAACGCAGAAACAGAGAGAGACAGAGAGACAGATCCATTCTTGGAGGGGCTCTCGCCCCTCCCACGCCATGGAGACCATGACCATAGGGGAAACCCTTCTCACATCTAGGGAGAAGGTCAAGGAAGAAGAAGAAGAAGGGGGGCTTTCTCCCCCTCGCTTCCGGTGGCGCCGGAACGCCGCTGGGGGCCATCATCATCACTGTGATCTACACCAACACCTCCGCCATCTTCACCAACATCTCCATCACCTTCCCCTCTTTATATTCAACGGTCCACTCTCCCGCAACCCTCTACCCTCTACTTGAAGATGGTGCTTTATGCTCCATATTATTATCTAATGATGTGTTGCCATCCTATGATGTTTGAGTAGATTTTCTTTGTCCTATCAGTAATTGGTGAATTGCAATGATTGGTTTAATTTTGCTTGTGGTTATGTTGCTGTCCTATGGTGTTCTTTGTGTCGCGCAAGCATGAGGAATTCCGTTGTAGGGTGTTGCAATACGTTCATGGTTCACTTATAGTGGGTTCCTTGAGTGACAGAAGCATAAACATGAGTAAGGGGGTTGTGGCGTATAGGATAAAGGGGACTTGATGCTTTAATGCTATGGTTGGGTTTTACCTTAATGATCTTTAGTAGTTGTAGATGCTTGCTAGAGTTCCAATCATAAGTGCATATGATCCAAGAAGAGAAAGTATGTTAGCTTATGCCTCTCCCACATAAAACTTGCTATCGGTCTAGTGAAGTAGTCATTTCCTTAGGGACAATTTCACAACCCCTACCACCACTTTTCCACACTCGCTATATTTACTTTATTGCTTCATTACCTAAACAGCCCCTATTTTATATTTTCGTGATCTTTATTATCTTGCAAACCTATCCAACAACACCTACAAAGTACTTCTAGTTTCATACTTTTTCTAGGTAAAGTGAATGCTAAGTGTGCGTATAGTTGTATCGGTGGTCGATAGAACTTGAGGGAATATTTATCCTGCCTTTAGCTCCTCGTTGGGTTTGACACTCATACTTATCGAAATAGGCTACAATTGATCCCCTATACTTGTGGGTTATAAAAAGGACACCACAAGATTGAACCCAAAGCTAAGCACTTCTCCCATTGCAAGAAAGATAATTCTAGTAGTCCAAACTAAACCAATAATTCGAAGAGACTTGCAAAGATATCAAATCATGCATATAAGAATTCAGAGAAGAACCAAATAATATTCATAGATAATCTTGATCATAAATCCAACAATTCATCGGATCTCGGCAAACACACCACAAAAGAATATTACATCGAATAGTTCTCCAAGAACATCGAGGAGAACATGGTATTGAGAATCAAAGAGAGAGAAGAAGTCATCTAGCTAATAACTATGGACCCCAAGGACTGTGGTAAACTACTCACGCTTCATCGGAGAGGTAATGGTGTTGATGAAGAAGCCCTCCGTGATCGAATCCCCCTCCGGAAGGACGCCGGAAAAGGTCCCTAGATGGGATCTCATGGGTACATAAGGTTGCGGTGGTGGAAAAGTGGTTTCGTGGCTCTCCTAGATGTTTTTGTCGGTGTCCTGGATTTGGGGGTATCCAGCCCTGCCTGCCTGTGGCCCACCACGTGGCTCCATGAACGGCCTGGTAAGGCCCATCTTCAACACCAACACCGTAAGACCCTCGCGAGGTGCCAAGCCTCGTGAGGCGGGCGACGCCAAGACCCCCGAAGGAGTTGGCTTCCTTAGGAGGGCTCCTGAGGGGCGGAGAGTTCTATGCAAGCTACCTCACGAGCCACATCTGATGTGAGCCACGACGACCAAGGCCAGGCAGGCGCTAGGCGGGCGCAGAGTGCAGGTTTCCTCTTCGGTGCAAAGGAGGCAAGCCACAGGTGCGAAGTCCCGAGGAATCATCCAAAGGTTTCAATTCCGGTGCAACAAGACCAAGACCGCCAGGACGGCAGGACGGAGGTCATCGACGAGCCCACCGCAGCGTCACGACCAGAGGCTTTTCACAAGCGAAGACTACTTTTGTCAGGATAGACTGTACTACTTGTCCCCTTTCAAATCCCGCCGTTGTGGGATCCCTTCCCGCTCATATTTGGGAACAAGACCAAGGCCACTATTCATAGGGCTTAGCCACCACCATAGTGAGGGGGATCCATTCTCACCCGACCACCACACCACCTCAAGAACACCTCACCCCCTGAGGCTTGTTCATCCACTATACCAGTTCATCCACAGCCCTCCGAGGCAATCCACCACACCACACTGGATTAGGGTATTACACCACAACGGTGGCCCGAACCAGTATAAATCTCTGTGTCTTTATGTCTTTCCGAGCTCGACACGCTAGGCTTAGGAGGATCGCGAGTAAGCAGGCTGGGCAAATTAAGATCTCCGCACGCACCCAAGTGTTTGAACCTCTCAAGGGTTGCCGGACCCCCCTTAACCATAAGGAGGGGGATGCCTAAGGCTAGGCTTGCGACTGGAGTTAAATCCGACATTTGGCGCGCCAGGTAGGGGTGCATCGGATCCTCTCCTCCATTGTTCGATCCACCACCGCTCCGATGCCTCCATGGCTGACGCGTGCCGGGCTCGCACCGAGCGGCGGGCTGCTATCGCTGCCCACATCGCTCAGACGGCTCCAACGGGTGATGGTTGTGCCCGCAGCGCTCCTTCTCCGGTGGCCAACACTGCCACGGGCCCTGCCGGCCACGAGTAGAAAAGTTCATCGCTGCACCAGTCAGTGTGTCGTGACGGCCGCACCGCTACTCCGTAACTGACCCCAGCA
Organism: Triticum dicoccoides; assembly: GCF_002162155.2. Taxonomy (NCBI): domain Eukaryota; kingdom Viridiplantae; phylum Streptophyta; class Magnoliopsida; order Poales; family Poaceae; genus Triticum; species Triticum dicoccoides. The sequence continues at coordinate 272,343,659 of NC_041385.1, read as the reverse complement.
GCTTTGTCATCCCACGCACGTCGCGGCCAGGTGGACGCGTAGGCTGCTCTACTCACGGCGCGGGAGATTCTTCGCTACCTCCCGGTAGGAGATCTCTACGAGGAGTGGCTCAAGCGGATCGCCGAGCTCATCAGCGTCGCGCACGGGGGCTCCGACGGGCCAGCTCGCTCGCTGCCTCGGCAACTACCTGCAGTGGGCAACGTGGCGCACGGGGCTCCTCCACCACCTCCGGTCCGGGGCGCCATCATCGAGCAAAGGAGTATGGCTACACAGTGCAACGTGCAACACCCGACGCCGGCTCAGGATTACGTGAGCTGCCAGGTGGTGCATCATCCCCAAGGAGATGTGCGCGTGCTTCCAGTGCCCCAGCACCAGGCTCGCGTGCCGCCGCGGGAGGTGACGGTGCGCATGCACCAGGATCATGTTCCACCCCCTCGACGACCTCCGGTGGCCACGGCGGGATGTTGCACGCTCACTCTGGAGCTCCGCAACATCGTCTGGCCAAGCAAGTTCAAGCCCGACCTGCCTCCACGCTACGACGACACAGCCAACCATGCCGAGTTCTTGCAGCTCTATGACCTAAGCATCGAGGCGGCCAACGGCGACGAGAAGATCATGGCAAACTGGTTCCCGATGGCCTTCAAGGATGGCGTGCATTCTTGGCTCCTGAACCTGACCGACAGGTCGGTCTCTATCGGATTTAGGGATCCGGCAACCCTTGAGAGGTTCCAACACTGGGGTGTGTGCGGAGATCTCAACCTGCCCAGCCTGCCTATTCGCGATCCTCCCTAGCCTAGCGCGTCGAGCTCGAGAGACACAAAGACACAAAGATTTATACTGGTTCGGGCCACCGTTGTGGTGTAATACCCTAATCCAGTGTGGTGTGGTGGATTTCCTCGAGGGGCTATGGATGAACTAGTACAATGGATGAACAAGCCTCAGGAGGTGAGGTGTTCTTGAGATGGTGTGGTGTTCTACTTGTTCTAGCCTCAGTTTTGCTCGTCCCCTTCTATGGTGGTGGCTAAGTCCTATATATAGTGGCCTTGGTCCTCTTCCCAAATATGAGCGGGAAGGGATTCCACAATGACGGGATTTGAAAGGGGAAAAGCAGTACAGTCTATCATGACAAAAGTAGTCTTCTCCTACGAAAAGCCTCTGGTTGTGACGTTGCGGTGGGCTCAGTGATGATCTCCGTCCTACCGTCCTGGCAGTCTTGGTCTTGTTGCACCAGAATGGAAACCTTTGGCTGATTCCTTGGGACTCTGCGCCTGTGGCTTGCCTCCCTTGCACCAAAGAGGAAACCTGCGCTCTGTGCCCGCCTGGCGCTCGCCTGGCCTTGGTCGTCATGACTCACGTCAGCTGAGCCTCATGAGGTAGCTGCATAGAACTCTCCGCCCCTCAGGAGCCCTCATGAGGAGGCCAGCTCCTTTGGGGTCTTGGCGTCGTCTGCCACGCGAGGCTTGGCCCCTCGCAAGGGGCTTTCGGTGTTGGTGTTTAAGCTGGGCCGTACCAGGCCATCGATAAAGGCACATGGTGGGCCGCAGGCAGGCGGGACTGGATACCCCCAAGTCCAGGACGCCGACAGTAGCCCACGGGCCCAAGGCGCGCTCAAACTTGGCTTCCAGGCGAAGCCAAAGGGCAAGTGCGGAGCGCCGCGGGCCCTAACCGCCCGCAGCCTTGATGACGCATGGCGATTGATTGGACGTGGGCGACTCCGTTTGGCCACGCTTCCTCAACAACTGCTCCTGTCTGACAAAAAGGGGTGACGCATACCGCCAGGCTTTCATTGCTCCTTCTTCGTCTTGCTCCAGATCCCCTTCTCCCCTCAGCGGAAGAGCTCACCAAATCTGCCGATTTTCCACCAAATCTCCTGCTCGATGGCCGCCGAGAAAACCACGGCTTCTTCCTCGGTTGCCGGCTCCGCCTGGTACGAGCCAGGGCTGCTGGCGCCCTGCGTGACCGGAGAGAAGCTCCAGACCATGATAACCCGCAAGTATACAGGATAGTTGTAGCCTCTTTCAATAAGTAAGAGTGTCGAACCCAACGAGGAGCTAAAGGTAGAACAAATATTCTCTCAAGTCCTATATGCCACTGATACGACTCTACGCACGCTTGACGTTCGCTTTACCTAGAACAAGTATGAAACTATAAGTACTTTGTAGGTGTTGTGGGATAGGTTTGTAAGATAATAAAGAGCACGTAAATAAAAAGTAGGGCCTATTTAGATGGATTCAATAAAGTAAATATAGCGAGTGTGGAGAAGTGGTGGTAGGAGTTGTGAAATTGTCCCTAAGCAATTGACTACGTTACTAGACCGGTAATCGCTATTGCAATTTTATTTGAGGGAGAGGCATAAGCTAACATACTTTCTCTTCTTGGATCATATGCACTTATGATTAGAACTCTAGCAAGCATCCGCAACTACTAAATATCATTAAGGTAAAACCCAACCATAGCATTAAAGTATCAAGTCCCCTTTATCCCATATGCAAACAACCTACTTACTCGGGTCTGTGCTTCTGTCACTCACGCCACCCACCATAAGCAAATCATGAAAATATTGCAAACCATATAGCAGGGATCCCTCACGCTTGCGTGGAACAGAGAGCACCATAGGACATCACCAATAATAAAACATGCAACTCAAACCAATCATAGCAATTTATCAATCACCGGTAGGACAACGAAAATCTACTCAGACATCATATGATAGCAACACATCATTGGATAATAATATGAAGCATAAAGCACCATGTTCAAGTAGAGGGTACAGCGGGTTGCGGGAGAGTGGACCGCTGAATATGGATGGGGGAAGGTGATGGAGATGTTGGTGAAGATGATGGAGGTGTTGGTGTAGATCGCGGTGATGATGATGGCCCCCGGCAGGGCTCCGGCGCCACTGGAAGCAAGGGGGAGAGAGCCCCCCTTCTTCTTCTTCCTTGACCTTCTCCCAAGATGGGAGAAGGGTTTCCCCTCTGGTCCTTGGCTCCCATGGTGTGGGAGGGGCGAGAGCCCCTCCGAGATTGGATCTATCTCTCTGTCTCTCTCTGTTTCCGCGTTCTTAGATTCTGTCCTTTCACCGTTTCTTTTATATCCGGAGATCCATAACTCCGATTGGGTTGAATCTTTCGCCCAGATTTTTCTCATAAAATTAGCTTTCTTGCGGCAAAAGAAGAGCGTCAACCGCCTTATGGGGTGCCCACGAGGGTCCAGGGCGCGCCGGCCCCCCTGCCTCGTGGCCCCCTCGGGCACTGTCTCGCGTTGGTTTTTCTTCTCAAAAATCAAAAATATTCCAAAAATATTCTCCTTCCGTTTTTATCCCGTTTGTACTTCGTTTGATATGGGTTTTCTGCGAAACATAAAGCATGCAATAAACAGGAACTGGCACTGGGCAGTGGATCAATATGTTAGTCCCAAAAATAATATAAAAAGTTGCCAAAAGTATATGGACGTTGTAGAATATTAGCATGGAAAAATAAAAAATTATAGATACGACGGAGGCGTATCAGCATCCCCAAGCTTAATTCCTGCTCGTCCTCAAGTAGGTAAATGAAAAAAAATTGATGTGGAATGGTATCTAGCATAATTTTCATCAAATATCTAATCATGGCATGAATATTAAGACACGAGTGATTCAAAGCAATAGTCTATCATTTGACATAAGAACAATAATATTTCGAGCGTACTAATAAAGCAATCATGTCTTTTCAAAACAACATGGCCGAAGAAGTCTTATCCCTACAAAATCATATAGTTTGGCCATGCTTCATCTTCATTAAACAAAATGCTCCCATCATGCACAACCCCGATGACAAGCTGATCAATTGGTTCATACTTTTTAACACGCTTCAGCTTTTTCAACCCTTACACAATACATGAGTGCAAGCCATGGATATAACACTATAGGTGGAATAGAATATGATGGTGGAGGTTTATGTGGAGAAGACAAAAAGGAAGAAAGTCTCACATCGACGCGGCTAATCAACGGGCTATGGAGATGACCATCAATTGATGTCAATGCGAGGAGTAGGGATTATCATGCAACTGATGCACTAGAGCTATAACTGTATGAAAGCTCACACTACTAGGAAAAGGGCTATATATGGGATGGACACTAATGGCGCACTGTACATGTGGTGCGCCATTACTAAATACTAATGGCGCACCATGTGTTGGTAAGCCATTAGTGTGCAAATACCAATGGCGCACCACATCCCACAGTGCGCCATTAGTATTTTTTTTCAAAACTACTAATGGCGCACAGAGGGAGTGGTGCACCATTACTAGTTGAATTAGTAATGGCGCACCATCCCACGATGCGCCATTAGTAATTTGGCCCAAACATTCCCCCGAATGCACCCCCCTGTGGACCGCCTTTTCATTTTCAAAAAATAAATAAAAGAAAATGATAGAAATGTCAAAAAAATAAAAGAAAATAAGATTCCCATGTGATATGTGGTCTAGTTGTTAGCAAAATTTACAAACATGAATTTTCGATTTTTTTTGCAAAATCTCTCGAGAATTTGTAAAAATGGGCATAACTTTTGCATATGAACTCGGATGAAAAAGTTTTTTATATGAAAAATCATCTACTCAAAAAGTTACATCCGATTTTAACTGGGGGAACCCCGTTAAACATTTTCAAAATCCTCAAAAACCTAACAGAAAAAAAGATACGGGGCTTTTAAGATCTGGAGAGGCAAAAAAATTCAAACTTACTAATGGCGCACCTGCCCATGGTGCGCCATTACTATCTTCCCGCCTTCAAAATTCAAAATAAAACAAAAAAAATAAAAAAAGTTACTAATGGTGCACCTGCCCATGGTGCGCCATTAGTATCTTCCCGGCTTCAAAATTCAAAAAAAATCAAAAAAAATAGTAATGGCGCACCTGCCCACGGTGCGCCATTACTATGCCGTATATATGGCTGGGCGTGTCCTCTCCTCCTTACCTCTTCATTCTTCTCCTCCACTCCACCTCTCCTCCACTCCACCTCTCCTCCACTCCTCCACTCCATCTTCCCTTCTCTCCTCCACCATACTACCCTCCTCCTCTCCGGCGACCTCCTCCTCCTCCTCTCCGGCGACCTCCTCCTCCTCTCCGGCGACCTCCTCCTCCCTCCTCTCCTCTCCTCCCCTCCCCTCACGGTTTCTCC
>NC_041385.1:272302933-272337934 GCF_002162155.2 Triticum dicoccoides | reverse complement strand
GGTTTCTCCTCCCTCCTCTTCGGTGAGCTCCTCCTCCCTCATCTCTAGTGAGCTCCTCCTCCCTCCTCTCTGGTGAGCTCCTCCTTCCTCCTCTCCTCCCATCCCCTCATGGTTTCTCCTTCCTCCTCTCCGATGCTCCGGTGAACTCCTCTCCGACGACCTCCTCCTCCTCTCCGGCGATGTAGGAGAGCGCCTCTGCGGTCACCTCCTCCTCCTCCTCTCCGGCGAACTCCTCTCCGGCAAAATAACATGGCAAAATAACGTACAAGATCCAAAAACAGGAACAAAATTTGAAATACTATCGTGCAAAAAAACGAGCAAAAAAAACAAGCAAAAGATGGGGAAAAAATCGCGATCCAGATCCAAATTCAAAATTCAAAAATAGCAATGGCGCACGGTGGGGGTTAGACGGTGCGCCACTACTATTTTTCCGCCTTCAAAATTCAAAAATACTAATGGTGCACCGTGGCCTATACTAATGGCGCACCAGTGGCCTATACTAATGGCGCACCACTGGTGCGCCATTAGTAAAAAAATACTAGTGGCATGATACTAATGGCGCACCAGTAGTGCGCCATCAGTAGGCAAATCTGGTGCGCCATTAGTAGGCCTTTTCCTAGTAGTATCAAACTGAAAACTAAGTGGGTGTGCATCCAACTTGCTTGCTCATGAAGACCTAGGGCATTTGAGGAAGCCATTCTATAATGAAAATTCCCAATAGTATATGAAAGTGATAACATAGGAGCTCTCTAGCTATATGAAGAACATGGTGCTACTTTGAAGCACAAGTGTGGAAAAAGGATAGTAACATTGCCCCTTTTCTTTCCTTTTTTTTCCTTTTTTTGCGGGCCTCTTGGGCCCCACTTTTTTTATTTAGGTTTCTTTGGCCTCTCCATTTCTTTATGGGGCAATGCTCTATAATTATGATCATCACACTTTATTTACTTACAACTCGATATTACAACTCAATACTAGAACAAAGATATGACTCTATATGAATGCCTCCGGCGGTGTACCGGGATGTGCAATGATCTAGCGTAGCAATGACATCAAAAAACAGACAAGCCATGAAAACATCATGCTAGCTATCTTACAATCATGAAGGCAATATGACAATGAATGCTCAAGTCATGTATATGATGATGATGGAAGTTGCATGGCAATATATCTCGGAATGGCTCTGGAAATGCCATGATAGATAGGTATGGTGGCTGTTTTGAGGAAGATATAAGGAGGCTTATGTGTGACAGAGCGTATCATATCACGGGGTTTGGATGCATCGGCGAAGTTTGCACCAACTCTCAAGGTGAGAAAGGGTAATGCACGGCATCGAAGAGGCTAGCAATGATGGAAAGGTAAAAGTGCGTATAATCCATGGACTCACATTAGTCATAAAGAACTCATATACTTATTGCAAAAGTTTATTAGCCCTCGAAGCAAAGTACTACTACGCATGCCCCTAGAGGGATAGATTGGTAGGAAAAGACCATCGCTCGTCCCCGACCGCCACTCATAAGGAATACAATCAAAGAAACACCCCATGCTTGAAATTTGTCACACAACGGTTACCATACGTGCATGCTACGGGACTTGCAAACCTCTACACAAGTGTCTCTACAATCCACAACCACCCACTAGCATGACTCTAATATCACCATCTTTATATCGCAAAACTATTGCAAGGAATCAAACATATCATATTCAGCGATCTACAAGCTTATGTCGGATTTTATGACTAACCATGTGAATGACCAATTCCTGTCATCTCTCTAAATAGATATAAGTGAAGCAAGAGAGTTTAATTCTTTCTACGAAAGATATGGCCATGCTCTAACAAATATAAGTGAAGAAAACGAGCATTCTACAGATGGCGGGTTTCTATGTGAAGAGAAACAGGCAACTGAAACTTCAAATGATATAAGTGAAGCACATGAAGCATTCTTTACAGCCATACTTAAAAGATTTAAGTGAAGTGCAATGAGCATTCTATAAATCAACCAAGGACTATCTCATACCAGCATGGTGCATAAAACAAAAGTGAAAACTAAATACAAAAGACGCTCCAAGACTTGCACATATCGCATGAACGAAACGAATCCAAAAACATACTGATACTTGTTGAAGAAAGAGGGGATGCCTTCCGGGGCATCCCCAAGCTTAGACGCTTGAGTCTCCTTGAATATTTACTTGGGGTTCCTTGGGCATCCCCAAGATTTAGCTCTTGTCTCTCTTCCTTTTCCTCATATCGAGACGTCCTCGATCAAACACTTCATCCACACAAAACTTCAACAGAAAACTTGGTAAGATCCGTTAGTATAATAAAGCAAATCACTACTCTAAGTACTGTAGCAAAACAATTCATATTTTGTTTTTTCATTGTGTCTGCTGTAATATAACTTTTTCATGGCTTAATCCACTGATAGAAATTGATAGTTTCATCAAAACAAGCAAACTATGCATCAAAAATAGAATCTGTCAAAAACAGAACAGTATGTAGCAATCTGAACATTAACCGTACTTCTGGTACCCCAAAAATTCTACCAAAATTAGAACAAATAAACAATTTTTACATCAAGACATTTCAAAAGGAATTAGAACCATTTGACGTTCCGGCAAGAAATGTAAAATCGCATACTACAGACAAAGTTTGTGTCCTGCACCATACAAACCAACAAGCATTGTAAACATCCTAAAGGCAAACCTTGGCACATTATTTTTATAATACAATGGAATTTTACAAGGGGATAATTATTTTTGATGAAAAGTTTCTGTAATTAAGATTCACAAAGTTTCCGTGAGCATGAATAAAGTTCAAGGAGCTCTCCCACTTCAACAATGCTTGTCTTTCTCACTTTCACTTTCCTTTTGAAAAGTTTTGGGCCCCCCTTTATTTTTGTTTTTAAACTATATAAAAGCACTCAATAGAAATAAATGACTCTCTAAAACTTCTGGATTGTCTCCCTGGCAGCGCTTTCTTTAAAGCCATTAAGCTAGGCATATAGTGCTCAAGTAATGGATCCACCCGGATCCCAAGGTATATCAAAGCCAATTTTAATTAACAATGATTTGTAATTTAGTAGTGAGCACAAAGTAACATATATCATGCAACAATGAAGTCTAACTCTCTTCCTATGCATCGGCATGTCATAAAAGAACAATTCATGCACACCAAGTAAAGGCCAATGCATAGTATAAGCAAATTTTGCAATTCTATCATATTGGAAACATAGAGAGGTGGAGATATAGTTCCTCTCTCATAATAATCGCAAGTAGGAGCAGCAAGCACATGCATATTATATCTATCAAAATCATCATGTGCACGGTAAAAGGAAACCCATCAACATAATCCTTAATAAGCACAAACTTCTCCGATAAAGTGTAGTCGAGAGAATTCAAAAAGATAATAGGACTATCATGTGTGGGTGCAATAGCAACAATTTCATGTTTAACATAAGGAACTATAGCAAGTTCATCTCCATAAGCATAATTCACATTGGCATCTTGGCCACAAGCATAGCAAGTATCATCAAAAAGGGATATTTCAAGAGAATCGACGGGATCATAACAATCATCATAGCAATCATCCTTCGGTAAGCACGAAGGGGAATTAAACAATGTATGAGTTGAAGAGTTAATCTCATTAGAAGTTGGCCACGGGTAGCTAATCCGCTCTTCCTCCTTTTGTTCTTCGCTCTCCTCGTCATCTTTTTCATCCAATGAGCTCACAGTTTCATCAATTTCTTCTTCCATAGACTCCTGCAAAATATTAGTCTCTTCTTGGACAACGGAGAAGTCCTCAATATATTGTTTAACATAGGCATTAGAAGCATAATTATCATAATAATATTCAAGTATGGCAAAATTTCATAAGCACCATACTTTTCAATCAAAGAAGCAATTTCATAAGCACCCTTAAAGGCAACAAATTCTTCAATTTGTCGAACATCATAGTAATTATAAACACCCTTAGCATACGAAGATACTATTCCATTATCACAAAACCCACATTGGCAAGGAAGGTGTTTCTTAGGGTTTTCAGAACAACAAGTAAAATCATATATTTCACATAAACTCCAAGCATAGCATTGCAAACGATGAATTTGATCCAGTAAAAGTTTCCCTTTTTTAGATATACGGTGTCGCACATAAAAAGCATGCTCATCTAAAGATTTGCCCTCAACTAAGCTAGTTGGGGTTTCAGCACGAGCACAAAGGGATCGAAGATGATCCAAGTAAAAAGCTTCAGGAGTGTGATAGATTTTGAGTGGTTCTTTAACCATTGGTGTAGTAGGTACAACTAATTTTTTTGGTATTTTGCGTTTCCTACCCATAACTAAAGATAGAAAACAACTAAGAACAGCAAATAAAAATTACATAGTGATAAAGCAAACAAGCGCACATGAGAATATTCACCCTGCGCTATGACTCCCCGGCAACGGCGCCAGAAAAAGGTCTTGATAACCCGCAAGTATACGGGATATTTGTAGCCTCTTTCAACAAGTAAGAGTGTCGAACCCAAGGAGTAGCTAAAGGTAGAATGAATATTCTCTCAAGTCATATCTGCCACTGATACGACTCTACGCACGCTTGACGTTCGCCTTACCTAGAACAAGTATGAAACTAGAAGTACTTTGTAGGTGTTGTTGGATAGGTTTGCAAGATAATAAATAACACGTAAATAAAAAGTAGGGGCTATTTAGATGAAGATGCAATAAAGTAAATATAGCGAGTGTGGAAAAGTGGTGGTAGGAGTTGTGAAATTGTCCCTAAGCAATTGACTATGTTACTAGACCGGTAATCACTATTGCAATTTTATTTGAGGGAGAGGCATAAGCTAACATACTTTCTCTTCTTGGATCATAGGCACTTATGATTGGAACTCTAGAAAGAATCCGCAACTACTAAAGATCATTAAGGTAAAACCCAACCATAGCATTAAAGTATCAAGTCCCCTTTATCCCATACGCAAACAACCTACTTACTCCGGTGTGTGCTTCTGTTACTCACGCCACCCACCATAAGCAAATCATGAACATATTGCAAACCCTACATCAGGGATCCCTCACGCTTGCGTGACACGGAGAGCACCATAGGACAGCACCAATAATAAAACATGCAACTCAAACCAATCATAGCAATTTATCAATCACCGGTAGGACAACGAAAATCTACTCAGACATCATAGGATAGCAACACATCATTGGATAATAATATGAAGCATAAAGCACCATGTTCAAGTAGAGGGTACAGCGGGTAGCGGGAGAGTGGACCGATGAATATAGATGGGGGAAGGTGATGGAGATGTTGGTGAAGATGATGGATGTGTTGGTGTAGATCGCGGTGATGATGATGGCCCCCGGCAGAAATCCGGTGCCACCGGAAGCAAGGGGGAGAGAGCCCCCCTTCTTCTTCTTCTTCCTTGACCTTCTCCCTAGATGGGAGAATGGTTTCCCCTCTGGTCCTTGGCTCCCATGGCATGGGAGGGGCGAGAGCCCCTCCGAGATTGGATCTATCTCTCTGCCTCTCTCTGTTTCTGCGTTCTTAGATTCTGCCCTTTCACAGTTTCTTTTATATCCGGAGATCCGTAACTCCGATTGGGTTGAATCTTTCACCCAGATTTTTCTCACAAAATTAGCTTTCTTGCGGCAAAAGAAGAGCGTCAACCACCTTACGGGGTTCCCACGAGGGTCCAGGGCGCGCCCCCTGCCTCGTGGCCCCCTGGGGCACTGTCGGGGATATACCCCGCGGTATGAACCGGCCGGAAATATGACCCGGCCTGGCTTGGCGGTTTACTTGAGACCCGGTTGACACTTGGCGATTCACTGGCGACCCGACCTGACTAGACGGTTTACAACCAACCTACCTGAACATTATGACTCACTGGTAACCCGGCGGGCGGTGGACGGATGACAAGGTCCAATGCCCAGTAGGCCGGTTTATATTAATGGTGGGACGGTTTAAGAGGAAATGCGTGAAGAATATTTACCTTACAAAGAGTTAAGACCCGGACTTGTATCCGGTTTGTATTAAAAGGTAGGCTAGTCCTAATCCTAATAGGACTCCACATCTAACCCGCGACTTCAACTTATATAAGGAGGGGCAGGGCTCCCAAAAGAGGGACAAGTAAGAAGGATAAGAAGCAATCTCTAGGGCTAGACACAAAGAGCTGGCTTATCGACGACTCCCTCATGATCATAATGAGACCTAGCCACAAACAGCATGTAGGGTTATTACCAGATGATGTTTCCCGGGGCCCGAAGTTGTCTAAATCCTTGTCTTGTGTTGCGTCTCCCGATTCCGCCCAACCCCTTTCAAGCTACCGCATAGATGCGTTGGCCTCACGACTAAGTCCTCACACTAAGAACATCTGCCGTGACAATTCCACAACAGTTGGCGCCCATCGTGGGGCCTGCGCACGGTGGTGTTGAGTTCTTGGAGAGATTTCTTCAGGGAGCGAGAAGCTCGCCATGTGCTGGATGAAAAAGAAGCTGACATCATCGACGAACAGTCAAAGCGACATATACAAGATTTGAGATCAAGAGAGAAAATTAGGGTTGCACGCCACCAGATGATCCGTCGAGGCTGGGTTAATTTCCGTTGCCACTGCAGGTCGAAATCTTGCATCAGAAATCAATCGATACGAGGTACTACTCACCGAGACCGAAATACTTTGACGGTTCTGTCACCCGTGTCCAAATCCAATTCGGAGCATCAGATTCCATCGCTTTCCATGGCGTGGCTCCCTAGGCCTGCTGCCAACTTTTGAACGGACCAAGGTCAAAACCTCATGCACGTGGAGATTGAGCTAGTCAGCTAGCTCATACCAAATTATCAAGCACTAGTACTCATCATGAAAAGCTACAGAGTTTGATCCCCACTTTCTATGTATGTGTGAAGAAGCTACCAAGTGCTACTAGCACAAGTCGGATCTGAGAAACAATGAAGGAATGGGAACACTAAAAGGGGAGAAGGAAACAACGATTGCCTGGATATGAGTCGGTCAGATTGACCATGACCTGGACTCTACTATCGCTGCTGCGCAGCACCTGGCATCCTACGCCGTCCCGGCCAGCTCTGCATCGGCCTCGCCGTGCCGCCTCTGGGTTAAATCAACCCCGCACTGCCTTCACCTGCCGCGGCCTTCAAGCCGTCGGCCGCTTTGAAGCCGATTGCCTCCATCGACAAGTCAACACTAGCCGCCGGCGCCTGCCACCCGCTGGCTTTGTACAGTAGTGTTCAATCCCAGCAGAAACTTATGGAAGAGACAAAGGAACAAGAGAAACCGGAATCCTAGCTCATAAACTGATGGTGATACTGTTCGCATGAAAAACTAAAGCTAAAATCATATACCACAGTCACAGTCAGGTGCTAAAGTTGAAAGTATTGCTGCTACCACATGCCCGTTTTACAAAGGAGGGAGAAAGACAGAGGAAATTCACGTGAGTGATGTGCTACATCACATCAACAGGGTTCCACATATATATTAATCAGCATTATCCAACGCCAGTATCCACGTTCATTCGAGAAAAAACATCAGGATGATTATTAAAAAAAGGGAGTGGTGTTATGCCGCAGATGCACATTCGGCTGTGCCGCGTGGCTCCACGGGCACGCGTGTCGCGGTCTAGTTTACATCAAACGGGCCAGCTGACTCTATTCGCACCGCCTTACAATGCTATGGATGACTCGCCCGTCCGCCCTCGCGGCCGGTTCATCTGTCCGTGCCAGCTTACAACATGGAGGATAACTTGCTCGTTCACGACGGTTTACAACACTATGGGCAACTTACCCGTCTGACCCCGTGGCTGACTCTCCCGTCCATGCCTCTTTACAATGCCACGGCCGACTCATCTGTTATCCGGGCGAATCAGGTGATATCTTTCTAAAGTATAAATTTGGCACATATTCCTTTTTGTCAAAAAACAATTACTCTGGCCTGCGATGTTTTTGATGCAGGACAATTGTTCACTACATCAAAATGATGTGGTTGACTCGCCCGTCGGCGCCGGTTTATAACACCGCGGTCGACTCAGCTATCTGTGCTGCCTCTGAAGCCGCGGTCGTCTTTGCCGTCCATCTCTAGCGGCCTGGTCTACATCAACACTCCGGGCCACACCTGTCTGCATGAGCTGATTATTGAATATGAGCAAGTCACTGCTTGGGAAGCCCGGTTTTCTTCCAACAACTTGGAGGAAAATTATCATGTGTTATCAGCCGCCGTCTGCACTGGACGGCTCAATGGGCAGGCACACAAGTTGCCGCCACTACAGTTTGGTTAACTTCAAATAGCCAGTTGGAAGGAAACATTGGCCGAGTTGCTGGCATAGCTCATACGGGATCATTTATAACCCGTCGCAGTCACCTCAACCTTCTGTGGATTCACATCGTGCTATCAACACAAATGATATATAACTTATGCTTGTTCATATCACGGTCAAATATAGAGAATCTCAAGCCAACTCCTCGAGTCACCTTGAGACTCGGGGGCTACCATGATATGACTCGGCAAATCTTGTCAGTTTCAGCAAATTTAAGAACCCCAGGATGATGGAGGGAAAGATAACCCGGTCCAGGAGGCAACTGTTATATTTAAAGGCCGTCAGAAAATTTCCGGCTTAGAAAGTATATGACAGTTACAAAATCCCGGCTCAATGAAGAAGTTCCAGGTCATCGGAAAGGATTCCGGTCTAAAATCCGGCTCAAGGGAAGTCAGTCTAACTGAAGCTCTCAAAAATCCGGTTTACAATCCGGTTTGAGGGAAATCTGTCTCCCGCAAAGCTCTGAAGCTCTCAAATCCGGTTTAAGAATATCTGGTTCAAAAAAGCTTCTTGCAAGTTCGAGTTTAAAGGCCATCAGAAAATATCCGGCTGACAATAAAGAGTCTGGTTTAAAATCCGGTTCAAGGGAAAGATGTCTCCTACAAAGCTTTGAAGCTCTCAATATCCGGTTTGAGAATTCCCGGTTCAAAAGGATAATCTCTTGCAAGTTCGAGTTCTCAGGAAAAATTAAAGGGACCAAAGAGAGTCTATTGCCAAAGCACAACTCAAACATAGGTGCCCCTTGAGCACAGCTCACAATATAACTTGGGGGCTTGGTCGTATTCGAACCATAGCTACACCTCTTGATTGGCGCAAGGCCACCAGGAAAATCACTTGTGGGCTAGGTCATATTCGAACCATAGCTACACCTCTTGATCCGCTCAAAGCCAAAAGAAAATTACTTAGGGGCCAAAGAGAGTGTTGCAAAAGCACAACTCAAACATAGGCACCCATTGAGCACAGCTCAAAATGTTGCTTGGGGGATCTTTGCTTCCACAGGAACAAAGAATCTACACCTTGCAATAGGCTATCAAGCCACGGCTTGGAAGCCAGGTGTATTCACCTAAAACTCCGGGTTAACCTGCCTTCATCAAGTAAGTCACTCCGTCCAGGTAATCCTGGTATGACCCGTCGAACGTTTGACATTCAATCTTATAAAGACCCTGAACTTGTCAAAGTTAAAACGACGATTGGTTAATGTGAGGACCATCTTAAAAGGCTTTGTGAAATGGTTTAACTCAGCGGCCTGGCAGACCATGAAAAGCCACGAATTTGGGGCCTGGCAGCCCGTGAAAAGCCTTGACTACAAGTTTTCATATGTTTTTATTTACCAAGTTTTTTCTTCTTTAATGAGATTTACGAGATTTTTGGTAAACCGGCGTTCATTAACCTGGCTTGGCTTTCAAATACAAGTTGTCAGTACATGATTAGTTATAATCCGGCGCTTATTGACCCGGTCTGGTTTCGACTACAAGTCGCCAGTGTTATATATGGATAATCCGGTCTTTATTACTACCCGGTAAGGTTTTATCATAAACAGGCAAACTATGGGAAGAGTTATCAGTACTGAAGATCTGGGTTATCACCCTTACTACAAAAAGTTGGCAAACCAATGATGTGATTCAATGTCACAGGTATGATATATTTCATATTTGATTATTCTTAAATGCAGCCTTGGTTATAAACCCGGGTTATATGATGGGCATTATGACCCGTCTGGCGGTAAACCACCAACATACTTTAAACTTGTTGTATGCAGAAACAGGTTGAATAAAGCATGATTATAAATCACTGGCGTTTATAAACCTGTCCTGGCTTTCAACTATAAGTCGCCAGTATGATGATAAATTATCAAGTGTTTATTAACCCGGACTAGCTTGGGATTATAAGTCGCCAGTATATATTTCGATTGCGCCATTGGAATCATGTGCTCATAAATCATTGGGTATATTATTCAAATCTTTAATCGCCAACATGGCTGGATTTTTATTATGGTTATCAATAACCAATATTATGATTGAGATTTTCATAGTTGCTTGAGCGCAATGGCTATTATTTTATCAATGGATATGATTTATTCTACAATGGAGAGAATAGTCCCGAGTCGCTACAGGCTTATGACCCGGCACTTGGGGGCTACATTATTTAAGTTGAGATTACATCAAATACACAAGTCTCATGTTGCTGGAAGCATGCACCATGACACTTGGGGGCTAATGCAAAGTCATTGTTTGCTCACCTTATTGAAGACCTGACTCATCACATCGTAATGAGCCGGCCCTTCGGGGATACCAATTGCTCCTGTCAACAATTCAAGTCCCAGGTTGCTGCAAGCATGACAACCCGGCACTTGGGGGCTACATATATGGAGTATTCAGTTTTTTGCTAGTGACTGAGATGAACAACATGGATTTCTTCAAAGTGGCAGTAATTATATGGAAACAAGTCTCAAATCATCACTTTGTTCTGTTCAAGACTTGGGGGCTACAAGTAATATGGATATAAGGGAGAAATATCTTCCGATTTTCAATTTTGAGCAAACTAGATTAACCCGGCATCATCAATCATTATGACCTAATGTCTACAACAATCATGAACCGGCATTGGCAACAATCATGAACCAGCGTTGGCAACAATCATGACCCGGAATTATCAGTTTTTATAACCCGGCGATTTTGGAAATCATAGATCAGCAAGTTCTATATCTTCAAGCCGGCTGAATATCAGTTGAATATTTGAAGACCAATATTTTTGTCAAATCAGAACATTGAAGGCCGACTCAAATGGATTCTTGATTTACAATATTTCTTCTACAAGCAAATTGATTATGAAGCTGGTCTACTGACCCAGATTTTCTAGAAGAAGGAAAGGACAAGGACTTAAGGATATTCATGTGCCGGTTTACAAGAATTCTTAACCCGGAGCACAACCTGTCAAATTTGTTCTTGTGTTTATTTTGCAGCATAAGTTTACCATGGATAAATCCAAGCTAAACTGGGGGCTAATGTCGGGGATATACCCCGCGGTATGAACCAGCCGGAAATACAACCCGGCCGGGCTTGGCAGTTTATTTGAGACCTGTTTGACACTTGGCGATTCACTGGCGACCCAACCTGACCAGGCGATTTATAAGCAACCTACCTGAACATTATGACTCACTGGTAACCCGGCGAGCGGTGGACGGATGACAAGGCCCAAGGCCCAGTAGGCCGGTTTATATTAATGGTGGGCCGGTTTAAGAGGAAAGGCGTGAAGAATATTTACCTTACAAAGAGTTAAGACCTGGACTTGTATCCGGTTTGTATTAGAAGGTAGGCTAGTCCTAATCCTAATAGGACTCCACATGTAACCCGCCCCTTCAACTTATATAAGGAGGGGCAGGGCTCCCAAAAGAGGGACAAGTAAGAAGGATAAGAAACAATCTCTAGGGATAGACACAAAGAGCGAGCTTATCGGCGTCCTCGTGATCATAATGAGACATAGCCACAAACATCATGTAGGGTTATTACCGGATTATGTTTCCCGGGGCCCGAAGTTGTCTAAATCCTTGTCTTGTGTTGTGTCTCTCGATTCCGCCCAACCCCTTTGAAGCTACCACGTAGATGCGTTGGCCTCACGACTAAGTCCTCACACTAAGGACATCTGCCATGACAATTCCACAACAGGCACCATCTCGCATTGGGTTTTCTTCCCAAAAATCATAAGTATTCCAAAAATATTCTCCATAGATTTTTATCCCATTTGGACTCTGTTTGATATGGGTTTTATGCGAAACATAAAACATGCAACAAACAGGAACTGGCACTGGGCACTGGATCAATATGTTAGTCACAAAAATAATATAAAAAGTTGCCAAAAGTATATGAAAGTTGTAGAATATTGGCATGGAACAATCAAAAATTATAGATACGATGGAGACGTATCAGACCACGCTCCTCCTGACAGCGAGCGATGACAATGAGTGGAAGAAGACCGCACTCCAGGTCACCACCGCTGTACCGGAGCCCGCGGACAGCAACTTCTTCCCCTTCTTTATGCACAACATCTTCTCGGGGCTGGTACCTCCATTCTCCCCCTTCTTCTTTGCCATCCTTCATCACTACGGTCTCCATGCGCTCCATATCCATGCCAACTCCATCCTCCTTCTGTCCCTTTTCGCCTTCTACTATGAGGCGTTCATGGGGGTGATGCCTTCTGTCGGACTGTTCCGCCATTTGTTCTACCTTCGCAAGACCGGCGATAATCCGGTTGGGTGCATTGGCTTTGTCGCAGCGCGGGGTGGCAACGCCATCTCCCATGCCGGGAAGAAGGTGGAGGATGCCGTGAAGAGGTGGGTCCTGATGGATGCCAAGAGCTCCCAGAGCTCGCTGGCGCTGCCGACCGGATTCCCCGTCACCGAGAAGTGGTGGCGTTCTGAGAAGATCACCGACCCTTCCCTGACGCTGTTCATGAGAAAGATGGATAAGGAGCTGAAGAGCGCGAAGCTGACGGGGGCCATGCTCATTAGGGAGTTCCTGAAGCAGCGCATCATGCCACTTCGGGCCCGCACATGCCCCTTGTGGAAGCTTGGTGGTGATGATGACAAGATCCGCCTACGCCGAGATCCCCTTCCTGAGGAAGAGCTGAACAAGGTGCTGCTCTACCTGACAGGGAAGGACCTGAGCGACCCTTCGCAGGACTGGCTTCTGCTGTACTGCCATGATGTTGCCGAGGAGGTTGTCGCGGCCATGCCTATCTTCGACAAGCTCGGGTTCGTGCGACTGGGGTCTTCCTTGCCGCCTACTACCTTGGTGCACCTGTCCTCCGATGGCCAATCCTCCGGGGCTACCGAGGATGAGGTTGTGGAAGAATCCTCTACCCCGGAGCAAAGGGAGCTCCTGCGCGACCGTCCTGATGATGATGATGATGATGACGAGCCCCCAGTGGTGGAGGTGTCACGCCCTCCAGGAGTCACCACGAGGTCTGGGGTGGCCTCCTCGAAGCAGCACAACCGAGCGATCGTGAAGAAAAGCAGGTCCATGCTGATCCCTTCGGGCAGCAGCCCACCTTCGCCGACACCGTCCCGGGCGGCGCCAACCGCAAACTCTCCTGCTCCCAAGAGCTCGGCACATGCTGCTCCACCCCAGCGTCCACTGCTGAGCATGAAGAAGAGTTATGCCTTCATTGACCAGTAAGTTTCTCCCTTAACCTTGCTTGTTGGTTCTTGCGGTGGTACTGAGCGTCTTCTTCTATCGTTAGGCAGCAGCCATCGAAGAAGCAAAAGGAGGGTACGGAGGTCACCGCGGCCGCAAGTGATGGAGCGGCCTCCGCAACCCTTGTGAAGAAGAATGATGCTTCCCCCGCAGCCCCAGGGACGACGCCAGCTCCGGAGGACATGGATGCCCATCCTCAGGAGGTGCTGGTGCCCTCGGCAGGCCTGACTCCTTCAGCACCTAGCCTTGCTGCGGCTGCTAAGGACAACCAGCCTCCGGAGCCCCCGGTCCTTCCTGAGGCTGAGGTTTCCTCTGCCTTGGCGCCGAGGGCGTATTCTCCCTTGCCCAGCGCGTGGCCGAGTCATGGTGCTCTCACTCCCTCCGGGACCCTGGAAGAGGCAAGGGCAGCGCTGGACCTCCTCCACGGTGAACTTTAGGGCCCGGATCGTCGTTCGGTGCAAGGGCACCTGGGGCTGATCTCTGGTTGGCTCAAGGCTGATGCGTCTGTTCGCGCGGCCTTGGATTCCATGGAGGAAGCCCAGAAGGCACTTGGGGTGGCCGCCACGGCACGCGACCTGGTGTGGCAGGAGGCCACAGAAGCTTAGAACCGGTGCCGCGTGGAGGAGGCTGATCTGAAGGTTCTCTAGGACCAGCAGGCCGCCCGGGACAGCCAGCTCCAGTATTGCGAGGAGAAGCTGAAGGCCCAGGAAGCTACCATTGCTGACCAAGACACCAAGGTGAAGAAGACAGACTTAGAGCAGGCTGGGGAGCGCGACCGCCTGATGAGGCAGAAGGAGGAGCCAGAAGCAGCCCAAACAGCCCTGGCCGAGGCCAAGAAGGTGGTCGTCATGGAGCGCGACACACTTTCCTCCCTTGGGGCACGCTTCCACAAGGCCCAGAAGGCACTCTTTGGGGATGATCCCTCGAGGAAGGTGGCGGTGACGACCTCGAGGGAGAGCCCTGCTGCTCTGCTTCCTGAAGTTGTGATGGTGCTCGAAGATGCTGTCGACGGGTTTGCCTCCTTGGTGGAAAATGAGGCGCGCTTGCTTTCTTCCTCGGCTCTGACGTGCGTCTTCAGCCATCTTTATCTCCAGGATGCCAGCTTCAACTTCTCCTCCTTCCTTACTCTGGTGGATGCCAACTCCCGGGATGCTGCTGCTGCCGTGAAAAGCTTTGTGGACGCCATGCTGAGCAAGTACCTGGTCGTTGGTCCTCCGACTGAAGCCAGTGGGACGACCAATGCGCCTGGCGATGAGGCTCTACTGGCGGGCAGTGATGACACCCAAGTCCGAAGAGGTGGCCCTGAGATTCTGCTTTTGCTTGTTTATCCTGCATCATGCGACATGCCTCAGGGAGGCGTTTTAAAACTATCTGTTTGGAACAATATGTCTTGTAATAACTAGATTATGTTCCTTTAGCTTTTCCATTTGCTTTGTTGTTTTGCATCGGCAGAGCCCGGCCCCGCGCATACCTCAGCCATCGTTGGGTTGTCCGGATTGCCAGGACGAGCCCAAGAGGTGAGGGGCTACGTGACCAATTAGGCTCCTGAGTCGTGGTGCTCAGGAGTCCTCTTTGACGTGCGACATCTTGGGAAAAGATGCAGGGGCAAGCCTTGGTGTTCTGCGTTGGCAGGGTACGGCCCCACGCATACCTTAGCCGTTGTTGAGTTATCCGGATAACCAGGGCGAGCCCAAGACGTGAGGGGCTACATGACCAGTTAGGCTCTTGAGACGCGATGCTCAATAGTCCCCTAAGGGAGTCCGGGATTAATGGGTCCTTGGACAACCAGACTATATACTTTGGCCGGACTGTTGGACTATGAAGATCCAAGATTGAAGACTTCATCCCGTGTCCGGATGAGACTCTCCTTTGCGTGGAAGGCAAGCTTGGAAATTCGGATATGTAGATCTCCTTCTCTGTAACCGAATCTGTGTAACCCTAGCCCCCTCCGGTGTCTATATAAACCGGAGGGTTTAGTCCGTAGGACAAGAACAATCATAATCATAGGCTAGCTTCTAGGGTTTAGCCTCTACGATCTCGTGGTAGATCAACTCTTGTAATACTCATATCATCAAGATCAATCAAGTAGGAAGTAGGGTATTACCTCCATCGAGGGGGCCCGAACCTGGGTAAACATCGTGTCCCCCGCCTCCTGTTACCATTAGCCTTAGACGCACAGTTCGGGACCCCCTACCCGAGATCCGCCGGTGTTGACACCGACATTGGTGCTTTCATTGAGAGTTCCTCTGTGTCGTCACGATATGGCTTGATGGCTCCTTCAATCATCTTCAACGACGCGGTCTAGGGGGAGGATCTGTCCGGGGAGGAAAACCTTCGTATTGGGTGTCTTCGTACTGCGGGACAACTCGCTTGGACATCTAGAGCAGATCGATAGCTATGCCCCTGGGCACCAGGTCAGGTTTGGAAGCTTGAACTATACTGCCGACATCCGCGGAGACTTGATCTTCGATGAATTTGATCCCATGTCAGGTGTGCCAAATAGTTACGACGAGCATGACTTAGATCTGCCATCGGACAGTGTTCGGGAGATCGCGCCTGCAGCGGCCCAGGGAATCAATCTGGAGCAGATTGTGCCATCCGAGGACGGGTGGATGGACCCCACCGCGGAGGCCGCACACTCATCGATGTTGGAGCCGAACACTGACCCCACCTCCTATGAGGCCGGTATCATCGGACCCTCGGACTCGTCTCCGGCTACAGGATCCAAACCGCGTACCTCCATGCCTATTGAATCTAATTGGGCCCCGGTCATGGAGTTCACCTCCGCGGATATCTTTCAGCACTCGCCCTTGGGTGATGTGCTAAATTCATTGAGGTCTCTCTCCTTGTCAGGAGACACTTGGCCGAACTTTGTCCGACTCGAGTGGGAAGCGGACAACAAAGAAATTCGTTCCCCACCCACCACCCACTTAATAGCCACTGTAGATGACTTAACCGACGTGCTTGATGTCAACTCCGAAGATATCAATGGTATGGATGATGATGCAGGAGAAGAACAGGAACCGCCGCCTATAGGGCGCTGGACAGCCACCTCATCATATGATATATATATATATATATATATAGTGGACACCCCCAAAGAAAGCAATGGCGATGAGGCAACGGAAGATAATCCCTTGGAGAAGCAAT
This sequence comes from Triticum dicoccoides, assembly GCF_002162155.2. NCBI lineage: Eukaryota > Viridiplantae > Streptophyta > Magnoliopsida > Poales > Poaceae > Triticum > Triticum dicoccoides. The sequence goes on along the minus strand of NC_041385.1, from coordinate 272,321,274 downwards.
TGTAACGCCCCGAGACCAACGCTCCAGAAGACTTCCAGCTATTCCGAGTTTCGTCGTGTGATTTGTTTTGTTTGTGCATTCATCATGCCATCTCTTGCATTGCATCATGTCATCATGCCATCATATCATAAATGTTTTAAAACCTCAACTAAATAAATTGCATAGATCTTTTGATCTATTTAAATCGAGGGAATTCACTTGTGATTTCTCTTTATAACATATTAAAGCCTCTCAATATTATTAGGGAGCTATAATAAAATTATTCCATTTATTTGGAATTAACCATAACACACGTGCAAAATAAATCCCATGCCTTTTTCTGCTCCGAGTTGACCTCAAAACCTTGTCAATAATTGTTTCTCTGTTTATCGGAGCCCCACCAAAAATATCAACATTTTTGGACCTTTCAAACGCCACTTCTTATTCAAACTCATTTGATTTTAATTCAAATGAGTTTGAATTTAAATCTTTCAATCATGGCCTTTCTATTTTTCTTGGAACAAGCACATTTTTGCGAGTCCGGGAAAATTACCCCCATGCTCAAATTATTTCTCCAACCCTTTCTTTATCTCCTTTTTCTTTCTTTGCTATTTACTGCTTTTGGTAAATAAAAGAGAGAGGGAGAAGAGAGCCCAGCAGCCTTGCAACCCAGCAACCAGGCTGGCCCATTTGCATCTTGGTCCAGCCGCGCCCAGCTCGATAACCCTAGCCGCAGGGAGACCTCCGCTCGATCTCCAACTCTTCCTCGTCCTCCCTCTAGCGCCGCAACGCCCGATCCCCATCCTCTCAATCCCATCTCCTTCCCCTCGCCGCCTCCATCCCTTTCCCCCGTCGCCTCTGCGTGCAAGCACCGCATCGCCCGAACCTGCGCCCGGTCCCCTCGCCGGCTTGCCGCCTCCAGCTGCTCCTCTGCAGCTCCTCCTCTGCCTCGTCCTGACGTCTGGCCTCGTCCCCGACCCGTCGTTCGCCTCCTCCATCGACCGTCTCGGCCACCAGTGCTATTGACGGCCGAAGACCGGCCGCGTCGTAGCCTCTGCTGTCGGAGCGAGCTCGTCCCCGCCACGCCAAGCCCCTCTCCATCGACCCCGCGCCCGCCATTGTAGGAACTCCATCGTCGTCAACCGGTGCAGCAGCGCCATCGCAGTTCTACCCCGACCTCCGCGACCACCACCTCCGGCCTCCCCGTCCTCTATTCGCCTAGGTTGTTCGTCCTTTGCTTGCAGCTCCATCCATGGCAGCCTCTGTTCATTGACCACAGAGACCTGAGGCCCTTTTGTGTTGCTTCGCTTTGGATGCGCCAAGATCCTCTCCGACAAACGCACGACTACATGGTGACACGTCAAGTACCTCAGCTGCCGTCTCCGAAATCGCCAAGTACCACAACTACCCTCGAGGACATTTGGTTCCGTCAAGCTCGACTACAACGTGTGTACAACTACTGTCGCCGTGTACCACTACTTCCACTACCGCCGACATGTACGACTACGAAACGAGAACGACTACTTCCACGATGTCCGTGAACCACTACCGTCGCCCCGAAGATGTTGGATTCGTCAAGTACCTCTCCGAAAACAAATGTGTACCACTACTTCCCCCGACGACCCGTGAACGTCTACTTCCACTACCGTCGTGAGAACGTCTACTTCCTCTACACCGCTCCGAAAATGCATGCTTCGAAGGTATAACCCGAGACGACCGCGATGAGATGCCCTTGCATGTATGAGATGTACCATATGTTTGCACTGTGATTGAGTTGTCGCTTGCGATGCCCCTCTTTTGCCTAGCCACCGTCATGTGGGACCCCCGGTAACCAGGATCACCCCCACCATCTTTGCATGTTCTGCACATCCACACTTTCGTTCGCACTGACATCTTGATGAGTTATCGGGACCGGAATGTTGCCGTGGCACCATTTCCGTTTCACCGTCGTGGCACCTTTTTCCTTCCGCCATGGCGACAAATGCCTCGTATCATGCTCATGTTAACGTTTTCATAAAATTGCTTAAAACTTGCATATGTCATCCGCATCATGATAACAACATTTAAATGTTTAAAATTGTAGTTTGTGTTGAATTGCTAAATAACATATGGGGATTTTCCGGAATTGTTGTTTATTGTTTCCGGCCTCATTTAAACTTGCCTAGATAGGTAGTTTAATTATGTTTCACCTCTTGCCATGGTTAACACCATTTAATATTGTTCGGTACAAAACTGAGAGAGAACTAAATAATCGATGTGGTGTTTTGTCAATATGCAACTCGTTGCATATTGAGCTCCACTTAACTTGTAATATTGTTTGTTACACTTTGCCATGCTTTTAAACCGGACATGCATCATACTTGTTTATGCATCATGCCATGTTTATGCTTGTGCATTTACCATGTTGTTTGTTTATTTCTGGTGTTGCTTCTTAGTTCCGGTAATGTTGCGATTGTGAGGATTCGTTCGACTACTCCCGTCGTCTTCTTCATGGACTCGTTCTTCTTCCTTACGGGATTTCAGGCAAGATGACCGCTACCCTGGATCTCACTACTATCATTGCTATGCTAGTTGCTTCGTTCTATCGCTTTGCTGCGCTTCCTATCGCTTGCTCTTCCAGCCTCCCTATTTTGTCATGTCAGCCTCTAACCTTTTCACCCTTCCTAGCAAACGTTGCTTGGCTATGTTACCGCTTTGCTCAGCCCCTCTTATAGCGTTGTTAGTTGCAGGTGAAGTTGAAGATTTCTCCATGATGGATAGGATTATGTTGGGATATCACAATATCTCTTATATAATTAATGCATCTATATACTTGGTAAAGGGTGGAAGACTCGGCCTTATGCCTGGTGTTTTGTTCCACTCTTGCCGCCCTAGTTTCCGTCATACCGGTGTTATGTTCCCGGATTTTGCGTTCCTTACGCGGTTGGGTGATTTATGGGGCCCCCTTGACAGTTCGCTTTGAATAAAACTCCTCCAGCAAGACCGAACATTGGTTTTACCATTTGCCTCACCTAGCCCTTTTTCCCTTGGGTTTCCGGAGCCCGAGGGTCATCTTTATTTTAGCCCCCCCGGGCCAATGCTTGTCCAAGTGTTGGTCCAAACCGAGCGATGTCTGGTGCCCCTGGGCTACCAGGGTCTATGCCAACCCGTCATCTGGCTCATCCGGTGTGCCCTGAGAACGAGATATGTGCAGCTCCTATCGAGATTTGTCGGCACAGCGGGCGGCTTTGCTGGTCTTGTTTTACCATTGTCGAAATGTCTTGTAAACCGGGATTCCGAGTCTGATTGGGTCTTCCTGGGAGAAGGTATATCCTTCGTTGATCGCGAGAGCTTATCATGGGCTAAGTTGGGACACCCCTGCAGGGTTATAATCTTTCGAAAGCCGTGCCCGCGGTTATGTAGAAGATGGGAATTTGTTAATGTCCGGTTGTAGATAACTTGACACCAGATCCGAATTAAAAACGCATCAACCGCGTGTGTAGCCGTGATGGTCTCTTTTCGGCGGAGTCCGGGAAGTGAACACGGTTTTGGGTTATGTTTGACGTAATAGGAGTTCAGGATCACTTCTTGATCATTGCTAGCTTCACGACCATTCCGTTTGCTCTCTTCTCGCTCTTATGTGCGTATGTTAGCCATCCTATATGCTTAGTCGTTGCTGCAACCTCACCACTTTACCCCTTCCATTCCCTTTAAGCTGTGCTAGTCTTGATACCCATGGTAATGGGATTGCTGAGTCCTCGTGGCTCACAGATTACTACAACAACAGTTGCACGTACAGGTTACGCGATGTTCATGACGCGAGAGTGATGTTTGCTTGTATTGGAGTTCTTCTTCTGCTTCTTCTTCGATTAGGGATAGGTTCCAGGTCGGCAGCCTGGGCTAGCAGGGTGGATGTCGTTTGAGTTTCTGTTTGTGTTTCATCCGTAGTCGGATGGTGATCTTATGTATGATGATTTTGTATTCGTGTGGCATTGTATGCCTTTTGTATGTATTCCCATCTATTATGTAATGTTGATGTAATGATATCCACCTTGCAAAAGCGTTTCAATATGCGGTTCTATCCTTGGTGAGACCTTCGAGTCTCTTTAGGATAGTATCACATATTGGGCGTGACAAGTTGGTATCAGAGCCTCGACCGACCATAGGAGCCCCCTTGATTGTTGGCCATTGTTGAGTCTAGAAGAAAACTATTTTGAGTCTTAGGATTATATATATCGGAGAGTAGGATTCTTTTTACTCCTCAGCCCCCTTCGTCGCTCTGGTGAGGTCTCTTGACGTAGATGTTTTGTCTTTCCTCTCCTCAAATTTCACTAAAATTTTTTAGGATCACGCGGGTATCTTGGAATTGTTTCGATGGTTTTGTGACGAGAACATTGTTCTTGGTGCCTCCTGTCTATTATGTGGCATTGACCCGGGGAGTTGAGCTCCGAGGTGTTCTCGTCACAATTTTATCGTTGCAGTTCTGGAATACCTGAGTTTTGCCGACATCGAAAATCTCTTTTATGCAGTTGTTGGTGAGATAACCTCGACGCCACCCAGTACTGGGGCGGGAGTTCGGGAGTATTGCCATAACTCGTATAACGGATGCTTTTCGAAGGTTGAGGTACACGATTTCTGAAGGTTTCTTGGTTATGTGTTGACGGATGGATACAGCTGGATGTAGGGATTGTTAGTTTGGGTGAGAAATATTGCTTCCCCTGTATCCCCAACACCAGATTGCATAACCAGAAAGTTTCGGGAGTTTTATAGGTGGGAATTCAAGTAGCTCTAGTTTTATATTTCCAACAGACACATGATACGATATGGGATCTATCATATGTTTGTTCCGGCTTATTCAGCAAGCAAATCCTTTGTTTTGTTTTATTTGTGGTATTCGAGTTGCTTCGAAGTCAAATGTTGAATCCATACCTTTCAAGCGGTGTTCTCATATTGCTATGTGAATATTAATCCTTCTTGATCATCGAGATTGTCATGTCAATTATTTCCAACCGGTGTGCTTCTCTTCTAGTGGATCCGATCATTTTCAACATCCGCAAGATCAATTCTAAGTTTTCTCAACGGTGTTTGTTCCATCTTCCCCAAGTTGCCTTTGTTTTCCCGCGCTCCCACCCTTTTTTCTTCAAGGAATTAGATTTCTTAATCAAGTATCCATTTATTCATGTGAGGTTTCTCCATTCTTTTCCTGTCAATGTTCTTATCCGGTGATTTCCCATGAAGATGCTCAACAGTTTCAAGTTCATCATCCTTCATTGTTGTTTCTTCTCCGGTGGATCCAATTCAAGCTTTCGATATTCATCATATTCCTTTCCTCATGTCAAATGCTTTCTCATGCCGGTGCACCTCTCAATCACTCACCTCTTGCTATTCATTTGTTCCAGAGTGTTGGAGATATCTCAGAAGATTTGTGTTTCCATTCTTAATCCGTTCAAGCTATTTTGAGGTTGTTACCTCATTCAAGCCATTTAATTCAACCGGTGCAACTCCTTTTCAAGTAATCATTTCAACGGTGTTCCTTTTCAGTGGGCCCTAACCCACAGGTCTTTTCCCAGGATCTTACCTGACTCTTCTAATTTTCCCGAAGCCATTCCCAAATTCTTTTCAAAGTGTGACGTAAGAATGAATTTTCATCAGTCACATGCCTTCTCCAAGGTCGTTTTCAAATTCTTTTCATCGTTGGTTCAACCTTTCTAATTTTCTCCCGGAGTATCTCAGTAATTTTGGTGGTGTTTCCCGTCGTCATTTGAAGACCGAAGAAGAGTTTTTCCTCTAAATCTTGTCTATTCTCTCAAGATTCATGGTTCTAGCGTTATGCCATCCTCTCATAATTGTTTTCGATTGTGACAATTCTTTTCTTACCATCCGAAGCATGTCAGGAGTTGTTTTCATTTCTTGATCATCCAAAGGCCATCATTTCAGAAGATTTATTCGTTCTCAATATTTATCTCTCATTTCCCAATTCTACTGGTGCTTCGTTCAAGTAGTCTCTAGTCAGCTCATGATCTCTTTGATCTCATGTATCTAAATCCCCTCAAGTATCTTCATTCGTTTTCCAAATCTTCCCGGTGAATTGTGCCTTTGCTACTTTCATTTTCAATTCTTACGGTGGTTCTTTCAACATTTCACTTCCTTCGTTATCGTATCAATTCATTTGTTGTTTCCAATCCTACCGGTGGTTCGTTGAAGACCTTCCCAAGTTTGCGCCATGTCTATCTTAATCCTTTCTACGACAATAAATAGTATGCCAAATCCATTGCTTGCCATTTATTTAATTGGTGGAGGATGAGCATAATGTAATTCTTATTCTTGTTTCATTGAGTAAATTCAATTCCTTATTCCGGAGGTTCATCAAAATTCTTGATTTCATTTGTTCATCTTTCTTTCCGGAGTTCCAAGTTTTCTCGGTTATATCATTTCAAAGCTTCATCTTATCACTGCAAGACTTCACCTTGTTCTTTCAACTTCTCTTTCTTTCTATCATCCTTTTTTTACCGGAGTTCTTCATGGAGTTTCTTCATGGTGGTTCGTCAAGGATTCTTTTCATTCTTCAATAATTCTTCAAGATTTCTCTCGAAGTTATGACCCGCCAAGCTATACTCAAAAGTAAACATGGTGCTCAACACATGTTTTGTTTTGAGGAGTTCAAGTATTCTTCTTCTTGCATTTCGAAGTGCAATTCTTTCTACCTTATCTTTTGAGGTGGTGTTATGTCACTCTTGACAACTTCCCTTAGTGATTCAAGTTGTCAAGAATGAGATATTTAAATTCATCATTTTCTCTTCGATCATGAGATCTTTTCAACCCAGCAATTTCTTTGTTGGAGTATCTTGGGTTATATTTCACCTAAAGCCTTCCCCTAAGGAATGTTGCTATTTGTGGTGCTTATCAATGATCCAAGTTTTCTCCTATCCTCTCGGCAAAAGCAGTTTTCATCCCTTCGTTGATCTCAAACAAGCAATTGTTTTTCGTTAGTGGCAGAATTTCACCTCAAGTGTTGAGATGTTTCCATAAGCCCACTACAAGCTTATTCTTTTCGTTGTTGGTTTTCCAACAACTCTGTTCAATTCTTCTTTGCAAGGATGCTTTCCAAGCTCATTTGTGGCAGAAGTTGGCATTTTATTCTTCATTATGTTATTCCAATGATCTATCTTCTATTCTTTCTTCCGAAGGCATTGTGATGTTGCTCTCTTCACTCATCTTCTCGTATTGAGGATCATGTTCTTTTTGTGCTAATCCATTCAACCGGAGTGTTGTGTTCTCATTCAAGTTCTTTCATCTTATCAAGTTTTGCCTCTCTTTTCTACCGGATTGCTGTCTGAAATCCTTCTTACCCATTGTGCCATTCTTTCAATAGTTCCGGAGGCAGTGTGTTGTTGATTTCATCAAGTATCATCCCATCTTCTCAAGTTCATGTCATATTCCTTCCATGTTCAACAGGAGTGCTGCCCGAATTCTTCCTCTCTCATCTTGTTTTAACGAGAGTGGTTTCAATTCCTTCTTGTCCATTGTACTCATCATTCATAGCTTTGCAACCACCAAGGTTCACGTGGTGGTCCTTGTTTCTATTTTCTATCATAGTGCTCTCAATTGTGTTCAACTCCGTTGTGTTCTTTCTTTCAACTTTTCAACCTCTCAAGGTTCTTTGGTTTCACTCATTGGTCGAAGAAGCAACTTAGTTTTACCTCTTCTCTTCCTCTTCCGTTTCTCTCCGGTGCCATTCTAGATCTCGGGACGAGATCCTCTTGTAGTGGTGGAGTGTTGTAACGCCCCGAGACCGACGCTCCAGAAGACTTCCATCTATTCCGAGTTTCATCGTGTGATTTGTTTTGTTTGTGCATTCATCATGCCATCTCTTGCATTGCATCATGTCATCATGCCATCATATCATTAATGTTTTAAAACCTCAACTAAATAAATTGCATAGATCTTTTGATCTATTTAAATTGAGGGAATTCACTTATGATTTCTCTTTATAACATATTAAAGCCTCTCAATATTATTAGGGAGCTATAATAAAATTATTCCATTTATTTGGAATTAACCATAACACACGTGCAAAATAAATCCCATGCCTTTTTCTGCTCTGAGTTGACCTCAAAACCTTGTCAATAATTGTTTCTCTGTTTACCGGAGCCCCACCAAAAATATCAACATTTTTGGACCTTTCAAACGCCACTTCTTATTCAAACCCATTTGATTTTAATTCAAATGAGTGTGCATTTAAATCTTTCAATCATGGCCTTTCTATTTTTCTTGGAACGAGCACATTTTTGCGAGTCCGGGAAAATTACCCCCATGCTCAAATTATTTCTCCAACCCTTTCTTTATCTCCTTTTTCTTTCTTTGCTATTTACTGCTTTTGGTAAATAAAAGAGAGAGGGAGAAGAGAGCCCAGCAGCCTTGCAACCCAGCAACCAGGCCGGCCCATTTGCATCTTGGTCCAGCTGCGCCCAGCTCGATAGCCCTAGCCGCAGGGAGACCTCCGCTCGATCTCCATCTCTCCCTCTTCCTCCCTCCAGCGCCGCAACGCCCGATCCCCATCCTCTCGATCCCATCTCCTTCCCCTCGCCGCCTCCATCCCTTTCCCGCGTCGCCTCTGCGCGCGAGCGCCGCATCGCCCGAACCTGCGCCCGGTCCCCTCGCCGGCTTGCCGCCTCCAGCCGCTCCTCTGCAGCTCCTCCTCCGCCTCGTCCTGACATCCGGCCTCGTCCCCGACCCGTCGTTCGCCTCCTCCATCGACCGTCCCGGCCACCAGTGCTGTTGATGGCCGAAGCCCAGCCGCGTCGTAGCCTCTACTATCGGAGCGAGCTCGTCCCCACCATGCCAAGCCCCTCTCCATCGACCCCGCACGCGCCATTGCAGGAACTCCATCGTCGTCAACCGGTGCAGCAGCGCCACCACAGTTCTACCCCAACCTCTGCGACCACCACCTCCGGCCTCCCCATCCTCTGTTTGCCTAGGTTGTTCGTCCTTTGCTCGCAGCTCCATCCATGGCGGCCTCTGTTCGTAAACCACAGAGACCTGAGGCCCTTTTGTGTTGCTTCGCTTTGGATGCGCCAAGATCCTCTCCAACAAACGCACGACTACATGGTGACACGTCAAGTACCTCTGCTGCCATCTCCAAAATCGCCAAGTACCACGACTACCCTCGAGGACATTTGGTTCCGTCAAGTTCGACTACAACGTGTGTACAACTACCGTCGCCGTGTACCACTACTTCCACTACCGCCAACATGTACGAGTACGAAACGAGAATGACTACTTCCACGACGTCCGTGAACCACTACCGTCGCTCCGAAGATGTTGGATTTGTCAAGTACCTCTCCGAAAATGAACGTGTACCACTACTTCCCCCGACGACCCGTGAACGTCTACTTCCACTACCGTCGTGAGAACGTCTACTTCCTCTACACCGCTTCGAAAATGCACGCTTCGAAGGTATAACCCGAGACGACCGCGTTGAGATGCCCTTGCATGTATGAGATGTACCATATGTTTGCACCGTGATCGAGTTGTCGCTTGCGATGCCCCTCTTTTGCCTAGCCACCGTCATGTGGGACCCCCGGTATCCGGGATCACCCCCACCATCTTTGCATGTTCTGCACATCCACACTTTCGTTCGCACCGACATCTTGATGAGTTATCGGGACCGGAATGTTGTCGTGGCACCATTTCCGTTTCACCCTCGTGGCACCTTTTTCCTTCCGCCATGGCGACAAATGCCTCGTATCATGCTCATGTTAATGTTTTCATAAAATTGCTTAAAACTTGCATATGTCATCCGCATCATGATAACAACATTTAAATGTTTAAAATTGTTGTTTGTGTTAAATTGCTAAATAACATAAGGGGATTTTCCGAAATTGTTGATTGTTGTTTCCGGCCTCATTTAAACTTGCCTAGATAGGTAGTTTAATTATGTTTCACCTCTTTCCATGGTTAACAACATTTAATATTGTTGGGTACAAAACCGAGAGAGAACTAAATAATCGATGTGGTGTTTTGTCAATATGCAACTCGTTGCATATTGAGCTCCACTTAACTTGTAGTATTGTTTGTTGCACTTTGCCATGCTTTTAAACCGGACATGCATCATACTTGTTTGTGCATCATGCCATGTTTATGCTTGTGCATTTACCATGTTGTTTGTTTATTTCCGGTGTTGCTTCTTAGTTCCGGTAACGTTGCGATTGTGAGGATTCGTTCGACTACTCCCGTTCATCTTCTTCATGGACTCGTTCTTCTTCCTTGCGGGATTTCAGGCAAGATGACCGCTACCCTGGATCTCACTACTATCATTGCTATGCTAGTTGCTTCGTTCTATCGCCTTGCTGCGCCACCTATCACTTGCTCTTCCAGCCTCCCTATTTTGTCATGTCAGCCTCTAACCTTTTCACCCTTCCTAGCAAACCGTTGCTTGGCTATGTTACCACTTTGCTCAGCCCCTCTTATAGCGTTGTTAGTTGCAGGTGAAGTTGAAGATTTCTCCATGATGGACAGGATTATGTTGGGATATCACAATATCTCTTATATTATTAATGCATCTATATACTTGGTAAAGGGTGGAAGACTCGGCCTTATGCCTGGTGTTTTGTTCCACTCTTGCCGCCCTAGTTTCCGTCATACCGGTGTTATGTTCCCGGATTTTGCGTTTCTTACGCGGTTGGGTGATTTATGGGACCCCCTTGACAGTTCGCTTTGAATAAAACTCCTCCAGCAAGGCCCAACATTGGTTTTACCATTTGCCTCACCTAGCCCTTTTTCCCTTGGGTTTCCGGAGCCCGAGGGTCATCTTTATTTTAGCCCCCCCGGGCCAATGCTTGTCCAAGTGTTGGTCCAAACCGAGAGATGTCCGGCGCCCCCTGGGCAACCAGGGTCTATGCCAACCCGACGTCTGGCTCATCCGGTGTGCCCTGAGAACAAGATATGTGCAGCTCCTATCGGGATTTGTCGGCACAGCGGGCGGCTTTGCTGGTCTTGTTTTACCATTGTTGAAATGTCTTGTAAACCGGGATTCCGAGTCTGATCGGGTCTTCCTGGGAGAAGGTATAAGTTGGGACACCCCTGCAGGGTTATAATCTTTCGAAAGCAGTGCCCGCGGTTATGTGGCAGATGGGAATTTGTTAATGTCCGGTTGTAGATAACTTGACACTAGATCCGAATTAAAACGCATCAACCGCGTGTGTAGCCGTGATGGTCTCTTTTCGGCGGAGTCCGGGAAGTGAACACGGTTTTGGGTTATGTTTGACGTAAGTAGGAGTTCAGGATCACTTCTTGATCATTGCTAGCTTCACGACCGTTCCGTTTGCTCTCTTCTCGCTCTTATTTGCGTATGTTAGCCACCATATATGCTTAGTCGCTGCTGCAACCTCACCACTTTACCCCTTCCATTCCCTTTAAGCTTTGCTAGTCTTGATACCCATGGTAATGGGATTGCTGAGTCCTCGTGGCTCACAAATTACTACAACAATAGTTGCACATACAGGTTATGCGATGTTCATGACGCGAGAGCGATGTTTGCTTGTATTGGAGTTCTTCTTCTGCTTCTTCTTCGATCAGGGATAGGTTCCAGGTCGGCAGCCTGGGCTAGTAGGGTGGATGTCGTTTGAGTTTCTGTTTGTGTTTCATCCGTAGTCGGATGGTGATCTTATGTATGATGATGTTGTATTCGTGTGGCATTGTATGCCTTTTGTATGTATCCCCATCTATTATGTAATGTTGATGTAATGATATCCACCTTGCAAAAGCGTTTCAATATGCGGTTCTATCCTTGGTGGGACCTTCAAGTCTCTTTAGGACTGTTTCGCATATTGGGCATGACAGCAATCTAGGCACCGGCATCATAGGCGCCGCTCCAAGCCCCGCCATAGCAAAAATAGTGATACCGGCACAAGAGATGATAACAATCTGGAAGGTGCCGAAGAAGAAAACAATCATGCCCAGCCAGGCTTCGAGCAGGCCGAGCAAGAAGATGGGCAAGCTAGCCCTAAAGAACAGGCAACAGATGGAGAATCAGAGGATGATAATTACATGCCTCTCTTCAAAGATGAAGTGAGCCTTGGCGACAAAGAATTCATCGTGCCTGAGGATCCCGTCGAGCAGGAGCGCTTCAAGCGCCGGCTTATAGCCACTGCAAAAAGCCTGAAGAAAAAGCAGCAAGAGCTTCAAGCTGATCAAGATCTGCTAACTGATAGATGGACCGAGGTCCTGGCTGCCGAGGAATACGAACTCCAGCGCCCTACAAAAAGTTACCCAAAGCGCAGGTTGGTACCTCAACTCGAGGAGGACGCATTAAATCCCACACTACCAGCGCATGATGTGGCTGACCGGCCACCCCGTGACCGAGACAAAGTGGCGTACCAGCCTGAAGTCCAGATCGCACCCTGTCGCCAATCAAGCAAAAACATGAAGGCCCGAGGCTATACGAAGGACCTGCGAGACGTATTGGAAAACAAAGCAGGACAGTCAAGATCTATCTACGGATCACGGGGGTGCGCCACAACGCATGACAATTACCATCACACCAGATACACTAAACAAAAGTCCGTCCAGACCGAATACAATGTAGCCCGGCACAGAGGCGCCGCACACCCCCAATGCTTCACTGATGAAGTAATGGATCATGAATTCCTAGAAGGGTTTAAACCTCTGAACATTGAATCATACGATGGTACTACAGACCCCGCGGTATGGATAGAAGATTTCTTCCTCCATATTTACATGGCCCGCGGAGATGATCTACATGCTATCAAGTACCTCCCACTAAAACTCAAGGGACTGGCTCGACATTGGCTGAATAGCTTGCTGACAAACTCCATCGGGAGTTGGGAGATCCTGGCAGACGCATTCCTTGACAACTTCCAGGGCACTTATGTGCGACCACCGGATGCTGATGATCTAAGTCACATAACCAATAGCCCGGAGAGTCAGCCAGGAAATTTTGGACCCGGTTCCTAACTAAAAAGAACCAAATTGTCGACTATCCGGATGCCGAAGCACTAGCGTCCTTTAAGCATAACATCCGTGACGAGTGGCTTGCCTGACATCTCGACCAAGAAAAGCCAAAGTCCTTGGCAGCCCTCACCACACTCATGACCCGCTTTTGTGCGGGCGAGGATAGCTGGTAGGATCGTAGCAACAACACAACAAGCAATCCTGGCACATCAAAAGCCAGGGATAGCAACGACAAACCACGGTGCAACAAACACAAGCGTCGCTAAAACGGTGATAGTGCCGAAGACACAACGGTCAACGCTGGATTCAGTGGCTCCAAGTCCGATCGGCGGAAAAATCCATTCAACAAAAACAATTCAGGCCCGTCCAATTTGGACCGCATACTCGACCGTCCATGCCAAATTCATGGCACCCCAGGAACCCTAGCCAATCATACCAACAGAGAATGCTGGGTCTTTAGACAAGCCGACAGGTTAGGTGCCAAAAACAAGGGGAAGGTGTCTCAAAGCGAAGATGATGACGAGGAGCCCCGATCACCGAACACGAGAGGACAGAAGAAATTCCCTCCCTAGGTGAAGACAGTGAATATGATATACGCAACCCATATTCCTAAGCGGAAGCGTTAACTAAGGGACGTCTATGCAATAGAGCCAGTCGCCCCAAAGTTCAACCCATGGTCCTCTTGCCCGATCACTTTTGATCGCAGCGACCATCCTACCAGTATCCATCATGGCGGTTCGGCCGCATTGGTCCTCGACCCCATCATTGACGGATTCCACCTCACACGAGTCCTTATGGACGGCGGCAGCGGCCTGAACCTACTCTATCAGGATACAGTGCGCAAAATGGGCATCGACCCCTCAAGGATCAAGCCCACAAAAACCACCTTCAAAGGTGTCATACCAGATGTAGAGGCCTATTGCACAGGCTCAATCACACTGAAAGTGGTCTTCGGATCTCCGGACAGTTACCATATCGAAGAGTTAGTCTTCGACATCATCCCCTTTTGCAGTGACTATCAGGCATTGCTCGGATGAACCGCGTTCGCTCAGTTCAATGCGGTGCCACATTATGCCTACCGTAAAATCAAGATGCCCGGTCCGCGTGGCATCATCACGGTTAATGGCAGAGCCGAACTCCCCCTCACTGCCGAAGAGTCCGCCGCCGCTTTAACAGCAAGAGCAATGGATGACACCTTCCAACCGAACCTCGAGTCGACGGCCAAGCTCCCGGAGACCGCAAAAGGATTCCGAACTACTGCGCGGCAGGATAGCCCGGCTCGCCTGGAGCTTAATTAAAAACACTTCGGCAAAAAGTTAAGACAAGCCACATACCGCAGCTCAACCGCTCTGTGGCGCAAAACCATTTCTTACATTTTCTTTGCAGGTTCACCTTTGCGTAGGCCAGGACGGATGGCGTGTAGACAGTTCAAGCGCGTAAGGGAATCTCTAGATATTCCCCTCTATGATCATCCGACCACACTCCGGATCCGCATACACCTTCCTCCCGCCTGGTCTCAGGAGGTTCCGAAGTCATATTCCTTTTTATCACATTACATGTACTCATACACATTGACGTATTACTCAAATACAACATGTGGGTTTATATGATGCTCGTCTAGTGCTATTTCTTATTAAAACTCTTTTGTTAAAAGGCAGCTGCATATCGCGATATGCCTTAATATGCCAGGGGCTTCATTATACCCATACTACGGCAAAAAAGTCCGAACACCTTCACGGCAGTTCGGCACCCCGAACTTATAGCATTATATGCATCAGCTCCGAATCATGTCTTGGGTCAATAGTTGGGTTTGCCCGGCTCCTATGTTTTGGTACCTTACGTTCCGCTATATCGGCTAAGGTTGCATAGGGAGAACTACTGTGATTGTGTCCCGGTTCTTCCGGACGAGCACCTCAGTAGAGAAAGCCGAAAACTGACTGTCATCATGCAGCGAGAGCTGGTCAGCTGTTCGAGAGGTTGTAAAATCTTTAAGGATTTCTTCCGCATAATGCCATAACTGATGCAGCGTGCGATGGATCGGCTTTTCTTCCGATCAGACGCTTATAGATCCCCTCGTGCGGTCTTCCGAATACCAGGGGCTGCGCCTACCTTACTTTTAAAACTCCTATGGCTAAGTGAGAGTGATAAAGCCCTATAGCCTGATTGCCTGGTTCGCTGTGCTGAACACCTCCTTCAAGGACCCAAAACTGGGATAAAGAGTGCTCAGGTTTATCCCGAACACCCCCGTACTTACTACATGGGGGCAGAAGCCGACGACTGGCTAACTCTCAGGATTAGTATATAAAACGGCCGCACAGGAGGAAAAACTTTCAAACGACAAGCAATAAATAATAGAAATGACCTTGTTCAAACATGACAAAGGACCAATATGACCATATTCATGGAGATATAATGTCCTTGGTGCATTGCTCCGCCGCAAGGAGGGCTCCTTTCAAGACACCTTCATAATACAGCTCGGGCTTGCGGTGCTCCTTTCCCTCCGGCGGTCCCTCGGTCATCAGCTTTTCCGCATCCATGTTCCTCCAATGCACCTTTGCGCGGGCAAAGGCCATTCACGCACCTTCTATGCAGACCGACCGCTTGATGACTTCGAGTCGAGGGCAGGCACTCACAAGCCGCTTCACGAGCCCGAAGTAACTACTCGGAATCGGCTCGGCGGGCCACGGCCGGATAATTAAATCCTTCATGGCTAGCTCGGCCGCCTTATGCAGTTCGACCAGCTGCTTCAGTTGATCGGAGAAAGGCACCAGATAATTCGGCGCCAGATACTGCATCTAGAATAGCTTATCCGCAGTATTCCTCTCTTCGGCTCGGTAGAATTGGGTGGCATCAGATATGCTGCGCGGCAGCTCCGCAAATACCCCTAGAGAAATCAGAATTCAAACTCTCAACTTGATTTTCTCCTTTCAAATACCCGCTTTGTATAGAAATAGCCTTACCAGCCGCAATCTTCCTCGCCTCCTGGATATCCTTCAGGGCGCCTTGGGCTTCCCCCTGGGCATCACTTGCAGCTTGGCGAGCCTGGGAGAGTTTGGATTCTTTCCCTGATAAACTCTGCTCCAAGGTCTCGCATTTCTTCACAGCCTCCTGAAGCTCTCGCTCAGCTTCAATAACTCTGGCCTCGTGCTTCTCAAGGAGAGCCTGCTCTGCGGCTTCCTTCTTCTCGGCTTCGGCCACAGCCTTCTTAAGAGCCTCAATTTCGGACGTCGCCCCTAGAGCACATCATAAAAATATTTTAATCATACATACTTATTCATTTGTGATAAATGAACAAGGTTTCTGCATACCTTGGTTATCCTCCAGCTGTTTCTTCACTCGGCCAAGTTCTCCTTCGGCCCGCTCCAGACTATGACTCAGTCCGGATACTTCCGCAGCATGAGAGGAGGCAGTCGCTATAGACGTCTGCTTATTAAAAAAGAGATAGATGTCATCAAGTTAGTCTCCTGCAAACATAAATTTGATCCTCTGTCCAGTTCTTTCTTCTACCGAATAGTGTATCAGGGGCTGCTATCTATACCATGACACTCTTCCAAACCTCATAAAACATACCTCAAAGCCTCTCATGAGGCTGATATAGGATTCATTCAGTCCACTCTCAGCGGACTGAATCTTCTCAATCACCGCACCCATAAGGGCACGGTGTTCATCAACGATGGAGGCACTCTTCAGCGCCGCTAATAAAGCATCCGACACCTCTGGTTGGACAGAGGTTGCCGGTGGAATAGACACACCCCCTCCAGCCGACGGAGGCCGCCTGTCTGATTTTGGGGCCTTATTGGTCTCCAATATTGTGTCTAGCTGGGGGCCGGATTCAAGATGACCCCCGCCATCGACATCCACGGGAGGCTTCTCTCCCATGTGTCCGGATCCGGAAGTTAGGCCTCCTGGCGCCGCCTTTGCGATCTCCCCCCCCCCCCTCCGTGGCTTGGGTCCTTCTGGGACGAAACCTCGGTGTCATTCACATGTCCGGGGGAGGGGGCCTTCGGGGGTGTCCTGCTCTCCATACCATCTGAACCCAGCAAGTCCTCCGACGAGGATTGTCCGGCGCGGGACCTCGCAGGACTATAAGAAGTATGGCTCGGATTAAAGTGCTATGCCATGACAAGTCTGGACGCATAAGCTTGTTCGGATTTTATACTCATGAGTTCACCAGGGGACTGGTCCCTGGGATCCCACTCCGGGCTGCTATCGGCGGCGGCAGTGGACTCGTCTGGAAGGGGAGTTGCCCCTTTTAGGTGACTCGACCTCCAAGGATGTTGTGGCCGTCCTTTACTTTCTTCCCCCCGTGGGGGATTCGTCTCCCTCCTCCTCCTCGTCCTCTTTGGAGGAAGAATGGGCATTGGAGTCTTCGGATTTTGTGTCCGAAGAGCCACGACGATGGAGGCCGCCCCTGGTCTTCTTGGCCTCCTTTTTGGCATTCTTCTTCGGTGCCTTGTAAGGCGCCGGGACCAGCATCTTCATCAGAAGTGGGCCGGCCGGTTCTTCTGGCAGCTGGGCCGGACCATAGATCTGCCCCGCCTTCTTCGCCCAGCCCTAGGAAATTTGTGGGAAACACATTAAGCACTTTCATAAGGATATGCAAATAAAACATATGAATTGTCAATGTACAATTACTTACCGAACTTGCAGGGCGGGACAATTGGTACCCGCGGTCCTCGGCGGAGTCCGGCCATGATTTGCTCGACTTGAAAATCACCTTCCAGATGTCCTTATGCGAGGAGCCAAAGAGCTCTAGCAAGGTCTGGTGCTTGGCCGGGTCGAACTCCCATAAATTGCAAGCCCAGTGTTGACAAGGTAGAATCCAGCGAACTAACATCACCTAGACTACATTGATGAGCTTGATGTTCTTGTCTTCCATGTCTTGGACGCGCGTCGGGAGTGCCAATAGTTCGTCAGACGAATCCTAGTTCAGGCCCTTCTTGGGCTAGGACGTAAGTCGCAGGGGGGTGCCGGATGTGAACTCCGGAGCGGCGGCCCATTCCTTGCCTCGGGGCTCGGTGATGTAAAACCACTTATGCTGCCACTCCTTGACGAAATCATTGAAAGTACCTATTGGCCATGTAACGTTGGGCATCTGGCTCACCATGGCGCCTCCGCACTCGGCATGCTCGCCGCTCACTAGCTTGGGCTTCACATTAAAAACTTTCAGCCATAAGCCTAAATGTGGCGGGATGCGGAGAAACGCCTCGCACATGACGATGAATGTCAAGATGTTGAGGAAGGAATTCGGTGATAGATCATGAAAATCAATCCCGTAATAATACATGATGCCGCGAGCGAATGGGTGAAGGGGAAACCCTAGCCCACGGACGAAATGTGGGAGGAATACCACCCTCTCATGGGGTTCCGGAGTAGGGACGATCTGTCCTGCCGTCAGGAGACGGTGGCCG
>NC_041385.1:272301334-272302715 GCF_002162155.2 Triticum dicoccoides | reverse complement strand
ATATCCTTCTCTCGGATAGTAGAGGCCATCCACTTGCCTCCTGCTCCAGATCCGGACATTTTCGGGAAACCTTTTTGGGCGGAGAAGATGAACGCTTGGGCACTAGGGCTCGAGCGAAAAGGAATGGATGAGTAGAGGAAGAAGAAGGCGTGGGTGAAAAAGGGAGTCCTTATCCCCTTATAAAGGCAGCGGAGATCCTGCGCCTCCCCACTTGCCCGGTAAATTCGCTTATTCCCCAAGCACCACGATTGATGGCACGGTTGGGTTACCCACACCCGTATTGATGAGAATCCCGTGATAAGGGGACACGATCTCTGCTTCGACAAGATGTGCCAATAAAACTGCCTCGCGATATGTGCGGTAGCTGGTTGTGAAAAATGGTTCGAATAATGACCGGGCTGTGGCGTGATGTCATGCTATGAAAAAATTTCAGCAGATTAGATTTGTGTAATATTGTGCTCTCTACGGTGGTATGTGGAATTTGTTTTGCAGAGCCGGACACAATTCTTGTGTTCAAAATCTTCTTTGGAGTATTTGGAGAAGGAACCCGCCTTGCAATGCCGAAGACAATCTGCACATCGGACTCATCGTCATTGAAGCCTGGTTCAGGGGCTACTGAGGGAGTCCGGGATTAAGGGGTCCTCAGGCAGTCGGACTATATACTTTGGCCGGACTGTTGGACTATGAAGATACAAGATTGAAGACTTCGTCCCGTGTCCGGATGGGACTCTCCTTTGCGTGGAAGGCAAGCTTGGCAATTTGGATATGTAGATCTCCTTCTCTGTAACTGACTCTGTGTAACCCTAGCCCCCTCTGGTGGCAATATAAACCGGAGGGTTTAGTCCATAGGACAAGAACAATCATAATCATAGGCTAGCTTCTAGGGTTTAGCCTCTATGATCTCGTGGTAGATCAACTCTTGTAATACTCATATCATCAAGATCAATCAAGCAGGAAGTAGGGTATTACCTCCATCGAGAGGGCCTGAACTTGGGTAAACATCGTGTCCCCTGCCTCCTGTTACCATTAGCCTTAGACGCACAGTTCGGGACTCCCTACCCGAGATCCGCCAGTTTTGACACCGACACCCCCCTTGACGTGCGAACGGCTTGAAAAAGAAGGGTGATAGCTAGGTCTTGGCTTTCTGTGTCGGCAGGCCCCAGCACCGCGCATGCCTCAGTCGTTGTTGAGTCGTTCGGATCACCAGGACAAGTCCAAGAGGTGAGGGGCTAAGTGACTAGTTAGGCTCTTGAGACGCTATGCTCAAGAGTCCCCCTTGACGTACCACCGACCATCATACCTTTTCCTCGCCAAGCTCTCGCTTGGGAGGGGTGTGCGAAGACCAGGCCCGTGAGGCCTGGCGAGGTGGGGTACGCCAGGC
>NC_041385.1:272253827-272301024 GCF_002162155.2 Triticum dicoccoides | reverse complement strand
CCCCCCGCGCGATACCTTCCCGAGGGAGAGCAGCGCGGTGAGGCTAGTCACTGATCCCGGAGGCTCCCTGAGGTTAATGCGGCCGTGAGGCCACCCCCAGTTGTTTATCACCAGCGCGGAGCATAGCGCTTCCGCTCTTGCACGGGCATAGCTGCTCCTCGGCAGTGTCGATGGCCAGCACAGAGCATGGTGCTTCCACTGGTGCGTGGGAGGGGGCTCCCTCTGAGGAGAGCCCCCAGGGCGTGTACAACCCCACCCTGACACGTGGCTTGCACGACAGGGATGGAGGAGCTGTATATGGGCACCCGTGAGCCAGTGCAGGACTCACGAGGCCCTACCTCAAGGCGGGTTGCGCCTGGTCTTGATTAGCGATGCTTGGGTTGGTCCTGCAAGATGGTTAGGCAGCCTGCGCCGAATGAGTTTCCTGAGGTTATTGCATGAGAAGGCCAGACACCAATGACCCCAAGAGGTGACGTGAACGGGACCGGAACACCAGACAGAGCTCAGCCACTGGGTTTATCAACGCTGCATGGATGGACCTGAGCACAGATGTCGTGCCCACTCTTCTCATGCAAAGATTCTGAAGAAAAACGACCGGCGCGCGGTTCCTGTGGCCACGGGGGCACCAGGTCACGCACCCTCACTCATCACCCACGATTAGCTCATGCAAGAACAAGGCACCAAGAGCCACGGGAGGTGACATACACGGGGCTGGCCCGTGAGCCAGAGCTCAGCTACTTGGGTTTGGAGATGCTTCAGGGACGGACCCGAGCATAGACACCGTGCCAGTCCTTAATCATGAGGCGGTCATGGGAGGGATTGCAATGGCGCGAGACGTTCTTAGCGATGAAGCGCTGGTTAGGCAGTCAATAATTCAAAAGTAGTTTGCAAAGGATTGTAAATGGCTCTGATAAATGCAGAAGGGATCCATGCCGTAGGGACAGACCCACATGGCCTGGGGATGATGCAGCCCGAGGGGCGCCCCCAAAATGAACGAGCTAGGGAGATGTCACCTGGTACCGTTGTTGAAGAGTTGTTGAAGTAGCCAAAAACGCGCGCTGCTGAAGCCGTTCCTCACGAGCCGCTCCGGTGCCGAGCCTAGGGAGGCTCGGAGGAACCGGAAGGCTCCTGAGGGTGCTCCTCCATCTCCGCCAGGAGCGCATGGTGCCTGGCTTCACAGGCCACCTGAGCGTCCCTGATGCAGTGCTGGAACGCCTCAGCCGCGCCCGCCAGGCCGAAAGGCATGCGGACGTAGCTATGAGGCGGGCCCTCGCATCGACCGACACAAGACGGCCACATGAGTTGTCAAGACGCGGCCCTGTTGAGCCTGGGGATGTCGATGCAGACGCGGAACTCCTTACCCTCGCCAGGGCAGCGAGCCGTGCCATGCAACAGGCGATGATCGCCTTGCAAACCCTTCCTTCCTGAATCTCCTCGATTGCCTTGCCGATGAACTCCTGAACGCCTGGTGCCTCACGCCTGCTGCCTTCTCCTGGGAAGCGTGCTCTGAAGAGCACCTCCGCATGGTGCCCGAGCGCCACTCTCGCGACATTAGCTAAATCTGAGGCCCTCCAGAGGAGAGCCCACGAGCCTAGCCAGGGAGGAGCGCCGGGCGTTGATGACCCACAAGTATAGGGGATCTATCGTAGTCCTTTCGATAAGTAAGAGTGTCGAACCCAACAAGGAGCAGAAGGAAATGATAAGCGGTTTTCAGTAAGGTTTTCTCTGCAAACACTAAAATAGTAGGTGATAGATAGTTTTGTGATAAGATAAATAGTAACGAGCAAAAAGTAAATAAAGTAAATAAACTGCAGGAAGGTGGCCCAATCCTTTATGTAGCAAAGGATAAGCCTGGACAAATTCTAATAATCAAGAAGGAGCTCCCGAGGACACATTGATAATTATCGTCAAGCTAGTTTTCATCACGTTCATAAGATTCACGTTCGGTACTTTGATAATTTGATATGTGGGTGGACCGGCACTTGGGTACTGCCCTAACATGGACAAGCATCCCACTTATGATTAACCCCTATTGCAAGCATCCGCAACTACAAAAAGGAGTATTAAGGTAAACCTATCCACATCATTAAACATATGGGTCCATATCAACCCCTAACAAAGCAATGCATAAACTAGTGTTTAAGCTTCTGTCACTCTAGCAATCCATCATCTACTTATTACTTCCCTATGCCTTCCTCTAGGCCCAAATAATGGTGAAGTGTCATGTAGTCGACGTTCACATAACACCACTAGAGGAAAGACAACATACATCTCATCAAAATATCAAACGAATACCAAATTCACATGACTACTAATAGCAAGACTTCACCCATGTCCTCAAGAACAAACGTAACTACTCACAAAGCATATTCATGTTCATAATCAGAGGGGTAATAATATGCATAAAGGATATGAACATATGATCTTACACCAAGTAAACCAATTAGCATCAACTACAAGGAGTAATCAACACTACTAGCAACCCACAGGTACCAATTTGTGGTTTTGATACAAGATTGGATACAAGAGATGAACTAGGGTTTTGAGTGGAGATGGTGCTGGTGAAGATGTTGATTGATATTGACCCCCTCTCGATGAGAGGATCGTTGGTGATGACGTTGGTGATGATTTCCCCCTCCCGGGGGGAAGTGTCCCTGGCAGAACAGCTCCGCCAGAGCCCTAGATTGATTCTGCCAAGGTTCCGCCTCGTGGTGGCGGAGTTTTGTCCCGTAAGCTTGCCCACGATTTTTTTCAGGGTAAAAGTGATGATATAGCAGAAGATGGACGCCGGAGGCCCACCAGGGGGCCCAGGAGATAGGAGGCCGCGCCCTACAGGGGGGCTCCCCTGTCTCCTGGATAGGGTGTGGGCCCCCTGGCCTATTTCTTTCGCTCATAAATTCTTATTAAATCCAAAAAGTTGTTTCGTAGAGTTTCATGACTTTTGGAGTTGTGCAGAATAGGTTTCCAATGTTTGTTCCTTTTCCATCCAGAATTCCAGCTGCCGGCATTCCCCCTCTTCATGGTAAACCTTGTAAAATAAGAGAGAGAATAGCCATAAGTATTGAGATATAATTTGTAATAACAACCCATAATTCAATAAATATTGATATAAAATCATGATGCAAAATGGACGTATCAACTCCCCCAAGCTTAGACCTCGCTTGTCCTCAAGCGGAAGCCAAAATCAAAAAGTATGTCCACATGTTTAGAAATAGAGGTGTCGATAAAAATAAAATACGGACATGAGGGCATCATGATCATTCTAATAACAACAACATATATAGATTTTGTCATATGATTTCCTATGCTCAGGTAATAAGCAATTCACAATGTCAAGTATGGTTCAAAAACTTCATTGGGAACTAACAAACTATAATCTCAGTCACTGAAGCAATTGCAATTTACCGTAACATCAGAAAGAGTCAATAATAGAGTTTCTCAACAAGCTCACATACTCAACTATCTCGTAGTCTCCCATAATTGCTGACACTCACGCAATACTTGTGGTTATAGAGTTTCAGCCGGACACTGAGAAAGATAGGGGATTATTGTGTTGCCTCCCAACGTATTCACCTTTAGGAGATGTCAACAATAATAGCCTATGCCAACTTACATCCAATTGTATATATGTATCATGATCTTTCAAACACGAGGAGTTTGCCAAAGGATAAAATGAAAAAGGGAAAGGTGAGCATCACCTTGACTCAAGCATAAAGTAAAACATAAAGTAAAAGATAGGCCCTTCACAGAGGGAAACAGAGGTTGTCATGCGCGTTTAGGGTTGATGCATAAAGTCTTAGTGCAAAAGAATGTCACTTTATATTGCCCCTTATATGTGGACCTTTATTATGCAGTCTGTCGCTTTTATTACTTCCACAACAAGTTCGTACAAAGCTTATTTTCTCTGCACTAATAAGTCATACATATTTAGAGAGCAATTCTTATTGCTTGCACTGATGACAACTTACTTGAAGGATCTTACTCAATCCATAGGTAGGTATGGTGGACTCTCATGGAAAAAGTGGGTTTGAGGGTATTTTGAAGCACAAGTAGTATCTCTACTTGGTGCAAGGAATTTGGCTAGCAAGAGGGGGAAAGACAAGCTCAACATGTTTGGAAGGTCAATGACAATATACTTTAACTGAGATGTCGGAAAACATAAACCATTACATTGTCTTCCTTGTCCAACATCAACTCTTTTAGCATGTCATACTTAATGAGTGCTTCACAATCATAAAAGATGTCCAAGATAATATATTTATATGTGAACCCCTCTTTCCTTATCACTTCCTATTAATTGCAACGATGACCAAGGCTACGTTCATCAACTCTCAACAATTTTTATGCCTCATACTTTCTATGTGTGAAGTTATCACTATCCATAAGATCAATATGAACTCTTTTATTCTTTCTACTTTCTCAACATCATAGCAATCATAGCAAAGCCCTTGACTCAACACTAATCTTTATTATAGATATCACACGGACTTGATTACATAAAGAGATCACAATGCAAAACTCAGAACTACTTGATATCAAAAACTTCAAACTACTAGATCAAGATACTACTAAAAGGATCAAACTAAATAAAGCAGTAAAAATAGGAGTGTGATGGTGATACGATACCGGGGCACCTCCCCCAAGCTTGGCAGTTGCCAAGGGGAGTGCCCATACCCATGTGATTATTTCTTCGGAGGTGGTGAAGTAGGAGTTGTTGATGATGTAGGCTTGTCGTCCGTCTTCTAGGGCATCGGCTCTCCATCATAAAAGGATGATCGAGTCTCCGAGATCCTTAAATCTGTAGCCAAACTCATTCGCTTGAATCTATATTCATACTCACAGTTCTAGTTTTGCAGATCATAGATCTGGGCTTGGAGGTGCTCGATTTTTCCCTGAAGCTTGAAGATGGTCTCCCCAATGACTTTGGCATCCAGCTTGTGGTTGTTGGTGAACTCCGTGATCATCATCTGGTTGGCGTTGAGTCCACGCTCCACCATCCCTTGACACTTGAAAACTTCTTGCTCCACGGCTTCGAGCTTTGTCTCCATGCTCCCGGTACGCCTTGGTCCCTCCACATCGCAGATGTGCAGCACCCCCTCACGCATCTCAATGGTTTGAGGATGATGCAGCACCTCCGCGAGATAGGGGTTGATAATCCTCTCGAAAAACTTGTCCTTGGGAGCGGTTGGAGACGACATGATGCTCTAGATCTGAAACAGAAACCGCTCAAAACGAAAACAGAGGATATTTGCGTGATACGTTGGTCAAATCCTTCGGGAGTATATATAATGAATTTTTACCGACCAAAATACGTAACATACAAGAAAACGGAGTCCGGGAGGCACACAAGGTGCCCATGAGACAGGGGGGCGCGCCCTATAGGGGGGGGGGCTCCTCTCTCGTGGGAGCCTTGTGTCCCTTTCAGACTACTTCTTTCTTCCTAAAATTCTTAAATAATCCAAAACTGATAAAAATTGCCATTAGAGTTGTTTTGGAGTCGGTTTACTTATCGTACCACGTACCTATGCCTTTTCGGAGTCTGGAGCGTTCTGGAATGTGTCTCTTATGTATTCCTTAGGGGTTATGGTTTCAAAATATTAGTTTCAACATTGATAGGATTACCTGAAATATAATGTTTAATTCTTTGACCGTTTACCACCCTCGGATTTGTGCCTTTGAAGTTGTTGATTTTTATAGCACCAGAACGATAAAACTCCTCGATAACGTAGGGACCTTCCCATTTTGAGAGAAGTTTTCCTGCAAAAAATCTTAAACGAGAGTTGAATAATAAAACATAATCTCCTACGTTAAACGCACGCTTTTGTATCCTCTTATCATGCCAGCGTTTGACTTTTTCTTTGAAAAGCTTGGCATTCTCATATGCTTGGGTTCTCCATTCATCAAGTGAGCTAATATCAAATAACCTTTTCTCACCGGCAAGTTTGAAGTCATAATTGAGCTCTTTAATAGCCCAATATGCCTTATGTTCAAGTTCAAGAGGTAAATGACAGGCTTTTCCATAAACCATCTTATAAGGAGACATACCCATACGATTTTTGTATGCAGTTCTATAGGCCCCTAATGCATCATCAAGTTTTTTGGACCAATTCTTTCTAGATCTGTTCACACTCTTTTGCAAAATTAATTTGAGCTCTCTATTGCTCAACTCTACTTGACCACTGGACTGCGGGTGATAAGGAGATGCGATTCTATGATTGACATCATACTTAGCGAGCATCTTACGGAAAGCACCATGAATAAAGTGTGAACCACCATCAGTCATAAGATATCTAGGGACTCCAAACCTCGGAAAAATAACTTCTTTAAGCATTTTAATAGAAGTGTTATGATCAGCACTACTAGTTGGAATAGCTTCTACCCACTTAGTAACGTAATCAACTGCAACTAGAATATGTGTATAACCATTGGAGGCAGGAAAAGGTCCCATATAATCAAAGCCCCAAACATCAAACGGTTCAATAACAAGAGAATAATTCATAGGCATTTCTTGACGTCTACTAATGTTACCTATTCTTTGACATTCGTCACAAGATAAGACAAACTTACGAGCATCTTTAAAGAGAGTAGGCCAATAAAAACTAGATTGTAGTACCTTGTGTGCAGTTCTATCTCCAGCGTGGTGTCCTCCATAGGATTCAGAGTGACACTTGCGTAGGATTTGTTCATGTTCATGCTCAGGCACACAACATCTAATAATACCATCTACTCCTTTATAAAGGTGTTGATCATCCCAGAAGTAATGTCTTAAATCATAAAAGAACTTTTTCTTTTGCTGGTATGTGAAACTAGGCGGTATATATTTAGCAACATTGTAATTAGCATAATTAGCATACCAAGGAGCAGTACGAGAAGCATTGACAACCGCTAATTGTTCATCAGGAAAACTATCATTAATAGGCAGTGGGTCATCAAGAACATTCTCTAGCCTATACAAGTTGTCTGCAACGGGGTTCTCAGCTCCCTTTCTATCAATAATATGCAAGTCAAATTCCTGGAGCAAGAGAACCCATCTAATGAGTCTAGGCATAGCATCTTTGTTTTCCATAAGATATTTAATATCAGCATGATCAGTGTGAATAGTAACTTTGGAATCAACAATATAAGGTCTAAACTTATCACATGCAAACACAACTACTAAGAATTCTTTTTCAGTAGTAGCATAGTTTCTTTGTGCAGTATCAAGAGTCTTACTAGCATACTGGACAACATTCAATTTCTTATCGACTCTTTGTCCTAAAACAACACCTACAGCATAATCACTAGCATCGCACATAATTTCAAAAGGTAAATTCCAATCAGGTGGCTGAAGAATAGGTGCAGTGATCAAAGCTTTCTTGAGTATTTCAAATGCTTCTACACAATTATCATCAAAGACAAAAGGATTATCTTTTTGCAATAAATTAGTCAGAGGCCTAGAGATTTTAGAAAAGTCCTTAATGAACCTCCTATAAAAGCCAGCATGACCAAGGAAACTTCTTATACCTTTTATGTCCTTAGGGCATGGCATCTTTTCAATAGCATCAACTTTGGCTTTATCAACTTCAATACCTCTCTCGGAGATCTTGTGCCCCAAGACAATGCCTTCATTAACCATAAAGTGACACTTTTCCCAATTCAGGACGAGACTAGTGTCTTCGCATCTCTGCAAAACTCGTTCAAGGTTGCTCAAACAATCATCAAAAGAGGATCCATAGACGGAGAAGTCATCCATGAATTCCTCACAAATCTTTTCACAAAAATTAGAAAATATAGCCATCATGCATCTTTGAAAGGTAGCAGGTGCATTACATAGACCAAAAGGCATACGTCTATAAGCAAAAGTACCAAAAGGGCAAGTAAAGGTAGTTTTAGATTGATCCTTAGCTGACACAGGTATTTGAGAGAAGCCAGAATAACCATCTAGAAAGAAAAAATGTGTGTGTTTGGATAGCCTTTCTAACATTTGATCAATAAAAGGTAAAGGGTAATGATCTTTCTTAGTGGCTTTATTTAACTTACGGAAAACAATTACCATCCTATAACCTGTAATAATTCTTTGCGGGATCAATTCATCTTTATCATTAGGAACAACGGTAATACCTCCCTTTTTAGGGACACAATGGACAGGGCTTACCTATTCACTATCAGCAACGGGATAAATAATACCTGCCTCAAGGAGCTTTAGTATCTCCTTTCTTACCACTTCCTTCACCTTGGGATTTAATCATCTTTGAGGATCTCTAACTGGTTTGGCATCTTTCTCCACTGAAATTTTGTGTTGACATAATGTGGGACTAATGCCCTTAAGATCATCCAGAGTATATCCAATAGCAGCTCAGTGCTTCTTCAGAGTTTTCAATAATCTTTCTTCTTCTTTCTCTGAAAAGTTAGCACTAATAATAACAGGATATATTTCTTTTTCATCAAGATAAGCATACTTAAGATAATTAGGTAAGGGTTTGAGTTCAAACACGGGATCACCCTTGGGTGGAGGGGGATCCCCAAGAATTTCAACGGGAAGGTTATGTTTTAGCATAGGTTCTTGTTTAAGGAACACTTCATCTATTTCTTCCCTTTCCTTCATAAACATATCGTTTTCATGGTCTAACAAATAATGTTCTAACGGATCAGTTGGAGGAACAGCAATGGAAGCCAGACCAATAATTTCATCCTTACTAGGTGGTTCCCTTTCATGAGGTTGTCTACTAAACTTAGCAAAATTGAACTCATGAGACATACCATCTATGCCAAGAGTGACGACCTTCCTTTTACAATTAATCTTAGCACTAGCAATATTCAAGAAGGGTCTACCAAAAATAATGGGACAAAAATCATCTTGTGGGGAAGCAAGAACAAGAAAATTCGAAGGGTATTTAATCTTCCCACACAAGACTTCAACATCTCTAACAATCCCAATAGGTTTAATGGTGTCCCTATTAGCAAGCTTAATAGTAACATCAATGTCTTCTAATTCAACAGGTGCAATATCGTGCATAATTTCTCTGTAAAGATCATAAGGTATCGCACTAGCACTAGAACCCATATCACATAAGCCATGATAACAATGATCTCCTATTTTAAGAGAAATAACAGGCGTGCCTACAACAGGTCTACGTGTCTTAGTATCAGGTCTAGCAATGTTAGTAGTTTCACCCAAGAAAGAGATAACATGCCCATCTAAGTCCTCATCCAAGAGATCTTTAATCATAGCAATACCAGGTTCAACATTAATTTTCTCAGGAGGTGTCTAGGTCCTAGTATTACTCTTACAAACAACAGTCGAAGCTTTAGCATGATCTTTTATCCTAACAGGAAAAGGAGGTTTTTCGACATAAGCAGTAGGAATAATAGGATCACTATATGTAATAGTCTTTTCTTCGACTGTAATAGGTGCAACTACTTTCACTTCAACAGGAGGATTATATTTAAACCACTTCTCTTTAGGGAGATCAACGTGAGTAGCAAAAGTTTCACAAAAAGTAGCTACTATCTCAGAGTCAAGTCCATACTTAGAGCTAAATCCACGGAAAGCATCGGTATCCATAAAAGATTTAACACAATCGAACTTAGGTGTCATACCTGACTCCTTACCATCGTCAGAACCCCAATCTTCAGAGTTGCGTTTAATTCTTTCCAATAAGTCCCATTTGAAATAAATAGTCTTCAGCATATAGGAACCAGCGCAGGAAGTATCGAGCAGGTTGCGATTATCAAGAGAAAGCCGAGCATAAAAATTCGGAATAATCATTTCCCGAGAGAGCTCATGATTGGGGCATGAGTATAACATTGACTTAAGCCTCCCCCAAGCTTGAGCGATGCTTTCTCCTTCGCGAGGCCAGAAATTATATATGTAATTACGATCACGATGAACAAGATGCATAGGATAGAACTTCTGATGAAATTCTAACTTCAATCTCTTATAATTCCAAGATCTCGTATCATCACATAGCCTATACCATGTCATTGCATCTCCCTTCAAAGATAAAAGGAAGACCTTCCTTTTGACAACATCATCGGGGATACCTGCAAGCTTAAATAATCCACAAACTTCATCCACAAAGATAAGGTGTAAATCGGGATGCAATGTTCCGTCTCCTGCAAAAGGATTAGCTAATAGTTTTTCTATCATACCCGAAGGAATCTCAAAGTGAATATTTTCATAAAGTTCAGTACGTTGAGGAGCATCTCTTTGCTCTTCTGGTTAGGGTGAAGATACCCCAAACAAGCCCCTCAAAGGATTAGTTTCCATAGTGACAAGTAACAGAAAATTTCAGCACACTATATAAATGTTTCCTTACCAAGTTCCACTCACCAAAAGCGCTACACTCCCCGACAACGGCGCCAGAAAAGAGTCTTGATGACCCACAAGTATAGGGGATCTATCGTAGTCCTTTCGGTAAGTAAGAGTGTCGAACCCAACGAGGAGCAGAAGGAAATGATAAGCGGTTTTCAGTAAGGTTTTCTCTGCAAGCACTGAAATAGTAGGTGATAGATAGTTTTGTGATAAGATAAATAGTAATGAGCAAAACGTAAATAAAGTAAATAAAGTGTAGCAAGGTGGCCCAATCCTTTATGTAGCAAAGGATAAGCCTGGACAAATTCTAATAATGAAGAAGGAGCTCCCGAGGACACATTGGGAATTATCGTCAAGCTCGTTTTCATCACGTTCACAAGATTCACGTTCGGTACTTTGATAATTTGATATGTGGGTGGACCGAAACTTGGGTACTGCCCTAACATGGACAAGCATCCCACTTATGATTAACCCCTATTGCAAGCATCCGCAACTACAAAAAGGAGTATTAAGGTAAACCTAACCACAACATTAAACATATGGGTCCATATCAACCCCTAACAAAGCAACACATAAACTAGGGTTTAAGCTTCTGTCACTCTAGCAACCCATCATCTACTTATTACTTCCCTATGCCTTCCTCTAGGCCCAAATAATGGTGAAGTGTCATGTAGTCGACGTTCACATAACACCACTAGAGGAAAGACAACATACATCTCATCAAAATATCGAACGAATACCAAATTCACATGACTACTAATAGCAAGACTTCACCCATGTCCTCAGGAACAAACATAACTACTCACAAAGCATATTCATGTTCATAATCAGAGGGGTAATAATATGCATAAAGGATCTGAACATATGATCTTCCACCAAGTAAACCAATTAGCATCAACTACAAGGTGTAATCAACACTACTAGCAACCCACAAGTACCAATTTGTGGTTTTGATACAAGATTGGATACAAGAGATGAACTAGGGTTTTGAGAGGAGATGGTGCTGGTGAAGATGTTGATGGAGATTGACCCCCTCACGATGAGAGGATCATTGGTGATGATGTTGGTAATGATTTCCCCCTCCCGGAGGGAAGTGTCCCCGGCAGAACAGCTCCGCCAGAGCCCTAGATTGATTCCTCCAAGGTTCCGCCTCGTGGCGGCAGAGTTTCGTCCTGTAAGATTGCCCACAATTTTTTCCAGGGTAAAAGTGATGATATAGCAGAAGATGGACACCGGAGGCCCAGGAGATAGGAGGCCGCGCCCTACAGGGGGGCGCCCCCTGTCTCCTGGACAGGGTGTGGGCCCCCTGGCCTATTTCTTTTGCTCATAAATTCTTATTAAATCCAAAAAGTTGTTACTGGAGTTTCAGGACTTTTGGAGTTGTGCAGAATAGGTTTCCAATGTTTGCTCCTTTTCTAGCCAGAATTCCAGCTGCCGGTATTCCCCCTCTTCATGGTAAACCTTGTAAAATAAGAGAGAATAGCCATAAGTTATGAGATATAATGTGTAATAACAGCCCATAATGCAAGAAATATTGATATAAAAGCATGATGCAAAATAGATGTATCAGGCGTGCCTTCCTATGCGATGGGTTAAGGTGCCACGTCCGGAGGCGCGAGGCTCAGCGCTCCATCCTCGAGCGATGCTCCCTCACGAGATCCCTGGCCCAGCTGCAGCTTCTTTGTCTTGGGGTGACCTCAGGAGGGAGGGCGCCCAATTTGTCTTCTGGGTCCTCAACTGCTGCAGCCTGGAAGGCGTGCTCAAGGGAGCACACTGCATCCATCTCTTGGCAGGCGACCGTGATGATGTTGCTGCTCCCTGGCATCTTGAGGACGTTGTAGTCGTGGTGTGTGGCCGCCATGAACTTGGCCAGTGCTGGGTACCCTAAGATGGTGTTGTAGCGAAGGTGAATGTCGGCGACATCGAAATCATGAGCTCCGTGCGGTAGTTGTTGCACTCGCTGAAGGTGACAGGGAGGCGAACTTGCCCAATCGGGTGTGTCGATCCGTCGGTCACTCTTGAGAATGGCTTGGTGGGGTGCAGCTAGTAATATGGCACCTGAAGCCTGTTGAACGTCTGCACGGAGAGAACATTGAGCCCTGCTCCACCATCGATGAGAGTCTTGGTGACGGTTACGTTGCTGATGACGGGGGAGCAGAGCATGGGAAGTGCTCCTGCGGTGGCTGCGCACTTGAGCCGGTCTGAGGAGTCGAAGGTGATGGCGCACTTGGACCACTTGAGAGGGCGAATCCCTTCGGGCTTTGGGAGCGCTGCATTCACCTCGCGTGCGAACTGCTTGAAGATAAGGTGGGAAGCTGGGGCCTACGAGCCGCCCAAGATGCATGCAATGGCCCGAGGCTCCTGGAAGCGCCCAGCCCCCTCGTCCTGGTGGTGATCTTCGTTCCTTCTTGGCGGTGGAGGCAGAGGAGGTAAGGCCGCGTTGCCCTGTGGGCGGTCCTCACGAGGCTGCTCCCTCCAGTTACCCTCGCGAGGCTGGTCCTGCTAGCAGTCCTCACGAGGCTGGTCGCGCCACTCCTAACGGCGGTCGCATCCGTCCTAGCGCCCTCCACCTCGGCCACCTCCGCGACCGTAGCCCCGATCGTTCCGCTCGGGGCGTCGACCGATGCGCCTGTCACGGAGTGCCCTGGGCTCCTGGCAGTCACTAGTGTTGTGGCTGTAGACATTGTAGAAGGCGCAGAACGTCCGCTTGCTCTTGGGCGACTCGGGGTGGTCGCAGCCATCACTACAAAAAAATACACTTCCGTGATGATACGTGTTTGTCACAGTAGGTCGCGTTTTTTGTCATGCATGTACATCCATGACAAATTTATGACAGAATCAAGATAGTCATACCTGTGCTGTCATAGAAGTGTTCGATGACATTACCAAAATTATAATTACGGAAGTGTCCACTTCCATGACGATAAATCGTGCGTCATAGAACTGCTTTCGTCAAGGGTGTCCGACACATGGCATCCACCGTAACGGAACACCGTTAAGCTATCGGGTCGGGTTTTGGATCCGATAACCCGTTAACAGCCCCGACCAATGGGGATTTTCGACATGTAAAATCATCATTGGCTGGAGGAAACACGTGTCGGCTTACCGTTGGGACAGATGTCATCCACTCATTGGACAGAAGGCACCTATGATACGTCGACACATGGCACGGCCCAACAGAGGCCCATTCCTGTGAAAAGGCCGGCCCGTTTGACTTGGTCAAAAGGTGGCGGGCCGGCCCATGGAAAGCCTGTTAACGGCCTGTTCGCATATAGCCCATTTACAGCCCGCTAACCCAAGGCCCGTTACGCCCTATCCAAATGAGGCCCAGTAGCGTCATCTGGGCCATCCAATATGATTCCAGGCCGTTTTCACTTCTGGCCCATGTATGGCCCATGACGTCTTTCGGCCCATATGAGGCCCTATGTAACTCTTGGCCTATTAACGACCCGTGGTGAAACTGGCCCGCAATGAACAGTGTATCACTTTACACCCACTAACGGCCCATGGTGAAACTGGCCCGTAATGAACAGTATATCACTTTATACCCATTAAGGGCCCATTATTCAGTTGGGCCATTTCCAGCAAATGTTATCTTTCAGCCTTCTTAGAGCCCATTTATTCTTGGGCTCATTTCCAACATTCGTTTACTTACGGCCCGTTACTGTCATTTTCTGCTTGTGGGCCAAATTCAGCCCGTGGTTACATCGGCCCGTTTGTGGTCCGTTAATATGTTGGGCCGTTTTCATAGCGTCATCAAATACGGCCTATTAATGATGGCCCATTATGGTCATACGGCCTGTATAAGGCCCATTGATGATACGGCCCGTAGAAGGCCCATTGTTTCTACGGCCCGTAGAAGGCCCATTGTTTCTAAGGCCCATAGAAGGCCCACTATTTCTACGGCCCGTAGGAGGCCCAGTGTCACTACAGTAAATATTAGCCCATGGTTATTCTGGCCTAGTTTTAAAAAGAACTGCACTGACTACAAGCAAACAAATAAACAAGACAACAAGGAAATAAATAAGCAAGCAAGCAACTTATGCTAGGCTATCATGGCTGTTACACATATTACATCCACTGGGCATCAAAGTTCACCACCAGTGCAAATATAGGGAACAAAGCAGCATATCATATACACTGGTTGTCAAAGTTGGCGACCAGCGCAAATAAATGCCGCAGCAAAACAAATCCAGAACTGAAACCACTTCAGAAGATCTCAAGAAACAATATCCTGGGTACCCATAATGCTGGCAAGATGCTTAGCAAGCTTATTAACTTTCTCTTGTTTGGCGCTTAAATCCTCCAGCGCTTGCTGTTGCACCAGAAAATATGCATCTGAATTCTGCAGGGACTTCCTCAGTCCTTCAGCTTCCTGTCGCGGCACATCTGATCGATGTCTTTCAACTTGAAGTTGAGACTCAAGAAGACAAACTGATTCAGGCAGCGAGTTCGAAGAGCTTGTGCTAGCAGTAGTGGCTAGTAACTCGAACACTACATCAAGACAGGACTTTTGGGTTCCCTCACTGTCGTCAAGATAGTTTTTATCAGCTTTCTTGGAGACCAACAGGGATGTTTCACTATCTTGAACCTTATCTACAGTACTTCCGTTACCATTGGATAACGCAGTACTGTTCTCCAATATTATGTCCACATTCTAAAAGAGAAACAAGCAGACACATCACATGTTTACCATGTTGTATATGAAACTCATTTTGGTAAATGAGTTCAGTAGTAAAGTGGACAGGATAACAGCATGAAACAAACATATATCTATGTGCCATGGTCACTTTATGGTCTATATCATCCTAGTTTTTGTGGCCAAATCAAGATAGAGACATAGTTCAAATAATATTTGTTCAAGACAAAGCAGAATAGACAGAATATAAGTGTGGGTAACTATAGAGCAATAACAACACTTGTAATGTGCAAGACATGAGAACATAGCTGTTTATTCAATTGAAACTGAAATCAACATAGAGCAGGTTACAACAGCAAACCAGTTAAAGAAACAGGTTTAAAACATACCTGTTGTGCCATTGGAGTTTCAATTCCATCCTTCAAATTTGAAAATAGTTGGTATGAGTAAATACAGTAATGCAAGAGCAAAGGAGTATGAACCATAGCTACAGAACCTGACCTGAGAACAAATCTTCTTCGCCTTTAAGCGCTGAGTTGGGATTCGGAGTGGTGGTCCTCGTGCTTTGGGCACTGCAGTTCCCTTACTAACAGCTCGTGTTTGGGTGCTCTGTGGTGGAGACGGTGTTGTGTCAACTGGAACTGCGTTACTATCTGCCGGGGTTGGGGTTAAAAGGGGTGTAGCTGGTTCTCTGTCCAACTGGGTAGGGGTACAATCTGCGAGAGTCTGGGTTATGTGTGGTGGATCTGGTCCTTGGGCAAGTACAACCGTGGTTCTATCTGCATCAACTGGTAGCACTATCTTTTCTGAAGACTGTGTTGTTACTCCCTTAGATACTGCCATCATGCTCTCCAATTCAAATGTTTGATAAACAAGAAAAGTAGTTGAAAGTATAGACATTGTATGATAGACAGGTGCAATGGATAGTGGGGAATAAAAGAGGGCATGAAATAATTCATATTTATGTTGTCTAACCAAACAGGATAGCATGACACAATTTCACATATATGATGGCTAACTAAACAGGATAGCATGACACAATTTCACATTATGATGGCTAACTAAAAAAGATGGAAAGACAAAGTACAAAATATGAGACTATGTAAACAGGATGACATGACATAACTATATAATGTGTTTATTAAATAGGTTGGCATGCCATAATTCACATATATTCATGGATAGAATGCCATAATTCTAAATATGATGACTGTAAACACTAAACAGGATGAGATGATATAACTATATGATGTCTTTATTAAATGGGTTGCCATGCCATAATTCAGATAGATGATGTGTATGTACTATGTAAACATGATGGCATGATATAATTCAAATATATGATTTATATAGTAAGCAAGTAAGTAGATGGCAATCTATATATGATGTAAAAACTAAGCAATCCAAGACAACATGCATGACATGGGTAATATAACCCTACCAAGTTTGAGCATAGACCTCAGGGGGAAATAGGACTGGTCATCAGTCTCTGAATCCTCCTCTGAGGAGCTCTCTGTAGCTAGCAAGATGTCTACTTCAGCAGGTAGCATTGTCTGCTCTGAATACCTTGTTTTCACTCCAGATACTTCCATCACCGCTTCAAATGGCTGATGCACAGGAAGAGTAGTTGAATATACAAACGTTGTCAACAAATGGAACACGTAATACAAAAAAATGATAGCATGATATAATTCACATACATGATGATTGGCTAAACAACATGGCATTGCATAATTCACATATATAATGCCTTTGCAACAAGATAGCATTGTATAATTCACATATATAATGTCTTGCAACAAGATGGCAATGCATAATTCACATATATGGTAATTAGACACTAAACAAGTGGCATTCACACAAAGCATGTCTAAACTAATCAAATGGCATAGCAATGCAAGACACCATACGCACGATATGAGCAACATAACCCTGCCAAGTTAGAGCATACACATCGGGGGGGCTAGGACTGGTCATCTGTCTCTGAATCCTCCTCTGAGGAGCTATTCATAACCAGTGAGATATGTGCTTCGTTAGATAGCATAGTCTGCTCAGAAGACCTTATTTTCACTCTAGAATTTGCCATCACCGTGTGAAATGGCTGATGCACACGAAGAGCAGTTGAATGTACTAACATTGTTGACGAATGTAATATGTAACAAAAAAAAGATGGCATGATATAATTTACATATAAGATGACTGGCTAAGCACGATGGCATTGCAAAATTCACATATATGATGCCTAGCCAAACAAGGTGGCGTTGCATAATTCACATAAACGATGAATAAACTAAATAGATGGCATTCACACAAAGGATGTCTAAACTAAGCAGATAACATATTTTATGTATAAAGTAAGCAATGCAAGACACCATATGCATGATATAACCAACATCAGCATGGCAAGTTAGAGCGAAGACCTCAGGGGGTAAATAGGACTTATCTTCTCCTTCTGAATCCCCCTCAGAACAGATATCTTCCTCTCGATTACAATCCGAAATGCGTGGAGGGGGGATGCCTTTGCGCCTACCATGGAGCAACGTCTGCATGCAATTATATTGCCATGCAAGGCTCGTCTCTTTTGCTCTACATGTTCAGTTCCATTGTTTACAATAACAGTCATGCATAGGAATAAAACATAGTGAGATTATGTAAGGAGTGCATGCAGAAATCCAGAGTGATGGTAGCAACCTATGGATAGACCCAAAACCAATAATAGCAAGCAGATAATGGCTTCAGTTAATAAATACAGATAATGGTTTCTTTACTGTTTGTTTCCCACCCAACATGAAACTCATAGTAGACACCGGAGATTAACCAGATAGTAGATAGATACTATTGATAGCGGCCCCGATATGTACCTCACAACCATTTAAAAACTCAAGTTTGACCATTAGTATGGAGCTGACTCAGAGTCTAATCGGTTAACAGGACGATAAAGTAGCATGTAATATTAAGCGATGCATAACATAAGCAGACACGAAAGAGTGCGACCTCTCTTACGGACCCGTGTAGTCCTTGAGGTCATCTGCTCGATTGATGATGGTAATGCAGTTTTCATGGCTAGCGGCGGGGAAGAAGATCTGATGTGGCGAAAGATAGTCTGGAGGCCGGATCCCTGCTCTGCTGGACCCTTCTGTCGTTGGAGCAACTGAGCTAGGGTGGATGATGGCGCGGCAGGACCGGGACAAACCACGCAAGGTTTTCTTTGACAACTATCTGTAAGAGAAGTAATTCTGTAAGGGTTCGTTTGAATTGGAGGATTCCAACAATGCAGGGATAGGAAATAGACAGGAATATGATAGGAATGCACGTGCAAAACAGAGAATTTAAAAACACAGGATTTCTGCCAATCTGGGTGTTTGATTCACAACAATTGGAAGATCACAGGATGCAAACAAGCATGGTGAGATTAAGTCAAACCACAAGAAAATGTACGGTGATAATGCTATTATGCTACTATCTCTTAGTCTTGTGCTTCATGAATAGGAATTTGAAAAGGAGGACAAGTGAAAATTAAAATTCCTATGTTTTTTCTTTCAAGGAGACACTAAAGGAACAAATCCGTGTGCTCAGTGGACAATATATGTAACATGTAGAGTAAAAAAGAGATGCAACAAGTGTACAACCTCTTTGGCGAAGCCATGTCGATCTCAGCGTGATTGGGTTGGCCGGTGAGGATGCTCCGGCTGACTTTGCTATCGTAGGAGGGGAAGAAGATCTTAGGCGTCTGGAGATGGATCCCGAGGTATTGCTCCGCTGTGATGGAGGGTTTCGTCGTTGGAGCAGCTCCAGTGAGTTGTACGACGCCGAGGCTGAAGCAGGACAAGAGAGACAACGAACAACGTTAACCTGAGTGGAATTCTAATAGCATCTCCAATACATGACGTAAAATACATAACCACAAAGTGCTAGATGTAAAATACATTAGCCGCTCATCTCTGAACTTAACTGTCGAAACTGAACTTAACTGTCGAAACTGAACCTAACTATCGAAACTGAATTTTGCTGTCGAAACTGAATTTTGCTGTCGAAACTGAACGCACTAGCAAGGTGAGGCTACACGTCGGTCGACTGACTTTTTCATCTCTGGTCAGTCGATTTTGCAGCCGTTGGATACGAAATCAAGGGCCTGCGGTTCATCTTCAACCTCCACGCCCCTGAGCCGCCAGCCACCACCGACCAAACAGCAGCCCCCCGCCGCCCACGGCCGGCGGTGCGCCGCCCCGCCCGCCCCGAAAACACTCCCCGCCGCCGGTCCACCGCCGCCCCGGCCATCCCTCTAGGCCCCCCCGTGCCGAGCTTTTTCTCCGGCGATCCCCACATGACCGCCCCGCCAACGCCCTGCCACCACCGGCGACCACCGCCCCCATCCTAAGCCCTAAGATAGATAGTGGGGTACCTCTCCGGCGAGCCCCCCTCCCCGCTGCGGCTGGTTCTTCCTTCACCCCGGCGAGCCCACCCCTTGGAAATCGACTGACCCAAAAGTCGATTCAGTCGACTGAAGTGTAGCCAAATCGGAGCAGCATCACAGGCAAGAGCAAGAGCGAGAGCAGCAGCGCGAGCAAGAGCAATAGCAAGAGCAGACCAGGCAGGGGACCGAGAGCAAGAGTAGAGCAGCAGTGCGAGCGAGAGCTAAAGCAGCAGCAGCTCCTACTGATGTGGACGTCTCCGCCGAGGGAGCGACGTCGTGGAGGAAGTGGCCGGCGATGCCGCCGTGGATGGAGTCGCGCCGTGTCGGCTCGGGACCGAGCGCCGACAGCACCGTGAGATCGAATCAAGAAGAAAATGCGGCGATTAGTGTACAACCTCTTTGGTGGCACCGATTAGGCCACAGCTTCATCCGAGGAAACGGTGATGATGATGCTCTTCCGGTGGTGCAGGTAAAGACGGCGGTGTGGGAATGGAGGTGGCGCGAAAGACGAGGGGAACGTCGGGGCAGCTCCTTGGAGGTGGAGGACAGGGTGGTTGAACCGGCGGGACGATGAGATCGACGACGGATCCTCATCCGGTACGGTGGATGAGGGATGTCGAGGTGTTGCTGTGGACGACGTCGTCGGGGAAGAAGCTCTGGCTGGGTGGCGGACGGAGCAGGGTGTGGGGTTTCGTCGCGGGTTTTCGCGGCCTCGGTGTACGAATGGGTGGGCGGATGGGATGGCAGTGGGGAACCATGGCTTAGAGACGCGCTTGTCCGAAATGTGGGGTAAGTTACGAAAGTACCCCCCACCGATTTCAGGCGGTTCATTCGGTTCAGGGGTACCACAGGCATTTCGCGTGTCGGGATTTCACAGGAGGTGGGAGTTTTTATACGCGTTGTAATTTCGGAATAGCAATGCGTGGGTTGAGATGGAGGGAGTTGTCGGAGCACAACGAGACAAAGATATATCTTAAATATTTTGGGCTAACAAGGCACGGGTTGAAATTTCCGGACAAGCCTAACGTGTACTGTACCAAATCAATGTGCACTACAAATGTCATTCAAAACTTTGAATTCATGTTATGTTCAATTAAAATATTTTGCTACGTGTATAATGCATGCAACCTACTACTCAAATGAATGTTTTAGTGCATTCCAAATGTATATACTACCGCTTCAATCTTATCTTATATTTACTAATTGGAGGCACCATACGAGCTTCCACATTAATCCTTGGAATTAAGCAAAACTAGCCGTCCGATCTTGAAATTAACTATTTTCCAGTATCGGATGTGGTGCCTAAGGAGTCCTTTGCTTTTGTCCCACCTTAAACTATCTTCAGCAAAAAAAAATCTCTGCCAGTCTCCTTCCTCCCCCTCCACGAACCACCTCAAAGAGGAAAAAAAACTACCAATGCACCAAGCGCTCCTCCTCCTCATCCGGTCCTCTTCCCATCCAATTTGCAGTTTTCACCTATTAGCCAATCCTACCAATGCGACAAACCCTAGCGCTGCTCCTCCTCCTCCCGTACAATCTATAGTCTTTCCTAGCAGTCATGTAAAATATCCAGCTAGCCTCTTCCCCAATCCCTTCCTGCACGACCTTTGAATCTCTACTACACCAACCATGCAGCAACACATCTCGGCTAAGGAGAATGCCCTTTTAATTCCCTGAGACTGCAGCTTCCATGCCCAGACCAAACATCAATCCACCATGTACAATGAAGTGGAGAAGGAGGTGTTTTTGGATCAGCTGATGAATCAGATCTAGCAGGAGGAGGAGTGTTCTAAGAATAGTTTGAAGCAGATCACGGAGCAGCTGTAGTCGGTCATTCATGAGGATGCCAAGCAAAGGAGCTAATGTACTGCAAATTTATGGTGTATCTGTAAATTTTTTAGCAAGAGATACACAACATTGCTCCTGACCGATGAAACACAAATAACCTTTCGTCCAAATATC
Organism: Triticum dicoccoides; assembly: GCF_002162155.2. NCBI lineage: Eukaryota > Viridiplantae > Streptophyta > Magnoliopsida > Poales > Poaceae > Triticum > Triticum dicoccoides. The sequence goes on along the minus strand of NC_041385.1, from coordinate 272,279,715 downwards.
GCAATTCTGTCTTCTATCTACATGATTTTTAGTACATATACAGATGTGTTGTAATTTAATTGAATGTGCTATGTTGCTAGAGGGACTGGGATCTGTTGGGGACAATTTTGCTCCTGTACGGAATTTGCCAGCAATAATTTGTAGGCATGATAGCCTGAGTTGTCTTAGTGGGAATCCAACGACCATGTACTCTGTTGTGAGTCTTCCATGCAGTTCAACAACTACATCTGCAAGAGCAGTGCGAGGTGTGTTCTTCTTCACACAGAAAAATCTAAAAAAATTGAGTCAATTTGTTTTCCCAAGTATTAGTTCTGTCTGTACAGCTGACCATTGTGTACTATTCTTGCATGATTGGATCATACTGTGAAGACCTCAATGAGTAATATATTTGTATTGCTAGATTAGTTGTAAGTGTAATGGAATATTGGAGTGTGATTGTGTGAGTCAGCGACGTGCAGATTTGAAGAACTGGATTTAATAAATTAGCTGCAAGGATGTATTCTTTGATCCATTTTCCTACTGTGAGAAATATGTAGCAAACAGTTCAAATTTAGTACCTTCCTTAGACTTAATGTATAGAATAATTCATCTAAATATGTTTGTTTTTGTATATGCAGAAACTTCTTAGTAGTTCTTATATCAGGAAGCTGGAAATCTAAATATAGCCCTCTTCCTAATAATCAAGCAGGTTGTACCATTTTTCTATTTATGTGCACATAAATGTTTTTGGTAGTATATAGAGAAATTGTACATGAAAGAATGTGAGACAACCACGGAAAAGAAGGCAACGCCGGTACCCTTCCACTCTGTATCAGATACAGAAAACACCAGAAGCAGAATACCCATTACATATATACTGTACTACTTATTCTGAAAAAGGAAGCTCCTTAACGCAGTGACACTAATATGACCTAATTCCTTCTGTTGGTTTGATGTCTACAACATGGGATAGCCATTGCCAATAAGATGTAATAGTTGAGATAAGTGTATCTTTTATCTTCCACAAAGATTGATCTTTTAATTTCTTCCCTTTTTGGTTCTACTAATTTTCTGTTTGGCTGAAGTATACCATTTAATTATTTATTCAAGAGAAATATATTTACTGGTGATTGTTGATTAGTAAACTTTTACCCAACTAAGTACACCTTTTGTACATTCACTTTTTGTTATTGGAAGTTCTATAGTTGCTCTTCAACGTGACTATGTGGCAGTTTGAAATTGTAATGAGATATCCTTGAAGCATATAAATTATACTTTGGTTTAACCTTCAGTATAATCATGTATGTACTGTTTGTCCCAAACTGCATTTGTACAGACTGATTATATTGTTCTTTACTTCACATCAGTGAGTTTGATAATTTCCTACTCACTTTATGTTGATTCAAAGCACTGTAGATGTTGTCACTGTAGTAGGTGCGGGTTGCATCCAAAATGCAGTATTAATTTCATCTGGACGTTCTAGCAACAACACACTGAATTTAAGTTGTAGATTTCTCTATCTTTTCCACTACCTTTCAGCAGACAATTTGGCTAATTTTTAATACTTATATGTTTCTTCGGATATGCTTAATGATGGCTTTATGATGGGCGGTCTTCGGGTGGTATGGGGATGCATGAGAAAGCATGGAACATCCGGTAATCAGTTTGATCCGTTCTTCCATACGTGGCTGGCCTCATGCTTTCTTCTTTTAGTAGTTTTACAGCTATTTGAGACAATAAATCTACCACAGATATGGAATCTTGAGGGTTAAAACAATTAGACAGTGATATGGTATCATGTTGTTTTGCATAAAGAATACTCGAGTGGTTTATGTTCTTCCCATATGAATGTTTGGTCTTCTATATAGAACTCGAGCTCAGTTTAAATTTTCAGTGTCAATGATGACGAACAGCCAATGTTTGTGCTCCGGATAGTAGTAACATTATGGAAGTTGTGATAACGGAGGAAGCCAAGGTATGTGCCACGATGGTGGAGAAGCTGCCTCTGCCACCCTAACGTCTCTCTGCCGCATGATATATATTTTGCAACAACAAGTTTCACTAATCTGATCTTAGGTAAGCAACATGTTCTTTTTTCCCGTCTGATCCATGCTGATTCAACCTGGAAAGGTTAAGATCACATGTCCTTTTAGGGATGATCGATGGAATTGAACTACAGATCCAAACTTTTGTAAAGACCTTCTAGGATTTTGATTTGACGTAAAATCGGTAGCATTGTTTCTACATTGTCTCAACAAGGCTGCGGTGAATATGCTGCAGCTATGTGCGTACATCCGTTCTCCACTGTCTCCTACCCTCCCAGCAAGGCTGTCTAGAGATGCCAGATCGCAGCTGATGCCTTATGTACAGGATTGACAGAGACAACTTCCCCCCATGTTGGAGATAAGTCAAATAACCATAGGAAAATATTAGCAGTCCTTCACGTCCTGGCTCCTGTAGCACCGGTGGCTGTGGCACCAAGTCTTTGTGTGGTCTGATGGTTAGGTCACAATTGTATCGATGGCTATAGCTGACGATGTGTTCGAAACAAACCCTGCTAATCTACATACGTTGTGGTAAGCTCAAGTATAGCTATCTCTTACTAATACACATTGTCAATCTCCCTCTTCCTCTCACTGAAATCTCATAGAAAACGTTCCTAATTACAACATTAGATCGCAATATGGGATATCTTCGCCCATTGTGCAAATGAATCTTATTTGATGCTTGCATTCTCATTTGGATGGGTTTTATGCGGCATGGGAGTTACAGCTTTACTCAGTGCACTTGCCAATCACGTGTTTATGAAAATGCCTATATGTGAGCGAATTTCTTTTCAGTTCTATATATGTTAATGTCATACCTAAGGTTTTTATTTTCCATGGGACACGTGAAGTCAACCCAAGTTTAAAAGAAGGCTAAGGCCAGAGGGTGCATATCGCAAGGTTGCTACCACCACAAAGCCGGCAGCCAACTAATGAATTTGGCTAATCCGTTAATGTCATACAGAGAGCTTGCATACATGCATTAGTCCGGTATATTGGTTTACTGTTTTAAAATATATGCAGATTGAGAGATCCGTATGATCATTTAGTCGCCTGTCGAGATCATGGTTTCTATCTTTTTTTAGTGATTCCAGTAGTTTATCATTTCAACATACCTCATCTGAAACTAATAAGTTATTTCCCTGTGAACCACGATGGCACATGCTACTAACTACATAGTAAATGCAAACACATACTGAATATTAAGCGGAGTCAGACTCAGTTGTGGCCCGCAAAAACACACAACATATGATAGTACATAAATTAGTTATTTCCATGAATTTTATACAGATGCTTAACATTAATTTAGCTGTATTTTCCCATCTCCTTATTATATTTGCTCGGTCAACTTTTTCCAAATTAACTTAAAGAGTATTTTCTCTATTCTATTTGATGGTCCAACTTTTCACTGCATTTTATACTTATACTGGAAATCAGACATAAAGGGTAAATAAATTATAACGGTCAATCTTTCTTAGACTTTCCATAATAAGAGAGATAATGTAGACTCAGGTAGATATAGCGTGTTAGAATTTATGTACAGTTCATACATTTTCTCCAGAGGATGTTACTAAATTATCCACACGGAAAAAGTTCCACGTACTTTTCAACTTTGTAACAAAAATGCAGACTTTTTTAGAAAAGAAAAATGCTAACATTATATGTCATAAATTAAAATTCTTATCTATTCGGTGGAGAGTACAACTACGAACTTCTGTAATTCAATGACATGGTCGCCAAACATTTATCCTACATCCTGACCAACTGAAGTATCAGGAGAACATATTTTCATTCTGCTTTTATTTTGCCATAGAGTCCATAATGGTTTTCATTCAATATTATTTTCTGCGATCTCAAATCCCGGGTTTTGCCAAGTTGATGAAAATCATGAAATACTTGAGTGAAAAAATATATCAAGAAATACATATCGTTCTTTGGAAAAATGACGAATGCCATAACGGAAGAATTCTTATTGGTGATATATTTCGGGATTCCTAAAACATTTGAGGTCTGCCATAAAAAACTTTACAATATATTTTAAAAAATTACTCTGGATTGAACACGTAGTACAAGGGTATGTATGCATGAACAGTATAACTAAAAGAACTAATCGAGGAAAATAATTTGTAATTGAATGTACCTTTTCTTACAATTTTATTAATATAATCTAACAATATACAAACAACTAGCCCGTGCAGTTGCACGGGATGATGACTAGTATGAACTAAATTTGAATAAGATCTACAATAATGATTGTTATGAAGTCAAAGCATTTGAATTCGTTTCTCTGTTTTAATAAGATCTACAATCATCATTATTGTCAAGTTAAACCATCGTTTGTGTATTATCTTCACAGCATACCACATGATCAGCATCGAGTTACATATGAACTATGTGTACTATATGAACTCGAACTAGATTTTTTGAATCCACTTTATTTTGATTTCAAATCACATTACATTTCTAGCTCTAGCTAGATCTTCATAATCTAAACCATGTCTCATATGTATAATGTGTTTATAACATTATGTATGGTGCCCCGCCCCCTACGTCTACAAGTATTTAGATGTGAGTCGCAAACACCACACATTACCACAAATTCAAATAAAATGTGAGAATGTTCGATATATAGTATTGTTTAAATTGCTCGATATTTAGTTGTAAGCTGCAAACGCCGCACATTATCACAAATTCAAATAAAATGTGAGATTGTTTGATGTATAGTATGGTTTAGATTGTTCGGCATTTAGCTGTGAGTTGCAAACACCATGCATTATCACATTATGGTATAACATGTGCACAACACGTGTATCACCGCTATATTCATGCATGCAATGTTTAAAACACTATGATCTCCTATTCAAATATATGAATCCGCTTTCATATCAAATTATGATCTTTGTTAGTCTGTTACCTCCACACAGTCCTCTAACCTTTGTAGCTACCACTAACTTTTTGTCGTGCATGCACACGCCCTCCTCGCCCTCCCCCTCCCTCGGCATTCTATCCGCCGGGCACATTCATTTTTTCCTTTAGGTCGTTCTCCCAGAGTCTCCACAACTCCTTTCCGACACACAGCGATCGATAAACCTCTCCAGCGATGCCTGACTACAGCATACACAAACAGCTTCAATCTCCTCCTTTATGTGTCCTTGCCTCGTGTCTCTCATATGGTCAGACACACGTCTAAACTCTCACCCCTCCTTTAATCGATCTCACAACCGCACACTCCTCCCCCTATCCAGGTAGTAGTTGGGCCTCTCGCACCACCTCCTAGCTCCATTCTCTATGTCTATTCGTCTTGCTAGGCCTTATTTGCCTCTAACAAATGGAAGTACACCAACCAATCTCTCGCTATACATATAGCCAGCTAGGTCCTTATAACTTGTTTTTACCCACACATCGATCGATCTACCTCATTAGTTGTGTCTCTCCCTTCCTCCGACAAACAACAATTGATCTACCGATCTAGTTAGGTTTGCTTACCAAACACATGGTTCCCCTTCATCATCCCTGGATGTGTCCCGACAGATCTATCACGCACAGGCACACACAGAAACACATCCCCACTCTTATTGATAACATTGCAGTTCCACCCTCAGTTTGTCTAGTAGGCCTCTCCCAACATCTCCGAGAAGCAACTCCATCACCCATCCAGCACTCTACCCCTCTCCCTCCCTCTCCCTCCCTCTCTCTCTCCTCTCTCTCTCTGTCCCATCATATTTCCCGTCCTTCAGTTATGTATGGATGTCGACCGATCTCCCTCATGACATTGCTGGGTCTCTCCTTCTCAACACATATACGAGTCGTTCTACCTCTATAGTTAGGCCTCTGCCTACCCCTCCCCCCACCCCCTCCCCCTCACACACACCGATACATAAAGCGCTCTAGTCATGTCTCCCTGCCACACACAAACTTGACATGTGCCCTCTAACGTTCCGGTAGGCCAGTCGCCCTATATCTTTGACTTGCACACACACACACACACACGCAATTTTGATGGCTCTCTTCATCGATCTCGCACCCACCCGTACTTGATCCTCTCTTCGACTCTATCGATAGCTATGACCCCTCCCTCTCTTCTCGTGGATTGCCCGACCCTCTATGTATGATATGGATAGGCCTCCGTTTCACACACATTGCATGCAAAAATTTGTTCGAGATGTCATTGACACATATTCCCACAAATAATTCATGAAATCAACCACCCACCCGACCCCCACCCCCCACCACAAAACAAAAAACACTCACGAACGCGGTTTGTATCTCTCACACACACCCACGTAGGTGGGGGACATGCACGAAGAGAAGAGGTGCATGCACAGCGCACGTACTCCCGTCTCTTTCCCAACCACACACGCGCGGGTACACGATGGAGCTCATTTCTGTACGAAAAAGGCAGCCCACGTGGTAATTTGGCACGTGTACTGGTTGTCCACTTGGTGGAGGGAGGATCGTCTACCACGGGTGAACAAACAAATTGCGACTTGACGCGTTATGTTAAATTAAGAAAAAGAGGCAAACCATGTGGGGCCTACCTTAGAGGCAAGGCTCTATACACTTGAGTACTTTTGATGTGTCCCGTCAACTCGCAGAACGAGGAGAAGCTTGCTTAGTATGCCGTCTCCCCCGCCCACGGGCGCGGTGGCTCGCAGGATGAGGTGAAGCTTGCTCCTCCCTCGGCCATGCGCGTGGTGACTCGCAGGACGAGGAGAAAAATTTACTACTCCCTCCGTTTACTCCTCGTCCCTACTACCTTGGTTATAGAGATTATATCATATTGTTTGGAATATATATGTCCTTAGTAGATTTCAATATGAACTACTACTACATACTCCAAACACTGATGTATATAGACGTATTTTAGAGTGTACATTCACTCATTTTGCTCCGTATGTAGTAGCACTCTCCCTCGCCCCTCGACCCTTGCCCACGTGGTGGACGTGCAGCAATTCATTCGGTCTCATATGGCCAGAATGATATATACCGCACTACCATTATTGCTCGACTTCCCGAAGAGGCGAAGAGCCAATCGCAAGGTTAATATTTTGGAGATGTCAAGCGCAAATAGGAGAACGAGTAGTAGGTGCCGCGTCATTTATAAATAATTTTTTTTCTTCAGTGGCACGTACGCAATATGATAGGTTCATATGGAGAGAAAACGAAACCGCTCCACTATATACATAGTCAGGACGGGCAAGCCTACACAGTTGCTTGGTGGGGTTGTTGTCTTCACACTCTCTCGCACAAAACGACTGTGGCCACATCTCTAACATCCCGGCGGATCACATCCGCTTGGGGAAGGGGTGGATGCTTAGTGTAGATGCGGTATCCGTCGCCGACAGCAAAAACCCACTGTCGGCACGTCCCGATCAGGGGTCCCCGCCGTTCTCTCTCACAAAGCCGGTGAGGTTGCCTTCGTCCCTTGCTCACTGCCACGACATGGGCAGTTGTCGCCCTCCTCAAGGTCGAGCTACGTCCCTCAGGTACAACTCCCTTTACAGCCGGCTTGCACCACTGCTCCAGCTGCCCACATCACTCCCTGTGGATATTTCTCTTCTTCTTTACCCCGCACATACCTGATACCTCTACTGGCTTCTACGTACTGTAATTGTGATGAGTTTATGTCTCATCAACTAGTCCTAGTAATCTTATTCTAATCACGCTTCTTCAATTTCTTTGCCACAGGGATGCTCATCTCGATTTTGGTGAAACTGCACAAAATGATCTGATGGTCAAAAGGTTGCAAACTTCATTTATTAGGAAGCTTGAAGGTTGCCTGCAAATTGAAGCCTAGTCAGGGTTCACGGTTCAAGGGCTAGGAACTGCATGGATCGTTTTTTTTCTTTAGCTGCCTCTGTTCCAAAATAAGTGTCAACTTTAGTAGTAGTACAACTTTGTACTAAAGTTCGCACAAAGTTGAGACACTTATTTTGGAACGGAGGGAGTACATATTTGCTATGATCTGTCAATCATTGAGATGCAATAGCATGCATGTTAGTCTCCATTGTATTTGATGAAATGTTGCAACGGGCAACCTTAGACGCAAGATACATGTAACAGGAGCTGGAAGCTTCATAGCATTGTACAAATTTATCTCGTTGATAAATTACAGTACGTACTAGTACTTCCTCCATTCCTAAATATAAGTCTTTGTAGAGATTTCACCATTAACCACATGCTGATGTATATAGATGCATTTTAAGTGTAGATTCATTCATTTTGTTCCGTATGTAGTTCACCTAGTGGAATCTCTACAAAGACTTATCTACTAGTAATAGCTAGCCCCCACTACTAGGAATTCTCTATCCTCTCCTTGAGCCACATCATCAAAATTGACGTAGCCGTTAGATGAAGTAAATCAGTCATAATAGCCGTCTGATCTAGACGTTGAGAGGCTCAGCACTAAGCCACATGCAAGCATGCAGAAATACCGTGGCACATTCTTGTGAGTGGGTTTTAAATCACATCAACATGTCTACATGCAAGCATGCACCGGTAGCATGCATGTAACTGAGCTTTTAAGTCCCATTAACATGTCAAAAAGAAAAATATAATCCCATTATGAAGTAGGAGTTGGCTGATCTTTTTTCCTTATGTGGGATGATCTAAATGATGATGGAAGTTTATTTAGTTTGGCTACCACATTTGTCATGCGGTTATAGATTTTTTTCTTCAATTCTATGAAATCAATAATTTTGCGTAGAGAGATATACCGCTGTTCCGCGGCAACGAGCGGGGACTCATCTAGTAATATTTAGGAACAGGGGGAGTACTGTGTAAAGAGTTAGGTGTCGCACGGTGATAGTGTGAGGTGGGCCATGTAATCACTGAGCCTGCGTGTTTTCACTGCTCTTGCACTCCTCCGTTGTAAGAATGGAGAAAATTGTAATCTACTACCTCCTTTCGCCGAAAGCGTGGGAAATCCAGCAGTCCTACCACCTCAGTAATAAAGAGCAATGAGCCGTCAAATCACATAGACCCAGCAGTAAGTTGGACGGACGAAGCAACCATCACTCTTGCGCCAGTGAGAGGTCGTGTCCGCTCTGCGCGGGCATGAATGCGGCACCGATTCTTTCGAGCGGCGCTGACTGTTTCGGGCGGGAAGCGCGCGCAGGCGGTGGAGGGGCTTTGTGTGGGCCAGGCTGGTCAGGAGTGGGCGTGGCAGTTGTCCGCATGTCCCTACCGGACACGCCCGGAAACGAGAGGATGCACCGACTCTCGCGGCTAAAATCGTACACTACACACCATATCTCTGTAGGAGTAGGTCGATCTGTCGCACTCTCTAACACACACACGCACACGCACGCACCTTGGTCCTGTTGCACCTTCTAACGTGACTTATTACACCTAGACGGAGGGAGTAGTAAGTATATGAGATACGGTGGCACACTGACTTAAGTCGAATATAAGTGCCCAAAATTTGTGTGCATGTTATAATAAGGATTTACTTAAAATAGTACGTGAGCGAACAGAGGGATCAATTAGACAGTGTTCCCGAGAAGTAGCGAGATGTGTGAGGTAGTAAGATATACCACTGGCGCTTTTAATTTTTCTTATTAATTTGTTTGTTCATCCTCTGACTGGTGGGACCCAACGTACTACGTGGAGAGAGGTAAGGTGACTAAGGCTGCATTATTTCTGCACCACTGTGGATAGTCTTACCACCAAAGCCACATGGCACGATTATGATTGAAATCCTAATGACTCCCACACACACACACACACACAAAAACACGGCATGCCTATCACACGAATGCAGGAATGTATAAAAGGTTATTTTCCTCTCGTTGAACATAACGGGAGGGTTGTATAGCTGGTTAGCCTGTTCGCTCATCAAACTTGAGGTCTCGGGTTCGATAACTACACTTGAGCATAATTTTTGCCAGGAGGATTCTTTGACTGGTCAAAATGTTTTCTAGGGTTTGCACAACCCTCCCGTTATGTTCAACGCTTGTAGTTGCTCTCTTCACACTCTCTCGCCCTCTCCCGCTGGATCCTCAGCGCTTGTAGTTGCTCTCTTCACACTCTCTCGTCCTCTCCAGATCTAAACAAGACTTCGTTGGCCTCACTCTCCCCTCACTGCTGCTCAAAGAGCCGGCAGGATCCGTCCGCTGGGAAGGGAAGGAGGCTTAACGCTGTCGCCGTCAGCGAGGGAGGGAATCCACTACCGGCGCTGCTGTTCACTTTCCACCCAGCGGCGGCGCGGGAGGGCCTCCGACCCTTCTTCTTCGCCGACGTCCCGTTGCCCACCGAACCACGCCCCAAGAACATTAAGGTATATTTTACTTACTCCACATGCATTGCTCTAGCTGCATGTATACCATGAATCTAGGACGTGGTTCAAAGAGGAAAGGAGTGGGGGAAAGTAGTGGGAAAAGTTGTATATAGCATGAATCTAGGACGTGGTTCAAAGAGGAAATGGAGGGGGAAAGTTGTATAGCATGAATCTAGGACGTGGTACAAAGAGGAAAGGAATGGGGGAAAGTAGTGGGGAAAGTTGTATCGCATAAATCTAGGATGTGGTTCAAAGAGGAAAGGAAGGGGCGAAAGTACTAGTTCAAAAAGGAAAGGAAGGGACAAGGCTGTAGAGTTTGAGCAGGACTAGATTTGTTGCGCTCACATAGGGAAAGGTGTCTAAAGATAACAAAACTGGGACCAACACAAATATGCTCCTTGGTTGTTTGTTCTTTGTCGCAACAGACTGTGCATGACCACAGTACATCGGTAGATGCACATGGTGCTGGTGCGTCCACTGTCCCGTGCAACTCATTAACTGTTGTTAATCTATGGCCATGTTTGGTTAAAAACTCCCTAGTCCCTACCTGCTTGGTTCCAGGGACTAAACATGGACTAGAGGTTATTAAATGACATGATAAAAGACCATGTTACCCCTAGTAATGAACTAATAGAAACAAGGTGCGATCCGTGGCAGGGGCAACTGTTGGAAAAAGTCCCAAAAAGACTCCCTCGGGGTCTTCTTTCTTTAGTCCCAAATGCCCACTTTTAGTCCCAAAAAGTCCCTCCTGTTTGGTTTAGATGTGACTGACACGGAGTTTTTTCAGTCCCTACACCAACATGTCCCTGTAAACAAACACCCTCTAATAATGCCGCTGGAAAATTGATGCAATGCCACAGTTAAAAGCAAATTACATGTTTAACGAATTTTATTGTTAATATAATCTCTATGTTAATATTAATCAATGCCACCGTTTGAGAAATGCTACTGTCTTGCTTTCTTTCCCATTTAGATAAGGTAGATGCTTCTTTTTGTTGGCTTCTGTGTCATCCATCGTTATTGACCACTAATTGTTTCCTTTGCACCTCTGTGTAAACAGGGTTATCTACTTCACCTCGTTCCCATTGTGACCTTTTGTTGCACTGCACAAGACACTTTTGTTTTAAGAGTGTTTTGTGCAGTTCAACCAAAATGTCACACTGACAATGTTGCTTGATTGCTTGATCTTAGTGGAACTGCACAAGAGGAGATCTTACTTCCTATCCGTTAAGGTGAATTTGGTTCAGATCTTCTTCTTGTGAGTTGTTTGAATTCCGCATCATGAGAGGTCAGTACTAGCCTTCTTGCACATGATTCTGCAGTGTGCTTTCATATGTTGTGCTACTTGTACGATAATGTTGCTTGATTTTAGTGAACTGCACAAATGGAGACAAGACTTCGAATCTGTATGTGCACCGTAATATCCCATTGAGGTAAGATAAGGATATTTCACAACTGCTGGCCTGTATTTTGCCACTTTCATTAGAAAATTAAGTTTAGTACTATACTTGTGCTCCCTAATTGACATGCCAAATCTTACATTGAAGGCGAAGCTTGTCTGTTATTGAACCAAGTGATGATGGGGAAGAACAAGCGGAAGAAAAACAAAAATCAACTCCCGATGCTGTAATGAAGCACTGGAACTGTGATGACACAAGTAATGATATAGTTTTGCATCTTAATTTATTGCTATGGATGGAATGAGCAATTGTTTTGCCATTGATTTGATGCCATACGTAATTGTCTCTACTTGTGCAAACAGGGATCTTCTTTGAAGATACCATATATTTTAGTGGAACTGCACAAGAAGATGTTGGAAACATTAAACTAATCGAGGAGTATATACTAAGCATGGCTACCCCCGTAGATAGCAACAGATGGTTCCCGAGAAGTGCTTCATCTGTATGCTCTACACAATCAGCCTCCTGACAAAGGTTGGTACTCGCCCACTGATTTCATCCATATGATTGACCTTTGTCAACTCTATTGGTGTTGTGCTACTGTTTAGATACTATCATGAAAAAGTGGTATTGTCCTTGGGAAATGCTTCATCTATGCTATTTGAAATATTTCCTTTCCTTTTTTTTGAGCAAACATGGATGCTAGCATTTAGTAGACCTCTTGTCTTTGCACAACAGGATCATCTTCCTCTGAAGAAGAATATGGAGTACGTGAAGTGACTAGTTCTGATTATGCCAGGATGAAGAAGCACTGTCTATCTTCTCATCAGAAGGAGCAGTTGAAGGATGGTTACATTCCTCCCCACAAGACCAAACTAACTTCAGCTCAGAAGGACTGACAAATCTCCATTTTTTTGTTGTGATGCGCGAGTACAATGTTGTTCTAGGATTCTTTCTGGTGAGTTCCATTTTTCTAAAAGTGTGCTCTACATGACCATGTATGTGCTTGTTGAAACTATCAATTCATAGTACAGTTTGCTTTATACTAATCACTTTTTTGTATTTGTGCAAACATGGGCGCTCAGCTTGATTTCAACGGGAACTGCACAAAATGTTCATGAATACATCGAATCATTCATTTCCACCACAAGAAAGAGGGTGCTCATAAGTTCAAGGCGTTGCAACATATAAGGGCGAAATCATACAAGCTACGCGCGAATTTGGTTGATTTTGGTGGAACTGCACAAAAAGAACAGCTGGTTTATTTAGCACGAGTTGCCATGTCAATGTCCAAACTGATGGCAAACCCTGCCCATTCCACAATCGTAGGCATTTGATATTTTGGAATGGGACAACCTTGTCAAATTTTGCTCATTGATTTTAGCAAGATATGCGTTTGATATTTTCGAATGGGACACCCTTTGCTATCAGCAGCGACGATCAATTTTTTCTTTATTCTTTAGTTGTGAAGTAAATATTGCCTCTGACATGTGAGTCGCTGAGATGCATAATCATCGATTGTTTTGAATGTTCTCTATGAATTGCCAGGCCTGTGTGTTTGATTGCAATGTACAGAAACGCTAAAAAGCTGCTCAAACTCTTTGTACTCCTTCTGTTCCTTTTTACTTTGCACATTGTGAAAGTGCATACTTTTTTGTATAAGATTGGTAAAAGTAGAGATACTTTGATTGCAGACAAAACTTGTATGCAGACTAGAAAGGACCGGAGGGAGTACATGTGAAACTGCTGCAAACGTGGTGATCACCCTGGGAATAATGCTAGTACGTATTGTTTTGCATGTTCATCCAATGCCAGTGATACAGGAATTCAAACTAATCGAAATAAATTCATTCATACACGGTCGGATTTCATATAAACATGCCAGATTTCATTACATTTCGTACATTCTTCAACTAAAAAGGGGGTGTTTGTGGCCGCATGCATCTCCCAGATGCAGTGGCCGGGGGTCATCCTCCTTTTTGAAAAAAACTAAAAAGGGGTGCACTGGAGGTATAATTAATTAACCGAAGCTACCCACCTGTGTCCCGCTGAGCCAAACAGAAGCTTCAGTGACTTAACTGCAGGTGTAGTTGTGTAACTGACATGTGGCCTGTTGGGCCCACATGTCAGTCAGCCAACTGCACCAGCAGTTAAGTAGAAGCAGTGTTCTTCTCCAGCGCAGCTCTCCGACTCCACGTCGCCGCCAAGAAGCTAACCGGCCGTCAATGGTCAACCCGCCTAGCTTGGCTTCAACCGGAGGGTAGCAGCGGTGGCCTTACTTGGACCCGAGCGGCGGCGACCTACCGTGTTCTACTCTTCCTCATTTTCTGTGTGGCGTGGCCTCGCTGGCAGCGGGGCGGGGCCTCGGTAGAGCTGGCGATGCCTCTGTCTCGTTGCCGGCGGGCGGTGCCTCAGCGGAGCGGTGGAAATCCTCCCCCATGTTGCCAGCACGGTGGGGCCTCGGCTGAGCCGGTGATGTCCTCTGCCACGTTGTTGGCGGGCCAGGGCCTCGGCGGAGCCGGCGGTGTCCTCTGCCTCATTGTTGGCGCCGCGGGGCCTCGGCGGAGCCGGAGGTGTCATCTGCCTCGTTGTTGGCGCCGCGGGGCGTCGGTGGAGCAGGGCGTCGTCGACGCCAGTGGAGCGGGGACTCGTCAGAGCCTTCATTGTCCTCTGCCTCGTCCTCGGTCTCGCCAAATAGCGCCTCGCCCGCTTCATCGCCCTCTTTGCTAACCTCTTTGTAGGCGGCCGCAGCCTCCGCCACCCGCATGCGGTACCGCCAGCGCTCGAGGCGGCCCTTGCGGGCGGAGCGGTACGAGTCGAGCAGCGCCTCCTGCTCCGCCCGCTCCACGGCGATCTGCTCCTCCGCCTGCAGGTGCTCCTGGAGGAGATGGTGGTTGTAGGCGGCGTCGGCCTGCGCCTTCCGGAACTGCTCCTCACGCATCTGCCTCACCCTGTCCATATATTGGGCACGGGCCTCGCCGATGGTCATGGTTCAATGCACCGGCAAGGATGGCGCGGAGGAGGGGGTTGGCACCGGATCATCGACTACCATGTTCTCCATTGGGACGTCGCCGTCCTCCGGCTGTTTGCCGGCCAGCCGGTCGGCAGCAATGGCTGCTATCTCCTTGTGGTCCGTCGTCCGTCCGTCCCGAAGAGCGCTGGAGCGCGAGGAAGCCATGGTGGGCAGTAGTGGTGTGGACAGGAGAAAGGCAACGGATGCGGATGACTGTGGCTATGGCCGGCGCAGCAGTTTATATAGCAATGGTGGGCGGGCGAAGGGACGGACGTGTGACGCCGGAGTAGCCGCCTCGGCAACCGCGTATCATTAATGTGTGCGGCAGATGGACGGACGAATGGCACTTGTGGCGTTTGAAGGCGGAGCAATCGCCTACACCGGGAAGCGGGGCGGCCGGCGCTGACTGTTTCGGGAGGAAAGCGCGCGCGGGCGAGGAGATCACTTTACTTGGATAGGATGACAATGGGGACCCACAAGGTCGATAGCCTCACGTACGCAAGTGCCTCCTTATTATATATATATATATATATATATATATATATATATATATATATATATATATATATATATATACAGACGGTCTATTCTGCTAATATTAGCAGAATAACTATTCTGCACACCACTTCGGCACTGCACACTCAACAGAAGCGCACTGCATCATTTTGACGACGAGCACTGCAATAGAGACTAGTGAACTTCGTGTCAAAAAAAATTGCACGCGGTGTTTTTTCGGTACTGTTTTCGCTCTAATTTTTTAACCATTTATCGGAATGAGGCGTGTAATATACCATTCAAAAGCTATGGATTAGGCGCAACTTCGACATGTTGAACAGTTTTCGAGATTCCACACGGTTTAAGAGCAGTTTTGAAAATAGTGCGGTGGATGATGAGTGGCAGCGAGTGCTTTTTCGCGTTTTTTTCTAAACCGCTTGTCGAAATATAGCAAATGATACGCCGTTGGATAGATATCGTCGAGGCGCATATTTTTCATATATAAATCTTTCTCTAATTCATTACGGTTTAAGAGCAGTTTCAAATTTACTAAATCGCGGAATTCTGTTTTTCAAATTTTTTCAAATTTTCGGTACTGTTTTCGCTCTAGTTTTTGAACTGGTTGTCAAAACGAGGCGTGTAATACGTTGTTGGAAAGCTATGGACAAGGCGCAACTATCATATGTAGGAATGGTTTTGAGATTGCTTACGGTTTTAAGTTAATTTTGAAAATCGTGCGGCGGAGGACGAGTGGCAGCGGCCGTTTTTTTTAAAATTTTTACAAACCGGTTGTCGAAATGATTCAAATGATATGCCGTTGGAAAGGTATCGACGAGACGCAACTTTTTCATGTAGAACACACTCTCTAATTCCTTACGGTTTAAGAGCAGTTTTAAAATTAGCAAAAAGCGGACATTGTTTTTTCGTGACACCAAAATCGTCGTCGTACAGAAAAACGCATTGCTTCAAACTGAAAACCGCACTGCAACAGACAGTCAAGTGAACTTCATGATTTCTTTTTGTCAAACATAAATTTTCTCGCACAAGTTTTTGTTGTCTTTTTTTCAACTTTTTTCCGAACGAGAGTGGACCACAACACTTCCGAAAGTGAACCGTAACACTACCAAAAGTGAACCTCATGAGTACTTGTTGTGTTTTTATACTTATTAAATTTTTTACGTGCATTGACCAAGAGAGTGGACCTTTCATCGGACAGCAGAACGCACTGCTTCAGACAAAATACCGCACTGCATCAGACGGGCTACCGAACTTCATTGTGTTTTTTTAGACGTAAATTTTGTCAGGCGAGGAAGTGGAGTGTGCTTCACATCGGGCATAAGTGAACCGCAACACTATCGAGAGCTGAGCCGCATGGGATTACAGAGTGAGCTTCACATCGGATCGGGCGTAAGCGGACCGCAAAACTATCGAGAGGTGAGCCGCTTGAGATTACAAAGTGAGCTTCACTTCGGGCGTAAGTGGACCGCAAAAACTATCGAGAGGTGAGCCACATGACATTACAAAGTGAGCTTCACCTCGAGGGTAAGTGGACCGCAAAACTATCAAGAGGTGAGCCACATGACATTACAAAGTGAGCTTCACCTCGAGCGTAAGTGGACCACATAACTATCGAGAGGTGAGCCACATGACATTACAAAGTGAGCTTCAAAAATTTTACATACCAGACACTTTTGTTTGCCAAGTGAACCACATAGGATTTTACACTTAATCGCATCTAAGCATCATTTTCTATAACAAACTTGGCCTTGCAATTCCGTTACACAGGCTGTACACACAATTCACATAAAAATTATGGGGGAGGATAGCACCATGAGGCTTTCAACGGGACTCTGAAACCGAAACTACACTGCATTGCACTGCGGTACTGCACTGAACACACAAACTCTGTACTTGTTGGGTTGGATGGATGTGTTTCTGCAAAAATAATCAAAAACTGCACTCAAACTGCACAATGTGGTGCGGACGCGATGTGGACTCGCCAGAGAGAGTTTGCTCGGCGGAGGTGAGCTACACGGGGGCGGCAAGTGAGCTGCACGGTGAGAGGCAACCGAGTTGCACAGAGGCTGGCGATGCGGTGGGTCACCGGGGAACTGCACGGCTACAACACAAGTACTGCATAGCCGCGACGCGTGGACTTCCCGGGATCCAGCAACTGCATAGACTCCGCCGACGAGGATCCCGCAAGGACGGTAGGACGCCCGTGGGAGCACACTCCCTCGTCCCTCTGCCCACCCCGCGCTGTGACATGCATCCACAGGAAGGGATCAGGCGACATCTGACTCTCCTCCTACGGCCTCCTGTCCGTCGCCGGTGTGCCTGGAAGCCGCAGTGACCTCGCGCCCGAGGTAGGGAAGGCGGGGCCACGACCTCTGCTGTTGACCTCGCCGTCGATGGAGCACCTCCTCCCCATCCTCCCATCGGAAGGGCGCATGACAGGGGCGGTCTCGGCGGCGCAGGACAGGGGCACCCACGCGGATCTCGCCAGATTCGGCGACGAGCTGCGCGAGCGGGGTGGCATCCGCGCTGAGGGGCCGGCGGTGGCTGGATCCGGTGGCTGAGGCCGCGCCGGGGGCCGAGGGCGGCCGGATCCTGCCATGTCCGCTAAATGGTGTGGGAGAAAGAGGAGCATGGCGGCCGGTGTAGATGGTGGTGCCCGTGGGACGCAGCCGGAGGTGGTGGTGGGCGGCGCCGCCGGAGAAGAAGGGTTGGGTAGGGGTGCTCCACTCCGGAGGTGGGGAGGGAAGTGGGGCGGCGCAGGGGGAGAAGTGGGGCGCGGCATGGGGATGGAGGTGGGCGCTGCGTGGGGAGGTGGCTGGCTGGGAGGGGAGCAGGGAGATGAAGGTCATGGGGACACGGAGCAGGGAGTTTCTTTTTTTACCTCGTGCAGGTCGTCTCTTGCTTTTGCGGGGTTAGTTTGTAGCTACGGATCAGCTCGGTACTGTTAGTAGAATAAGGTGTTTTGGTGTGCAGAATAAGGTCTTAAGGGGTGTTATCATAATAGACTATATATATATATAACTATAATTTATTTTGCTTCCTTCTGGTTTCCTGACATCACGGTCCCACACCATTGTCTACCTATGTACTCCCTCCTTTCTGGTTTATAGGGCTTATCTCAAAAATTTTGTTTTCCATTTTATAAGGCTCAATTTGGTTGTTTCCCATCACATGTTCAGATTCCAAGGAGCATTAAATCATTGCATGCAAGTATTAAGAGAAAATTGACCAATGCATGTACTTTATGCATGCATGCATTGCAATTAATGCATAGATAAACATAATTTTTTGAGGATAACAAGAGCATTAATTAGGTGCTTTTGCAAAACTAGAAAAAGTATTCCACCACTCGCCATCTACCTTGATTGGTGAGATTTTTGAATTGACCATTATAAACCGAAAAGGAGGGAGTAGTCAATAAACGAGAGAATTGCACAAGAAGCGGCCGACAGCTGGGACCAAGCAGCTTGAGCAGTATTTGTGTTTTTGAGGTGTGAGCACTGTAGAGTTTTTCGATGTTTACCCCAGATATTAATTTTTCTCCTCTGAACAACAACGAAAACATCACTGCAGGTATTAACTGGGCGGGCTGTGGCCCGTCAAGCCTAAGCCAGATATCCAGCCCAGATATTAATTTTTTTCAAGCTGAAAATGGCTAGCCCAGCTATACTTTTTTTAGGAATACCAAGGCAAGGTCAAGTTGTTATTCTCCGCCCCGCTGGGCTGCCAATCTTTCCTAGGAGGGATGCATTAGGCTTAACAAGAAAATGGGATTTAAGAAATAATAAATGGGATGTAATTATAAAAACTGGGTAGTAACTACAAAAAAATGTACCAAATAGTGATTACTTTATAAAATATTATTTTTGGAATATTGAAAATTTTAATTTCATTAATTGTTGTGAGCGGAATGTTTCGTTGGATTTTTATGCAGTCTAAATTTATATTGAAATTATATTTAATTTGACTAAAATTTCGAGATAAAAATATTCGGATCCCATCAAAATGTGGGAAATTTTATTGAATTCTGTTCTGAACAGTTGGTTGAAATGGCCTGTACTTTTAACAAATTGTAAATGGGCTGTAGTAAACTCTGTACTTGTTGGGTTGGATGGATGTGCTGTTGCAAAAATAATCAAAAACTGCACTCAAACTGCGCAATGTGGTGCGGACGCAACGTGGACTCGCCAGAGAGAGTTTGCTCGGCGGAGGTGAGCTACACGGGGGCGGCAAGCGAGCTGCACGGTGAGAGGCAACCGAGTTGCACAGAGGCTGGCGATGCGGTGGGTCACCGGGGAACTGCACGGCTACAACACAAGTACTGCACAGCCGCGACGCGTGGACTTCCCGGGATCCAGCAACTGCATAGACTCCGCCGACGAGGATCCCGCAAGGACGGTAGGACGCCCGTGGGAGCACACTCCCTCGTCCCTCTGCCCACCCCGCGCCGTGACATGCATCCACAGGAAGGGATCAGGCGACATCCGACTCTCCTCCTACGGCCTCCTGTCCGTCACCGGTGTGCCTGGAAGCCGCGGTGACCTCGCGCCCGAGGTAGGGGAGGCGGGGCCACGACCTCTGCTGTTGACCTCGCCGTCGATGGAGCACCTCCTCCCCATCCTCCCATCGGAAGGGCCCATGACAGGGGCGGTCTCGGCGGCGCAGGACAGGGGAACCCACGCGGATCTCGCCAGATTCGGCGACGAGCTGCGCGAGCGGGGTGGCATCCGCGCTGAGGGGCCGACGGTGGCTGGATCCGGTGGCTGAGGCCGCGCCGGGGGCCGAGGGCGGTCGGATCCTGCCATGTCCGCTAGATGGTGTGGGAGAAAGAGGAGCATGGCGGCCGGTGTAGATGGTGGTGCCCGTGGGACGCAGCCGGAGGTGGTGGTGGGCGGCGCCGCCGGAGAAGAAGGGTTGGGTAGGGGTGCTCCGCTCCGGAGGTGGGGAGGGAAGTGGGGCGGCGCAGGGGGAGAAGTGGGGCGCGGCGTGGGGAGGTGGCTGGCTGGGAGGGGAGCAGGGAGATGAAGGTCATGGGGACACGGAGCAGGGAGTTTCTTTTTTTACCTCGTGCAGCTCGTCTCTTGCTTTTGCGGGGTTAGTTTGTAGCTACGGATCAGCTCGGTACTGTTAGCAGAATAAGGTGTTTTGGTGTGCAGAATAAGGTCTTAAGGGGTGTTATCATAATAGACTATATATATATATATATATATATATATATATATATATATATATATATATATATAACTATAATTTATTTTGCTTCCTTCTGGTTTCCTGACATCACGGTCCCACACTATTGTCTACCTATGTACTCCCTTCTTTCTGGTTTATAGGGCTTATCTCAAAATTTTTGTTTTCCATTTTAAAAGGCTCAATTTGGTTGTTTCCCATCACATGTTCAGATTCCAAGGAGCATTAAATCATTGCATGCAAGTATTAAGAGAAAATTGACCAATGCATGTACTTTATGCATGCATGCATTGCAATTAATGCATAGATAAACATAATTTTTTGAGGATAACAAGAGCATTAATTAGGTGCTTTTGCAAAACTAGAAAAAGTATTCCACCACTCGCCATCTACCTTGATTGGTGAGATTTTTGAATTGACCATTATAAACCGGAAAGGAGGGAGTAGTCAATAAACGAGAGAATTGCACAAGAAGCGGCCGACAGCTGGGACCAAACAGCTTGAGCAGTATTTGTGTTTTTGAGGTGTGAGCACTGTAGAGTTTTTCGATGTTTACCCCAGATATTAAATTTTCTCCTCTGAACAACAACGAAAACATCACTGCAGGTACTAACTGGGCGGGCTGTGGCCCGTCAAGCCCAAGCCAGATATCCAGCCCAGATATTAATTTTTTTCAAGCTGAAAATGGCTATCCCAGCTATACTTTTTTTTAGGAATACCCAGGCAAGGTCAAGTTGTTATTCTCTGCCCCGCTGGGCTGCAAATCTTTCCTAGGAGGGATGCATTAGGCTTAACAAGAAAATGGGATTTAAGAAATAATAAATGGGATGTAATTATAAAAACTGGGTAGTAACTACAAAAAAATGTACCAAATAGTGATTACTTTATAAAATATTATTTTTGGAATATTGAAAATTTTAATTTCATTAATTGTTGTGAGCGGAATGTTTCATTGGATTTTTACGCAGTCTAAATTTATATTGAAATTATATTTAATCTGACTAAAATTTCGAGATAAAAATATTCGGATCCCATCAAAATGTGGGAAATTTTATTGAATTCTGTTCTGAACAGTTGGTTGAAATGGGCTGTACTTTTAACAAATTGTAAATGGGTTGTAGTAAACTCTGTACTTGTTGGGTTGGATGGATGTGCTGTTGCAAAACTAATCAAAAACTGCACTCAAACTGCACAATGTGGTGCGGACGCGATGTGGACTCGCCAGAGAGAGTTTGCTCGGCGGAGGTGAGCTACACAGGGGCGGCAAGCGAGCTGCATGGTGAGAGGCAACCGAGCTGCACAGAGGCTGGCGATGCGGTGGGTCACCGGGGAACTGCACGGCTACAACACAAGTACTGCACAGCCGCGACGCGTGGACTTCCCGGGATCCAGCAACTGCATAGACTCCGCCGACGAGGATCCCGCAAGGACGGTAGGACGCCCGTGGGAGCACACTCCCTCGTCCCTCTGCCCACCCCGCGCCGTGACATGCATCCACAGGAAGGGATCAGGCGACATCCGACTCTCCTTCTACGGCCTCCTGTCCGTCGCCGGTGTGCCTGGAAGCCGCGGTGACCTCGCGCCCGAGGTAGGGGAGGCGGGGCCACGACCTCTGCTGTTGACCTCGCTGTCGATGGAGCACCTCCTCCCCATCCTCCCATCGGAAGGGCGCATGACAGGGGCGGTCTCGGCGGCGCAGGACAGGGGCACCCACGCGGATCTCGCCAGATTCGGCGACGAGCTGCGCGAGCGGGGTGGCATCCGCGCTGAGGGGCCGACGGTGGCTGGATCCGGTGGCTGAGGCCGCGCCGGGGGCCGAGGGCGGCCGGATCCTACCATGTCCGCTAGATGGTGTGGGAGAAAGAGGAGCATGGAGGCCGGTGTAGATGGTGGTGCCCGTGGGACGCAGCCGGAGGTGGTGGTGGGCGGCGCCGCCGGAGAAGAAGGGTTGGGTAGGGGTGCTCCGCTCCGGAGGTGGGGAGGGAAGTGGGGCGGCGCAGGGGGAGAAGTGGGGCGCGGCGTGGGGAGGGAGGTGGGCGCTGCGTGGGGTGGTGGCTGGCTGGGAGGGGAGCAGGGAGATGAAGGTCGTGGGGACACGGAGCAGGGAGTTTCTTTTTTTACCTCGTGCAGCTCGTCTCTTGCTTTTGCGGGGTTAGTTTGTAGCTACGGATCAGCTCGGTACTGTTAGCAGAATAAGGTGTTTTGGTGTGCAGAATAAGGTCTTAAGGGGTGTTATCATAATAGACTATATATATATATATATAACTATAATTTATTTTGCTTCCTTCTGGTTTCCTGACATCACGGTCCCACACCATTGCCTACCTATGTACTCCCTCCTTTCTGGTTTATAGGGCTTATCTCAAAATTTTAGTTTTCCATTTTATAAGGCTCAATTTGGTTGTTTCCCATCACATGTTCAGATTCCAAGGAGCATTAAATCATTGCATGCAAGTATTAAGAGAAAATTGACCAATGCATGTACTTTATGCATGCATGCATTGCAATTAATGCATAGATAAACATAATTTTTGAGGATAACAAGAGCATTAATTAGGTGCTTTTGCAAAACTAGAAAAAGTATTCCACCACTCGCCATCTACCTTGATTGGTGAGATTTTTGAATTGACCATTATAAACCGGAAAGGAGGGAGTAGTCAATAAACGAGAGAATTGCACAAGAAGCGGCCGACAGCTGGGACCAAACAGCTTGAGCAGTATTTGTGTTTTTGAGGTGTGAGCACTGTAGAGTTTTTCGATGTTTACCCCAGATATTAATTTTTCTCCTTTGAACAACAACGAAAACATCACTGCAGGTATTAACTGGGCGGGCTGTGGCCTGTCAAGCCCAAGCCAGATATCCAGCCCAGATATTAATTTTTTTCAAGCTGAAAATGGCTAGCCCAGCTATACTTTTTTTAGGAATACCCAGGCAAGGTCAAGTTGTTATTCTCCGCCCCGCTGGGCTGCAAATCTGTCCTAGGAGGGATGCATTAGGCTTAACAAGAAAATGGGATTTAAGAAATAATAAATGGGATGTAATTATAAAAACTGGGTAGTAACTACAAAAAAATGTACCAAATAGTGATTACTTTATAAAATATTATTTTTGGAATATTGAAAATTTTAATTTCATTAATTGTTGTGAGCGGAATGTTTCATTGGATTTTTACGCAGTCTAAATTTATATTGAAATTTTATTTAATCTGACTAAAATTTCGGGATAAAAATATTCGGATCCCATCAAAATGTGGGAAATTTTATTGAATTCTGTTCTGAACAGTTGGTTGAAATGGGCTGTACTTTTAACAAATTGTAAATGGGCTGTAGTAAATTCCATTAGAATTCAAAAATGGGCTACATATTCTTACTAATCTCAAATGGGCTATAAGTTCTCTACCACACACTTCTGGCCTTACTAAGTTGACGTGTCCCCTAAAAAAACAGAGTTGACGAGTATGCAAGGCTTTGTCAACTTATAGTCAACACACGGTTCTAGCAGCAGCGGCCGTTGGATGTCCATCCAATGGATGCCGTGCTTCTTCTTCAATCGCGGATATTCTAGCTTCACCCGCCCAAAAAATGATTCATCCCCATGACATCTGGGGCGCACCATTTCGGAAGCTAACCTGTGGGCCTACTAAGTTGACGTACCAAGGGCTTTGTTAACTTAGTCAATATAAACGATTCTAGCTGTAGTGACCAAACAATGTCCATCCAATGGCCGTCGTGCTTCTTCAACCTCTGGTCTTCTTGCTCCAGCCGCCCAAAGCACCGCCGGTCGTGCCGCCTGCTCCTGCCTCCCGTGGCCGGTTGTGCTGCCGCGGAGGCCTCACCGCCCCCTACTACTCCCACCGCTGGCCAGGCCATCCCTCCACTCACCCACTGACCCACACCCCCTGTTATTCTGCAGCGACGGCAGCGCAGCCGAACCAGTGAACCCTCATACTCCTCTCCACGTGTGCATCCAGTTCCGTGTCTTCCCCAGCTCCGCGTCGTCCCCTTCCTAGGCCTCGCCGTCGTCCACCGCGGTGGTGCTCTCGGCGCGGCGTGGTGAACATGGTCATGGAATGACTTCCATCGTACATGGACTATACGTGGAGAGGTTGACAGCTGGGTCCACGGCAGCCGCAAGGAAGTGCCTCCTTATTACGCGCAAAATAATTATTCCTCCACCTGATAGCGGGGACGCACCGGACGGGCCACCGTATTTCGTGAAAAAATGATTCGCCCCCTGACTGCTGGGACCCACGAGCTACATCTTCGCACGCAAGGAAGTGCGCCCGGGAAAAAAACGATTCACCCCCCTGACTGCTGGGACCCACCAGCTACATCTTCGCACGCAAGGAAGTGCGTCCGAAAAAACGATTCGCCCCCCGACTGCTGGGACCCACCAGCTACACCTTCGCACGCAAGGAAGTGCGTCCAGGCAAAAAAAAGATTCGCCCCCCTGACTGCTGGGACCCAGCAGCTACACCTTCGCACACAAGGAAGTGCTTCCGGGCAAAAAAAACGATTCGCCCCCCTGACTGCTGGGACCCAGCAGCTACACCTTCGCACGCAAGGAAGTGAGTCCAGGCAAAAAAGTGATTCACCCCCCTGACTGTTGGGACGCACCAGCTACATCTTCGTAGGCAAGGAAGTGCCTGACAGTCGGGACCCACCAGGTTGAAGCGTACGTAGCGTTGTCATCCTGGTTGCGAACATGTACGTACATACTGGTCGAGGTAGAGGCGCGCACGTGTCGTAGTAGAGGCACGAATGTGTCGTAGTAGAGGCGCATACATAGCATGTACACGTACGTACAGCGGCCAGGGTGCAAGAAAGAAAATACGGTCACGTATGTGTACATACGGGCGGGGTCTCGAACGCCTAGTCGCGCATACCGCACAATGGAGGAAACGGACCTCCTACGGTCGAAACGGGGGTCCTGTTGATCAGGAGGGGTGTGGCGTACCGCAAAATGGAGGAAACAGACCTCCTACGGTCGAAACGGGGGTCCTGTTGATCGGGAGGGGTGTGGCGTACCGCAAAATGGATGAAACGGACCTCCTACGGTCGAAACGGGGGTCCTGTTGATCGGGAGGGGTGTGGCATACCGCAAAATAGACGAAATGGACTTGTGTTGGAGCGTTACGGTCGAAACGGGGGTGGAGGGGTGTGGCGTACCACAAAACGGGACTCCACGGGATACTGTTCATCTCCACCGTTGACCTCCTCCAGCCTCCACGGGCTACCGTTGACCTCCTCCAGCCTCCACGGGCTCCTGTTCATCCAGCTTCCACCGCGCACTACTCCACCGGCTACTGTTCAACCATCCCTCCACGGGCACCCCTCCACCGTCTACTGTTCATCCATCCCTCCACACCACGGGTTTCTGTTCATCCAGAGGCAACGGCCACCCCTCGGCCGTCTACTGTTCATCCAGCCCTCCACACCACGGGTTCCTGTTCATCCAGAGGCAACGCCA
>NC_041385.1:272231403-272253603 GCF_002162155.2 Triticum dicoccoides | reverse complement strand
AAGGAATCGCTCCATCGGGTTCAGTTAACAGCCATCGATCGATCGCTCGGGTTCAGTAACGCGTAGCCTGCAGTGCAATCGCTCGGGTTCAGTTAGAGCCCAATGCCTCGCTCGAGTTCAGTTAGAGCCAACGCCTCGCACACACGCGCGTACGTATGAGACAAATGCGCATCGCTCGGCCCCCGACCTCCCACCGTAACCGGCAACTCCCCGAAATTTTCCTCCCCCTCGCTTCTACCACGGTTTTTTCCGTCATGGACGGCCCAAAGAATGTCATGCAGCTGTGTCTCCGGCTCGCCCAGGACGAAAATCCCATTTTCTGTCATGATTTTTTGTCATAGAAGTAGGAGCCCACCACATCTATGATGATACCGGGTTTTGTCACAATTATCGTCATAGAAGTGTCATATGTATGAATTTTTTTTGTTTGGCCCAAAATGTCACGGATGTGTCTTTTTTTTGTAGTGCATGCTTGGTTTCTGGCTCGTCCGCAAGCATGACTTGCCACTTGCGCTTCGTGTCCTTGGCCTTAGTCTTCTTGTCTTTTGGATCAGCATCAGGGAGCTCGAGAAGGGAGAGGCGTCCCTCCTCAGCCCTCGCACACTTGTTCGCCATGTTGAACATCTCCAGAGCGGTGCAGAGGTCCTCGTGGATGGCTAGCTCCTTCTTCATCTTGACATCACGGACGCCATCGGTGAATGTGGAGATGATGGCCTCGTCAGACACTTTGGGAATCTTGAGGCGAACGTTGTTGAAGTGCTGGATATACTTATGCAGGGTCTCTCTAGGCTGCTGCTTGACATGGCGCAGGTCGCCCATGGCTGGCGGACGGTCGCGAGTTCCCTGGAAGTTGGCGATGATGCAGCTGCGCATCTCCTCCCAGGAAGAAACCGACCCCTCGGTCAGGTTCAGGAGCCAAGAACGTGCGCCATCCTTCAGGGCCATCGTGAACCAGTTTGCCATGATCTTCTCATCGCCGTTGGCCGCCTCGATGCTTAGCTCGTAGAGCTATAGGAACTCGGCAGGGTCTGCGGTGCCGTCGTAGCGTGGAGGCATGTCGGGCTTGAACTTGCTCGGCCAGCCAACGTTGCGGAGCTCTGTAGTGAATGCACGACATCCTACCCTTGCCACCGGAGGTCGTCGAGGGGGTGGAACGTAGTCCTGGTGCGCGCGCGCCGCCACCTCCTATGGCGGCTCGCGAGCCTGGTGCTGGGGTGCTGGAAGCACACGCGCTACTCCTTGGGGACGTTGCACCACGTGGTAGCTCACGTTATTGTGAGCCGGCGTCGGGCGCTGTGGGTCGCGCCGCAGGGCCATACTATTTGGCTCGATGATGGCACCCCATGCCGGAGGTGGCGGAGCCCCGTGCGCGACGTTGCCCACTGCGGGTGGTTGCTAAGGTAACGAGCGAGCCGGCCCGTTGGAGCCCCCGTGCATGACGCTGATGAGCACGGCGATCCACTCGAGCCACTCCTCGTAGAGGTCACCCACCGGACGGTAGCGAAGAAGCTCCTGCGCCGTGAGCAGAGCGGCCTGCGCGTCCACCTGGCCGCGGTGCGCGTGGGATGATGAAGTTGCTGGAGTCAGCGACGGAGTGGCGGTGCGACCGTCACGACGCACTGACGGGTGCAGCGATGAAGCTTGCTGCTCGTGGCCGGCAGGGCCCGTGGTGGCGTTGGCCACTGGAGAAGGAGCGCCGCGGGCACATCCGTCACCCGTCAGAGCCATCTGAGCTGCACGGGCGGCGACTGCAGCCCGACGCTCGGCGTGAGCCCTGCGCGCGTTAGCCATGGAGGTGTCGGAGCAATGGCGGATCGTACGACGGAAGAGAGGATCCGACGCACCCCTACTTGGCGCGCCAAATTTCAGATTTAGGGATCCGACAACCCTTAAGAGGTTCGAACTCTGGGTTGCGTGCGGAGATCTCAACCTGCCCAGCCTGCCTATTCGCGGTCCTCCCTAGCCTAGTGCTTGAGCTCGAGAGACACAAAGACATAGAGATTTATACTGGCTCGGGCCACCATTGTGGTGTAATACCCTAATCCAGTGTGGTGTGGTGGATTGCATCGAGGGGCTATGGATGAACTAGTATAGTGGATGAACAAGCCTCATTAGGTGAGGTGTTCTTGAGCTAGTGTGGTGTTCTACTTGTTCTAGCCTCAGTTTTTCTCGTCCCTCTCTATGGTGGTGGCTAAGTCCTATATATAGTGGCCTTGGTCCTCTTCCCAAATATGAGCGGGAAGGGATTCCACAACGGCGGGATTTGAAAGGGGACAAGCAGTACAGTCTATCCAGACAAAAGTAGTCTTCGCCTGCGAAAAGCCTCTGGTCGTGACACTGCCGTGGGATCGGTGATGACCTCCATCCTGCCGTCCTGGCGGTCTTGGTCTTGTTGCACCAGAATGGAAACCTTTGGCTAATTCCTCAGGACTCTGTGCCTGTGGCTTGCCACCCTTGCACCAAAGAGAAAACCTGCGCTTTGTGCCCACGTGGCGCCTGCCTGGTGCCCGCCTAGCCTTGGTCGTCATGGCTCACGTCAGCTGAGCCTCATGAGGTACTTGCATAGAACTCTCCGCCGCTCAGGAGCCCTCCTGAGGAGGCCAGCTCCTTTGGGGGTCTTAGCGTTGTCCGCCTCGCGAGGCTTGGCTCCTCGTGATGGTCTTGCGGTGTTGGTGTTGAAGCTGGGCCGTACCAGGCCGTCGATGAAGCCATGTGGTGGGCCGTAGGCAGGCAGGACTGGATACCCCCAAGTCTAGGACGCCAACAGTTTCTTCTTGGGAGGAGATGCGCAGCCGCTTCATCGCCAACTTCTAGGGCACTCTCGACCGTCCGCCGGCCGCGGGTGACCTGCGCTGCATCAAGCAGCAACCAGGAGAAACCCTGCAGAAGTATATCCAACGCTTCAACAATGTTCACCTCAAGATTCCCAAGGTGTCTAACGAGGCCATCATCTCCGTGTTCACCGATGGCGTCCGCGATGTCAAGATGAAGGAGGAGCTCGCCATCCACGAGGATCTCTACACTGCTCTGGAGATGTTCAACCTGGCGAACAAGTATGCAGGGGTTGAGGAGGGATGCCTCTCCCTCCTCGAGCTCCCCGACACTGATCCAGAAGACAAGAAGACCAAGACCAAGGACGTGAAGCATAAGGGGCCAGCCGTGCTTGCGGCCGAACCAGAGATGAAGCGCGGCTGCAACTACCCCGAGTCATCCAAGAGCAAGCGGACATTCTGTGCCTTCCACAACGTTTAGAGCCACAACACCAGCGACTGCTAGGAGCTCAAGGCTCTCCGTGACAGTGTCTCGGTCGACGCCCCGAGCGCAACGATTGAGGTTACGGTCGCGGAAGTGCCCGAGGTGGAGGACCCTGGGACGGACGCGACCGTCGTCAGGAGTGGCGTGACCAGCCTCGTGAGGACCGCTGGCATGACCAGCCTCTTGAGGACAACTGGAGGGAGTAGCGTCATGAGGATCGACCTCAGGGAAATGCATCTTTGCCTCCTCTGCCTCCACCGCCAAGGAGGAATGAAGATTACCATGAGGACGAGGGGGCTGGGGGTTCCAGGAGCCTCGAGCAATTGCCTGCATCTTGGGCGGCTCACAGGCCCCGGCTTCCCATCGCGTCTTCAAGCAGGTCGCGCGTGAGGTGAATGCAGTGCTCCCCAAGCCTGAAGCAACTCTCCCTCCCAAGTGGTCCAAGTGCGCCATCACCTTCGACTCCTCAGACCGTCTCAAGTGCATGGCCACCGCTGGCGCGCTCCCCATGCTCTGCTCCCCCGTCATCAGCAACATGGTCGTCACCAAGATTCTCATGGATGGTGGATCAAGACTCAATGTTCTCTCTGTTTAGCCGTTCGATAGGCTCCAGGTGCCATACTACCAGCTTCACCCCATCAAGCCATTCTCAGGAGTGATCGATGGATCGACACACCCGATCGGGCAGGTTCGCCTCCCTGTCTCCTTCGGCGAGCGCAACAACTATAGCATCGAACTCATCAACTTCGACGTCACCGACCTTCGCGTGCCCTACAATGCCATTCTAGGGTACCCAGCACTGTCCAAGTTCATGGCGGCCATGCACCACAGCTACAACGTCCTCAAGATGCCAGGAAGCAGCGGCGTCATCACAGTCGCTTGTCAGGAGAAGGATGCAGTGTGCTCCCTCGAGCGTGCTTTCCAGGTTGCAGCAGTTGAGAACCCCGAAGACGAAGACGGCGCCCTCCCTCCTGAGGTCGCCCCCAAGAAAAAAAAGTTGTAGCTGGGATAGGGGTCTTGTGAGGAAGCATCACTTGAGGACGCATCACTGAGCCTTGCATCTCTGGGCACGGCACCTTCACCCATCGCATAGGAAGGCGTGCTCGGTGCTCCTCTGAGGTTGGTCTCGGGGGCTCTCCTTAGGAGGGCCTCAGATCTAGCCAATGTCGCGAGGGAGGCACTCGGGCACCATGTGGAGGCGCTCTTCAGAACACGCTTCCTAAGAGAAGGCAGCAAGCGTGAGGCACCAGGTGTTCAGGAGTTCATCAGCAAGGCAATCGAGGAGATTCAGGAAGGAAGGGTTCTGCAAGGCGATCATCGCCTGCCGCATGCCGCAGCTCACTGCCGTGGCAAGGGTAAGGAGTTTTGCATCTGCATCGACATCCCCGGGATGAACAGGGTCGCGTCTCGGCAGCTCGTGTGGCCGTCTCGTGTCGGCTGATGCAAGGGTACGCCTCATAGCTACGTCTGCATGCCTTTTGGCCTAGCTGGCGTAGCTGAGGCGTTCCAGCGCTGCATGAGGGACGCTTAGACGGCCTACGAGGCCAGGCACCAGGTGGTCCTGGCAGAGACGGAGGAGCACCTTCAAGAGCCTCTCGGTCCTTTCGAGTCTCCCGAGGCTCAGCGTCAGAGCGGCTCGTGAGAAACGGCTTCAATGACACACGTTTTTTGGCTACTTCAACAACTCTTCAGCAATGGTACCAGGTGACATCTCTCTAGTTCATTCCGTTTGGGGGCGCCCCTCGAGCTGCATCATCCCCAGGCCATGTGGGTCCGTCCCTACGGCATGTATCCCTTACGCATTTATCAAAGCTAGTTACGATCCTTTGCAAGCTACCTTCGAATTATTGACTGCCTGACCGGCGCTTCGTTGCTAAGAACATCTCGCGCCTTTGCAAGCCCTCCCACGACCGCCTCATGATTAAGGACTGGCACAGCGTCTGTGCTCGGGTCCATCCCTACAACGTCGCTAAACCCAAGTAGCCGAGCTCTGGCTCACGGGCTAGTTCCCATCTATGTCACCTCCCGTGGCTCTTGGTGCCTTGTTCTCGGATGAGCTAATCATGGGTGGATGAGTGAGGGCGCACGACCTGGTGCCCCTGTGGACACGGGAACCGCATGCCGGTTGTTTTCTTCAGGATCTTTGCATGAGAAGACTAGGCACGACGTCTGTGCTCAGGTCCGTTCCTGCAGCATCGATAAATCCAATGGCTGAGCTCAGTCTGGCGGGCCGGTCCCGTTCACGTCACCTCCTGGGGTCGTTGGTGTCTGGTCTTCTCATGCAATAACATCAGGAAACTCATTCAGTGCAGGCTGCCTAACCATCTCGCAGGACCAATTCAAGCATCTCCAATCAAGACTAGGCGCAACCTGCCTTGAGGTAGGGCCTCGCGAGTCCTGCGCTGGCTCACGAGTGCCCGTATACACCTCCTCCAGCTCTGCCGTGCAAGCCATGTGTTAGGGTGGGGCTGTACACACCCCGGGGGCTCTCCTCAGAGGGAGCCCCCTCCCACGCACCAGTGGAAGCACCATGCTCCGTGCTGGCTGTCCACACTGCCGAGGAGCGGCTATGCCCGTGCAATAGCAAAAGCGCTATGCTCTGCGCTGGTGATAAACAACTGGGGGTGGCCTCACGGCCACATTAACCTCAGGGAGCCTCCGGGCTCAGTGACTAGCCTCACCGCGCTGCTCTCCCTCGAGAAGGTAGCGCGAGGGGGCTGGGCACGGGGGCTACACTCAGGTCACGCCTGGCGTACCCCACCTCACCAGGCCTCACGGGCCTGGTCTTTGCGAACCCTTCCCAAGCGAGAGCTCGGCGAGGAAAAGTTAGGATGGTCTGTTCGTACGTCCAGGGGGACTCCTGAGCATCACGTCTCAGGAGCCTAACTGGTCACGTAGACCCTCACCTCATGGGCTCATCCTGGTGATCCGGACGACTCAACGATGGCTGAGGCATGCGCGGGGCCGCGCCCTGCCGATGCAAAATGCCAAGACCTGGCTGTCACCCTTCTTTTTCAAGCCGTTAGCATGTCAAGGGGGACTCCTGAGCATTGCGTCTCAGGAACCTAACTGGTCACGTAGCCCCTCACCTCTTGGGCTCATCTAGGTGATCCAGACGACTCAACGACGACTGAGGCATGCGCGGGGCTGGGCCCTGCCTACACAGAACACTAGAGCTTGCCCCTGCATCTTTTCCTAAGCTGTTCGCATGTCAAGGAGGACTCCTGAGCATCGCGTCTCAGGAGCCTAGCTGGTCACGTAGCCCATCACCTCCTAGGCTCGTCCTGGTGATCCGGACGACCCAACGACGGCTGGGATATGCGCCGGGCCGGGCTCTGCCGATGCAGAACAACAAAGCAAACGGAAAAGCTAAAGGAGCGTAATCTAGTTATTACAAGACGCATTGTTCCAAGCAAATAGTTTTAAACGCCTCCTCAAGGGTCGGGCATCACCCAAGCCGGGCCACCTCTTTAGACTTGGGCGTCACCACTACCCGCCAGAAGGGCATTTTTGCATTGTTGCATGATGCAGGACAAACAAGGAAAAGCAGAATTGCCGGGCCAACTCTTCAGACTTGGGCGTCACCACTGCCTGCCAGCAGAGCCTCATCGCCAGGCGCATCACCCGTTCTTGCGAAGGAAGAAGAAATGGCGGAACAGGGCAACGGAGGGCATCACCCCCACGAATGCCTCACAATAGAAGGCGAAAAGGGATAGAAGGAGGATGGAGTTGGCATGGATGTGAAGCGCGTGAAGACCAGAGTGGTGAAGGACGGTGAAGAAGAAGCGAGAGAATGGAGGTACTAGCCCCGAGTAGACACTGTGCATGAAGAAGGGGAAGAACATGCTGCCCGCGGGCTCCGGTCCAACGGTGGCAACCCGGAGCGCTGTCTTCTTCCACTCATTATCGTCGCTCGCCGTCAGGAGGAGCATGGTCTGGAGCTTCTCCCCGGTCACGCAGGGCGCGAGTAGCCCTCGCTCGTACCAGGCGGGGCCAGCAGCCGGGGCAGGAGCCACGGGCTTCTCGGTGGCCATCGAGCAGAAGATTTGGGGGGGAAATCGAGGGATCTGGTGAGTTCTTCCGCTGCGGGGAGAAAGGGATCTGGAGCAAGAAGAAGAAGGAACAATGAAAGCTTGGCGGCAGGCGGCACACCTTTTGTCAAGTCAAGCAGTTGCAAAGGCAGCATGGGGAAACGGAGTCACCCACGTCGAATCAATCGCCACGCGGCATCAAGGCCGCAGGCGGTTAGGGCCCGCGGCGCTCCGCCCTTGCCCTTTGGGTTCCCCTGGAAGCCAAGTCCGAGCGCGCCTTGGGCCCAGGGGCTACTATCGGCGTCGTGGATTTGGGGGTATCCAGCCCTGCCTGCCTGCGGCCCACCACGTGGCTCCATCAACAGCCTGGTATGGCCCAGCTTCAACACCAACACCGCAAGACCCTTGCGAGGGGCCAAGCCTCGTGAGGCGGGCGACGCCAAGACCCCTGAAGGAGTCGGCCTCCTCAGGAGGCCTCTTGAGGGGCTGAGAGTTCTATGCAAGCTACCTCACGAGGCTCAGCTGACGTGAGCCATGACGACCAAGGCCAGGCGGGCGCAGAGCGCAGGTTTCCTCTTCGGTGCAAAGGAGGCAAGCCGCAGGCGCGGAGTCCCGAGGAATCGGCCAAAGGTTTCTATTCCGGTGCAACAAGACCAAGACCGCTAGGACGGCAGGACGGAGGTCATCGACGAGCCCACCGCAGCGTCACGACCAGAGGCTTTTCGCAGGTTAAGACTACTTTTGTCAGAATAGACTGTACTACTTGTCCCCTTTCAAATCCCGCCGTTGTGGGATCCCTTCTCGCTCATACTTGGGAAGAGGACCAAGGCCACTATATATAGGGCTTAGCCACCACCATAATGAGGGGGATCCATTCTCACCCGACCACCACACCAGCTCAAGAACACCTCACCCCCTGAGGCTTGTTCATCCACTGTACCAGTTCATCCACAGCCCTCCGAGGCAATCCACCACACCACACTGGATTAGGGTATTACACCACAACAGTGGCCCAAACCAGTATAAATCTATGTGTCTTTGTGTCTTTCCGAGCTCAACACGCTAGGCTTAGGAGGATCGCGAGTAGGCAGGCTGGGCAGGTTGAGATCTCCGCACGCACCCCAGTGTTCAAACCTCAAGGGCTGCCGAATCCCTAAATCTGGCAGTATTCAGGGTATAAGGGTGTATATACGCGAAGGAACTAGGTCAGGGGAGCCATGAGGGGCCCATGAAGGTGGGGTCGTGCCCTACCTGCCTGGGCGCGCCCTCCTGCCTCGTGGCTTCCTCTTTGTGTCTCCGACTTCATCTCTAAGTCTTCTGGTTTGCTTTCGGTCCAAGAAAGATCATCACGAAGGTTTCATTCCGTTTGGACTCCGTTTGGTATTCCTTTTCTACAAAACTCTAAAATAGGCAAGAAAACAGAAACTGGCAATGGGCCCTCGGTTAATAGGTTAGTCCCAAAAATAATATAAAATAACATATGAATGCCTATTAAATATCCAAAACAGATAATATAATAGCATGGAACAATGAGAAATTATAGATACGTTGAAGACGTATCAAGCATCCCCAAGATTAATTCCTACTCGTCCTCGAGTAGGTAAAAGGTAAAAACAGAATTTTTGATGTGGAATGCTACCTAACATATTTATGCATGTAATTTTATTTATTGTGGCATGAATGTTCAGATCCTAAAGATTCAAGACAAAAGTTTAATGTTGAAATAAAGACAATAATACTTCAAGCATACTAACAAAGCAATCATGTCTTCTCAAAATAACATGGCCATAGAAAGCTATCCCTACAAAATCATGTAGTCTAGCAATGCTCTATCTTCATCACACAAAATATTTAAATCGTGCACAACCCCGGTTTCAGCCAAGCAATTGTTTCATACATTAGTATTTTCAAAAAAATTCAATCTTCACGCAATACATGAGCATGAGGCATGGACGTAGCACTATAGATGGAATAGAATGGTGGTTCTGGAGAAGACAAAAAGGAGAAGATAGTCTCACATCAACTAGGCATATCAACGGGCTAAGGAGATGCCCATCAATAGATATCAATGTGAGTGAGTAGGGATTGCCATGCAATGGATGCATTAGAGCTATAAGTGTATGAAAGCTCAAAAAGAAACTAAGTGGGTGTGCATCCAACTTGCTTGCTCACGAAGACCTATGGCACTTTGAGGAAACCCATCATTGGAATATACAAGCCAAGTTCTATAATGAAAATTCCCGCTAGTATATGAAAGTGACAACATAGGAGACTCTCTATCATGAAGATCATGGTGCTACTTTGAAGCACGAGTGTGGGAAAAGGACAGTGACATTGCCCCTTCTCTCGTTTTCTCTCATTCTTTTATTTATTATTTGGGCATTATCTTTTTTAGGGCCTCTTTTTTTCGCCCGGAGTCTCATCCCGACTTGTGGGGGAATCATAGTCTCCATCATCCTTTCCTCACATGAGACAATGTTCTAATAATGAAGATCATCACACTTTTATTTACTTACAACTCAAGAATTACAACTCAATACTTGGAACAATATATGACTCTATGTGAATGCCTCCGGTGGTGTACCGGGATGTGCAATGATTCAAGAGTGACATCTATGAAAAAATTATGAACGGTGGCTTTGCCACAAATACAATGTCAACTACATGATCATGCAAAGCAATATGACAATGATGAAGCGTGTCATAATAAATGGAATGGTGGAAAGTTGCATGGCAATATATCTCAGAATGGCTATGGAAATGCCATGATAGGTAGGTATGGTGGCTGTTTTGAGGAAGGTAATGCTGGGTGTTATGGTACCGGCGAAAGTTGCATGGCAGAAGAGAGGCTAGCAATGGTGGAAGGGCGAGAGTGCGTATAATTCATGGACTCAATATTAGTCATAAAGAACTCACATACTTATTGCAAAAATCTACAAGTCATCAAAACAAAGTACTACATGCATGCTTCTAGGGGAAGGGTTGGTAGGAGTTAACCATCGTGTGATCCCGACCTCCACTCATAAGGAAGACAATCAATAAATAAATCATGCTCCAACTTCATCACATAACAGTTCACCGTATGTGCATGCTACGGGAATCACAAACTTTAACACAAGTATCTCTCAAATTCACAATTACTCCACTAGCACAACTCTAATATCACCATCTTCGTATCTCAAAACAATCATAAAGAATCAAACTTCTCATAGTATTCAATGCACTTTATATGAAAATTTTATTATATCCATCTTGGATGCCCATCATATTAGGACTAATTTTGTAACCAAAGAAAATTACCATGCTGTTCTAAAAGACTCTCAAAATAATATAAGTGAAGCATGAGAGTTCAACAATTTATATAAAATAAAACCACCGTCGTGCTCTAAAAGGATATAAGTGAAGCACTAGAGCAAATTGTCTTGCTCAAGAGATATAAGTGAAGCACATAGAGTATTCTAATAAATCATGATTCATGTGTGTCTCTACCAAAAGTTGTGTACAACAAGGATGATTGTGGTAAACTAAAAAGAAAATACTCAAATCATACAAGATGCTCCAAGCAAATCACATATCATGTGGTGAATAAAAATATAGCCTCAAGTAAAGTTACCGCTAGACAAAGACGAAAGAGGGGATGCCTTCCGGGGCATCCCCGAGCTTAGGCTTTTGGTTGTCCTTGAATTTTACCTTGGGGTTCCTTGGGTATCTCCAAGCTTAGGCTCTTGCCACTCCTTATTCCATAGTCCATCAAATCCTTGCCCAAAACTTGAAAACTTCACAAGACAAAACTCAACAGAAAATCTCATGATTTCCATTCGTATAAGAAAATAAATCACCACTTTAAGGTACTGTTGTGAACTCATTATTTATTTATATTGTTGTAACATATACTTCATCCCAACTTCTCCATGGTTCATACCCCCCGATACTACTCATAGATTCATCAAAATAAGCAAACAACACGAGAAAAACAGAATCTGTCAAAAACAGAACAGTCGTAGTAATCTGTAACTCTAGAATACTTATGTAACTCCAAAAATTCTGAAATAAATTGATGGACGTGAGGAATTTCTCTATTAATCTTCTTCAAAAAGAATCAACTTAAAAGCACTCTTATGTAAAAATGACATCTAATCTTGTGAGCGTTACAGTTTGTGTTTTTCAGCAAGATCAAATCAACTTTCACCCAAGTCTTCCCAAAGGTTCTACTTGGCACAAACACTAATTAAAACATAAAAACACATCTATCCGGAGGCTATATGAATTATTTATTACTAAACAGGAGAAAAAAGCAAAGAACAAAAATAAAATTGGGTTTCCTCCCAACAAGCGCTATCATTTAACACCCCTAGCTAGGCATAAAAACACGAAAAGATCTAGGTATTGCCATATTTGGTATGCAATTCCTTCCTCATCAAATCCTCCAAAATTCGTCTTGGCAAATCTATCCTTTCCCTTATTTTCCTTTTAGAAGATGAACTTAAATCATGGAAAGGACTTTGTCGGATGTGGGGTTCCGGCAAAACCCTTAAGGTTCGAACTCTGGGGTGCGCGCGAAGATCTTCCCCCTATCGATCCACGTCCAAACGCCTCGCTGAGAATCTAAGCTAAATGATGCATAGCACAAGGGACACAAGATTTATACTGGTTCAGGCCACCGATGTGGTGTAATACCCTACTCCAGTGTGTGGTGTGGTGGATTGCCTCAGGGGCTGATGATGAACAGTACAAGGGGAAGAACAGCCTCGCGAGAGGTGTTCTTGGGCTGGCTGCTTGAGAGGGATTCTCTAGGCTCTCATTGGTTCTAGAGATCGGATCACCTTCTACGATGGTGGCTATCCCTGTATATAGAGGCCCTGGTCCTCTTCCCAAATATTGAGCGGGAAGGGCGCCAATACGGCCATTTTGAAGGGGAACATCTAGTACAAGTTATCCTAACTAAAGTTGGTCTTCGGCCGCCAAAGGCACTGGCGATGACGCTGTCTTTGGCTCCATGGTAACCTCCGTCCTGCCGCTCTGTTGGTCTTGGTCTCGTTGCACCGAAATGGTAACCTTTGCCTGATGCCTCGGTACTCCACGCCTATGCTTGCCCCCTTTGTACCAAAGAGGAAACAAGGACACTACGGAGGCCTGCGCCCGCCTGGCACCCACCTGGTCTCGATCGTCATGGCTTGTGTCACGAGCACCTCGTGAGGTACCCTTGCCTTGATCTCTCTGCCTCCTTGCGAGCCTGCCTGGAGAGGCCGCTCCTGAGGAAGCCTTGCAACGTCCGCCCCGCGAGGCTTGGCCCCTCGCGAGGGTCTTGAGCTTAAGTCGATGAAGATGGGCTGTACTGGGTCACCACTTGAGCCACGCCGCAGTCCGCAGGCAGGCAAGTCTGGGGACCCCCGTTCCCAGAACACCGACACTAGCCCCCAGGCCAAAGGCGCGCTCGGACTTGGCTTAGCAGAGAAGCGAAGGGGCAAGTGCGGAGCGCCGCGGGCCCCAACAGCATGCGGCCTTGGGGGCCACATGGCGGTCGATTGGACGTGGGCGTCTCCGCTTCCCCACGCTCCCCATTATGCGCCTGGCTAAGCGGACACGAGACTGTGCACAGTTATTCTTCCCTTGCTGCCCGCGCGCTTCTTGTTCCTCTTTCCTCCTTGAGCCTCTGCTTCTGCCTCCAATCCATCTTGAGTTCTCCCCCCTTTCCATTCCATGGTGCCAACGAAAAGGGAAAAGGGGAAGAAGCCTGCGCCTTTGTCCCGCTCGCCTCCGGCAGGTGCGCCTACTGTCAACTAGTCGCTCATACTCAATCTGGAAGCCTTGGACAAGGTCCGCTCCGCCCTCGCCTCCAGCTTAAACGAGTGCGGGAGGACGATGGCCTCGCCCGTGTCCCACGCCTCCTTCGACAGGATCATCACGGAGGTCCGATTCTTCGCTGACGCCCTGTGGGCGGGCCTGGTTCCCCCCTTCTCTGGTTTCTTCAATGCGGTGCTTTCCCATTATCAGATCCATATGATGCATCTCGGTCCCCAATCCATTACTCTTCTTGCTGTCTTCGCCTTTGTCTGCCAGGCCATGGTGGGCATTCCTCCCTTTGTTGCTCTCCTGCGCCACTTCTTCTCTATGCGCCTGACTGACCCATCCCAATGCTCGGGGTGCATGAGCTTCCACGCCGTGCCAGATACGGCCGCCTCGGGGATCGATTTTGGTCTTCCGTCTTCTGCGAGCGGGTTCCTGGAGCAGTGGTTGTACGTGGATGTCGGGGTGCCCAGCCCCCTGCTCAAGCACCCTATGTTTCCTGCTATCCCCAATCCAGGTTGGGGCCACGAGGAGCTCACGAGCCCCCAGCTTGCTTTTGTCTGGCGTCGCTTTGAGAGGTTGAGGACGGTTGACGTGACGACGCCCCAGGTGGTGAAGGAGTTCCTCGAGTGCCGCATCGCTCCTCTCCAGTGCCACTCCCGTCCAATGTAGACTTTTACCGGGCACCAAGATAGCATGAGGCTCTAGGCAGGGGATCTTGCGCCTGAAATGCTGAGGAAGATGCTGAGAGTCCTGACAAGCGACCCCTCTCCTCGCAGTATCCGGCATGAGGGCGCCCTCTTGTATCTCTGCTCAGGCAGGGTCGAGTTCATGAGGCAAATGCCCCGCTCCGACAAATGGGGGCTGCGCCCAGCTGGCCTCGTGGGGCCCCATGAGAATCCGGTTGTCGTAGCTCCTCCCCCGGTCGCCCACGCCGGTCCTGCCTCAGGAGTTGGTGTAGGGAGGCAAGTATCGCCATGAGCTGGGGGGTCCGATGTTGAGGTGCCGATGTCGCACGGGGCTCCCGACGCGTCATCCTCCGGAGCTTACGGAGCCCATCCCAAGGTGGTGGCTGATGAGGGGGCGCGACCTGCGGCTCTCAAGGCCGAAGCCCCCGAGGCCTCGGCAGGCCACCAAGAGGTGGCACCTGATTGCTCCTCTCAGCCTAGCACCCTTGATGCAAGTCGTCCCGATGCTTCTGCTCCCATGCCACGTGCCAGCCCACACGTCGAGAGCTTGGGCCGGTTCCGCATAGACTTTGAGGCCCTCTGCAAAAGGAAGGAGGCTTTGGGTTGTGATGATCTCCCTTGCCGACCATTGAAGCACAGGAAGTACTTCGCCGTGGACGAGTAAGTCCCTCCTTCTTATAATTCCTTGTTTGACGTTCCCTTCGCTGACTGTGGCCTTTTAGGATCCCTCCTGTCGAGCCTGTGGAGCCGGCCAAGGAGCCGCCTCCTCAGGCTTCGTCTTCACCGCCGACCTTGATCATCCCCAGCCTGTGCGCCTCCCCTGGCGCGAGTTCGGCTGGAGAGGTAGGCCGACCCGCGGCGTGCCTCGAGCCCGTGTGCACGCTGCTCTTCCTTCGCAAGCTCTCCCTGGGCACAACCAGCTTGCCCCGGGCTCCTCCACTGACCATAGGCGGCGAGTGGTTGAAGTCGATCTTCGGTTCCTCCTGAGCGGATGGATCGACGCCAGTCTGGGTCCCTTGCGGGGCCCGTCCGGCGATCGTGGGGGAACCAGCCCCCAGATCCCTGCCAAGAGGGGGCGAGCCACTTCAGGGTCCTCCACCAATGCCGATGGCGGAGGATGACGTTGATGACGTGCTCAGGCAGGCACGGGAGCGCAGGGCTACCCGCCGAGAGTTCCTCCAGAAGGCGACAGACGCGGTGAGCCAGCTTGGTGCAGAGCTTGCGGGCGAGGACGCTCGTCTTGAAGCTGAGGGCATGTGGCTGATCGACGAATGATGCAAGCTGAAGGCGGCTGTTGGTCTCGCGCGCCACCAGCGTGATCTCGACAACGCCAAGGCCGAGGCATCTCTGGTGGCCTCGCGGGAGGCCTTCTCCTGAGCCATCGAGGAGGCTCAGGAGGCAGACTGGCGATGCGAAGCTGCGGAGGAGCGCGCGTGGGAGCTCCAAGACTGGTGCAATTCTCTGGAGCAACAAGTGGAGTTGCGCCGAGCTGCCCTTGCATCGCTGAAAGGGGTGCCCACCGAAGAGGAGGAACTCCAGAGGCACGAGGAAGCGATGACACTGGAGGCTGCCGAGCGCAACCTCGATCTTGAGCAGTTGGAGATGAGGGAGCGCCAGGTTACCCAGGCGGAGGACAATGTCGGCGCGCGGGAGGTCCGGGTCTAAGAAGAGATCGACCGCCGCAT
Organism: Triticum dicoccoides; assembly: GCF_002162155.2. Lineage (NCBI taxonomy): Eukaryota > Viridiplantae > Streptophyta > Magnoliopsida > Poales > Poaceae > Triticum > Triticum dicoccoides. The sequence continues at coordinate 272,238,156 of NC_041385.1, read as the reverse complement.
GGTGGAAGCCTGCTTGGGTCTTGAGCGCGAGTATGAAGAGAGGCTGGAGCTGATCAAGGCCGAGGCTGCGGGCAGGACTGCTACTCTCAGGACCAAGCTGACTGAAGCAACGCAGCGAGCTGAGGCCACTGCAGCCGCCTTAGGCACTGCGCGGGCTGAGCTGGCCTCCTTCCGTGCTGAGCTGCTTCTTCTCCAACGCCGGGTCGATGATCCTGAGGCCGTTGCGTGGCGGAACAAGGATGAGATTCGCCAGCGGTAGACGCTGGAGCACATGCATGGCCCCATGCTCCGAACACTCAGGAAAAGGGCCAACACGGCCTTGGGCAACATTTGCGAAGCAGCTGCTGAGGAGCCTCACGTGACCAACTACGCCGGCAATCTCCAGTTCTTCACTGACGTGGTGACGCATCTGGAGAATCGCTCTGAGAGGGCTCGCCAGCTCGTCGAGGAACGGGGTCGCGGCCTGCTCGCACGGGCATTCTCCCGTGTCTTCAACCATCTTCAGAACATCGACCCCCTCTTTGACTTTGACGCCTCCATCGCCCCGGTGCCCGAGGCCATCCGAGGCGACCTAGTGCGATGGGTGGAGGACAACGTGGATGTGCTTGTTCGAGCCTTCACCTCTGACAATGACGGGGTGGTTTGTCGCTGCTGATGAAGGTGACATGGTGAACAACAGTGAAGATGGTGCCAACGACGGCGAGGGTGAGGCCAGCGACAGCGACGGTGGTGCCAGCGACTCCTTTGGCGGCGACCAAGGGGATGCGGTGAGCGACATGTCCAATTGATCCTATGCCCCCTGCTGTTTACCCTGCACAGAAAAAGCTCGAGCGTGGCCCTGAAGGTTGTATGAGCATTTTGGGAGGGGAAGCCCCTCATGTAAAAAGGATTATTGTCCACGCGTTATTAAGGATGACACCGAACGGGCGCCCGTACGATGTCATGGCTTCCGTGATGAGTTGGTCGCCGTGATTTTACCTTTATCTTTGCGAGCTTCGAGTAGGCTTGCCGCGACTTCCCAAGGGTCCCTTGGGAGACCCATAGACCATGCGGCGAGAGCGAGCTCCGGCCGCGGGATAGCAGGCACGTGTGCTGGGCGCGGCCCTGCTTGCGAGGGGCTCGTGAGAGGGAGGCAGCCAGTGCAAATTCCAACTTGAGCGGAAACCGGAACACGAGAAAGCACACGAACAAGACAAGACACCCCTCCCCGCATACGCAAACACAAATTCAACTTTAACTTAGATCCGAAGCGAGAAAGCTTGACCACATAAAAGGAAGCAAAAGCAACAGGCCACGTGCGGGCACCTAGTCTAGTCTTTGATGTCTTCTCACCAGCGTGGAGCTAAGTGCTGCCACTAGGCATGGGAGGGAGCCCCCGAGGCCCGAGGGCGGTTCTCCGGAGACTCTGGGGCGTGTACATCCCCAACTCATTATTACGTGAGAGTGTCACAGGCGGCGAGCTTCACAGGCACTGAGCCTTCTTCACAGGTACCGGCCTTGCTTCATATCGCGAGATGAGGGCCCCACCTTGTGCCACCATTGACGGCGACCAGAAACCAGGACAACGCCAATGGGGAAAAGGGGACGCCACCGCTTCCCCCGACGACCACGGGTCCTTTGCCGGGGGCAGGCCTCGTGGCACCTCCCCAGCAGAGGGCCTACCTCCGAGGAACACCTTCCTCCGTGCGCCGTGGGGAGGAGCCTGGCTCCCGACCCCTCTCCTGTAGCCCCAGTGCCCTCCACCTGAGGGGAGGGAGGCTGCAGCAATGGGGCAGCCATCCGCTGCAGCGACCTGGACTTCCTGCGACCCATGGTTAGCATAAGCTTGCTCCTGAGGAATTAGTGGTACCCGATAACTGCTGCCGCCGGCGCGGTTGTCGAAGCTTCCTTGAGGTTCCTGAAAGGGCTCGGCTTCTGGCATCTCTTCCTCCCAGCCTGGCCCGAGGAATTAGTCGTGGCCTTCTTCCAGTGCGTACTCCCGATCCACCATGTGGGGCACATAAGCCTCCAGGGTCGCCGCCCCAAAGGCCTCGCCGTAGTGCCCCACGCACCATGCAGTTCGGCTTGAAGCACCAACTTGTGGGTGGTAGGGTGGCGGCCTGCCCAGGCCATTGGCAGCGATGCGCATGCCCTCGCTTGCCAGGGGCGGTGCCGGTGCGGCTTGTCGCTTGACACTGACGGTCAAGCTGGTATTTATGGAGCCTTGAGGTATGCCTGGGGGCGCGGGGGCACGGATGGGCCCGTCGTGTGATCCGCCCGGGGCATGGGGCAGAAGTTGGACGCAGAACGAAGGTGGCCCTGAAGCAGCGGCATCCAGGAGCTCAGCGACGCGCTCCAGCAGCACATCGTGGCCGCTTTCCTGTAGCCTGCACCGTAGCAGTTCTCGAGCCACCGTGAGCGCGACCTTCATGTTCGCCTGCTCCCGTCGGGTCTGCGGTGCTATGGCCGCGGCGTGATTTGAGGCCCTTGCTGCTGATCGCACCTGCCGCGGGGTGAGGGAAGGCAGCGCTTGACCGCATCGCCCGCGTCCTGCTGCATTCTGTGGAGCACGGCCTGCCTGAGGCACGGTGTTGAGGTCACCCTGGGCAGGCGGCACGGCATGGGAAGGCCATGCCACCCAGCGGTCGGCGTTGGCCGTCGGGTCGCCGGACATGAAGGTGGCGAAGCGAAGGAATGCAGGACGGCGGAAGGAAGATTTCGGCACACCCCTACCTGGCGCGCCAAATGTCGGATGTGGGGTTCCGGCAAAACCCTTAAGGTTCGAACTCTGGGGTGCGCGTGAAGATCTTCCCCCTACCAATCCACGTCCAAACGCCTCGCTGAGAATCTAAGCTAAACGATGCACAACACAAGGGACACAAGATTTATACTGGTTCGGGCCACCGATGTGGTGTAATACCCTACTCCAGTGTGTGGTGTGGTGGATTGCCTCAGGGGCTGATGATGAATAGTACAAGGGGAAGAACAACCTCGCGAGAGGTGTTCTTAGGCTGGCTGCTTGAGAGGGATCCTCTAGGCTCTTGTTGGTTCTAGGTGAGATCGGATCACCTTCTGTGATGGTGGCTATCCCTATATATAGAGGCCCTGGTCCTCTTCCCAAATATTGAGCGGGAAGGGCACCAACACAGCCATTTTGAAGGGGACCATCTAGTACAAGTTATCCTGACTAAAGTTGGTCTTCGGCTGCCAAAGGCACTGGCGATGATGTTGTCTTGGGCTCGACGGTGACCTCCGTCCTGCCGCTCTGTTGATCTTGGTCTCGTTGCACCAAAATGGTAACCTTTGCCTGATGCCTCAGTACTCCACGCCTGTGCTTGCCCCCTTTGCACCAAGGAGGAAACAAGGACACTGCGCAGGCCGGTGCCCGCCTGGTCTCGATCGTCATGGCTTGCATCACGAGCACCTCGTGAGGTACCCTTGCCTTGATCTCTCCGCCTCCTCACGAGCCTGCCTGGAGAGGCCGCTCCTGAGGAAGCCTTGCGTCATCCGCTCCGCGAGGGTTGGCCCCTGGTGAGGGTCTTGAGCTTAAGTTGATGAAGATGGGCCATACTGGGCCACCACTTGAGCCACGCCGCAGGCCGCAGGCAGGCAAGTCTGGGGACCCCCGTTCCCAGAATGCCGACAGACTTTGATTTGTAATTTTAACATTCATAAACCCATAGTCGGGATCATCACCGTATATATCATCATATAAAATGTGTAGTTCATTTCTAACGGGTTCCTTTATCATTTTATTCAACTAATCCCAATTGAATCCTACATAAATTCCTCTAGTAATCCAATCAAACTCCTCAAAAGCCTCAAGGTACAAAGATTGAGATATTTCAAGATAGGGAACTCTCTTCCTAAGATTTTCACTATAAGACTGATAATCTCTAGCTTCCAAACTACGCATGGTTTCTTTATCATAAAGAATATCTATAATCGGAGGGTGTTCAATATCCTTTTTATAGAAAGCAAAAAATATCCCTAGCTTCTTGTATTATAAAATCGAATTCGCGCATAAGGATAATGGTGGGAATATTTTTAGCTATTAGGTGATTAATATTGGGACGTTCATAAAACACCTTTTGCAAAGCAGGATGAATATGCACAAATTTTCTTTATAATTTCAGAACAGGCATAACAATGGCATCTGCATAGCAGTTGGTCTCAAGAAGAATAGACTTTTTATTAATAGGCATGGATCCCGTGCAATCAAAGAATTCTTGGATAACACTTTTTCCAATAATATTACTGTCCCCCATGCGAAAGATTTTTGTTTTGTAATTAGGTGGAGTTTTAGTTTCATGATTCAAAGAACAAGACTCAATTGTTTCTTCAAGATTTTCAATGATAACCTCCCCAGTTTCAGACATGATGGCAACAAACCAATTTAACAAACGAGCACACAAGAAGCAAGTGAAAAGAGACGAACACAAGAGAGGCGAAGAAAAGGCAAAGGTTTCCAAAAATCGTTTTAGAAGTGGGGGAGAGGAAAACGAGAGGTGAATGGCGAATAATGCAATGCAATGGAGAAGAGTTTATGATGGGTATTTCCTATGGCTTGACTTGACGTAGATCTCCCCGGCAACGGCGCCAGAAATCCTTCTTGCTACCTCTTGAGCTTGTGTTGGTTTTCCCTTGAAGAGGAAAGGGTGATGCAACAAAGTAGCATAATTATTTCCCTCATTTTTGAGAACCAAGGTATCAATCCAGTAGGAGACGACGCACAAGTCACTAAATACCTGCACAAACAATCAACAACTTGCACCCAACACGATAAAGGGGTTGTCAATCCCTTCACGGTCACTTGCAAAAGTGAGATCTGATAGAGATAGATAAACGGTAAAGTAAATATTTTTGGTATTTTTGGTTTATAGATTGGAAAGAAAAGATTGCAAAATAGTAGGTCAGAAACTAATAAGATGTAAACGAGATTCAATATAATGGACAAGAGACCCGGGGGCCATAGGTTTCACTAGTGGCTTGTCTCAAGATGGAAAATATTACGGTGGGTGAACAAATTACTGCCGAGCAATTGATAGAAAAGCGCATAGTTATGACGATATCTAAGGCAATGATCATGAACATAGGTATCACATCCGTGTTAAGTAGACCGACTCCTGTCTACATCTACTACTATTACTCCACACATCGACCGCTATCCAGCATGCATCTAGAGTATTAAGTTCATAAAGAATAGAGTAACACATTAAGAAAGATGACACGATGTAGAGGAATTAACTTAAGCAATATGATGAAAACCCCATCTTTTTATCCTCGATGGCAACAATATGATGCATGCCTTGCTGCCCCTACTGTCACAGGGACAGGACACCGCAAGATTGAACCCAAAGCTAAGCACTTCTCCCATTGCAAGAAAGATCAATCTAGTAGGCCAAACTAAACCGATAATTCGAAGAGACTTGCAAAGATATCAAATCATGCATATAATAATTCAGAGAAGAACCAAATAATATTCATAGATAATCTTGATCATAAATCCAAAATTCATCGAAGCTCGGCAAACACACCACAAAAGAATATTACATTGAATAGATCTCCAAGAACATCGAGGAGAACATGGTATTGAGAATCAAAGAGAGAGAAGAAGCCATCTAGCTAATAACTATGGACCCGAAGGTCTATGGTAAACTACTCACGTTTCATCAGAGAGGTAATGGTGTTGATGTAGAAGCCCTCCGTGTCGAATCCCCCTCTGGCAGGACGCCGGGTAAGGTCCCTATATGGGATCTCATGGGTACAGAATGTTGCGGCAACGGAAAAGTGGTTTCGTGGGTCTCCTAGATGTTTTCAGGGTATAAAATTATATATAGGCGAAGGAACTAGGTGAGGGGAGCCACGAGGGCCCCACGAGGGTGGGGGCGCACTCTCCTACCTCGTGGCTTCCTCGTTGCATCTCCGACTTCATCTCCAAGTCTTCTGGTTTTCTTTCGGTCCAAGAAAGATCATCGCGAAGGTTTCATTCCATTTGGACTCCGTTTGGTATTCCTTTTCTGCAAAACTCTAAAATAGGAAAAAAACATAAACTGGCACTGGGCCCTCGGTTAATAGTTAGTCCCAAAAAATAATATAAAATAGCATGTAAATGCCTATTAAACATCCAAAACAGATAATATAATAGCATGGAACAATCAAAAATTATAGATACGTTGGAGACGTATCAGGGTTCCACATCCTCTTGTCCATACCACTCCAATGTTGAACTTATCTGAAATATACTAGGTAGAATGTCACACCCTAGCTAGTCATGCATTAGAGTGTTGCATCATGTTTACTCTTTCATCAGAAACTTGAAATGGGGATTTGTGAAACCCTCAGAATCATTTTGAAAATGACCCAAATAAAAATTTCTCCAAAATAGTCCAAGAAAATGCTCATGTTGCTCTCTGAAAATATTGGACAGAGATAAAAATCAAACCAATATTTTTAAGAGCTCATAGGTATTTATTTTGGGCATTTGGAATTAATGCATAAATATTTGCATTGGAAATATATTAGTTATATATATTAATATATGTCCAAAAATTATGCCACCTGTTGGGGAGCTCTGGAATAATATATCTAGCTCCTGCAAAAATTGGCATAAGGTAATAAAATGATTTAATATTTTATTTAAATCAAAACAAATGACAGAAATTAGAAAACAAAAATAAATAAAGAAGGAGAAGCTTACCTGGGGCTCCTCCCTGTGCAGCCCAGCAGTAGCTGGCCGGCCCAGCCAGCAGGCGGCCCAGCCCGCCTCCTCCT
>NC_041385.1:272205382-272231019 GCF_002162155.2 Triticum dicoccoides | reverse complement strand
GTCCGAACGCACCCATCACCGCCGTTCGCCATAGCCGCCGCCACCGGCCTCCCCTCACCTTCCCGACTCGCGCAGGAGCTCCGCCCCCTCGCCCTGAAGCTCTCCGTCAAGCCACAAGACGCCGGACGCCCCGTGGAGCCGCCGTCGCCATCGTCTTCCTCCTCGGGCTCCGACCACCATCGCCGTCGATTCGCCGTCTCCAGTGCGTCCTCGAGCCCGCTTCGACGCCCGCTGCAACCGCGGTGAGCTCCGCCACCGTTTCCCTCTCTTCTCCCCCTCGTTCCCGCGCCGTAACCCCGTTTCCCACCACGGCCGAACCTCCGCCGTCGCCGAGCTCGCTGTCGACGCAGCTCCGGTGACCATTTGGTCACCCCGGCGAGTCCAACAAGTTCGTAAGGCCCCGTAGAGCATCCCTAGCGCCTTGCCTCGCTCGCCTTCGAGCTCCAACCCCGTTTCCGTGCACGACCGAACCCCGGCGGCCGCAGCCGAGCTCGCCGCCGTCGACTCCGGCCACTCCAGGCCCAGCCACGGCCACCGCCCGACGCGCCATTGAGCTAGCTTTCCAACGCACCTAGCCGCACGCCGCTTGGAGCACCACAGAGGAAACCCGAGGCACTTGTACGCCGCGGACCTCGCCAGCGACTAGCCGCCGGCGGGTTTGACCTGTTCGACCTGGGGTTTGACCCCCCCCCCAAAGTCACTGACGCGTGGGCCCCGTCGGCCAGGTGGTTAGCTTAACACTAATCACTGTTAATTAACCCCCCTGACACTGACCAGTGGGCCCCAGCGTCACTAACCCTTAATTAGGATTAAACTAACCTCTGTTAAACCCCCCTGTCACTGACGTGTGGACCCCACACGTCAGGTTTGACCCCAGCCAGCCACAGTTGACCGCTGACGTCGTGCTGACGTCATGCTGGCGCAATATATATATTTCTGGATTTAAATTAAATCAGGAAATTCCAGAATATTATTTAAACTTCAAAAATTCATAACTTTTATTCTGTAACTCCAAATCAGACAAATTATATATGAAAAATGATCAAAAAAATCCAATCTATCCATCTGTACTATTTTCATGCATGACTAAACAAATTAACCTGATGTTTAATGCAGAACAAGGAAAAGCACTTTAAAAGGCCATGTTTGAGTTTGAAATTTGAATCTTTGATTCAAATTGGTTCAAACCCTTCTGGTTTTAGTTGCATTAGCCCAACACACTCATATTGCCATGTTTCATGCATGCATCATATTGTTGCACATTGTTTGGTGATGGTTGTGTATCGGTGTCCTTTGCGACAGGTTCTGCCTCCGAGGAGTACCGTGATTACCCTAACGAAGAACCGTATCAGTGCATCGAACCATCAGGCAAGCAACCAACCATTTGATCATATCGATACAATCCCATGTTCTCGCTCCTGCTCTCTTTTACTGCATTAAGACAACGCGTTTCAAACTGCTGTGTGCTACGGTAGTTGAACCCATTTCCTCTGCATGACCTGTCATTGCCACAGTAACTAGATGAAACCCACTAGCATGTGTAGGAGTTGATTGAGCCATATGTATGTGTTGTTCCTACCTTGCTATGCCTGCTATGCTTAGAGTCGGGTCAGGTCTGGTTCATCTGGGTGATGGGCTAGAGTGAAATGATTATGTCGGTAATGAGAGTGGTGTGGTGAACACGATTTGGTAAAGGTATCGATGACAGGCCATGTAGGAGTACATGGTGGGTTGTTTCATTGAAGCCGACCTTAAGCACTGAGATATGTATGTGTGATTTAAGAATCAGCTACTACCATGAATTGGGCCCGAAACCAATGGACCCTCTCGGCTTCTTATTCACCCTAGTTCTCCGTCCAGGAGTTGCAAGTAGTTTCTGGTGTTTGTAGCCTACTGGAGGCCGTGGACAGCGCTGACCGTAGGGGTGGGCTGTGATGCGGTAGGTACGTGGCACGGTGTACCGAATACCCGTTAGGTATCTCGGGAACCCTGTTCACATCGTTCGGGGCCGTATGGGAAACCTCGACCGGACTCCCTGCGGATGGAACCTGGATAGGCGATAAACCTGGACTGGAGGCTTAGGTGATTAGGTAGGTCGTGGCCGACACCCACGTTGGGCTTCCGCTTGAAGGTTGCCGAGTACATGTCGTGTAAACGACGGTAAGTGGTGAGAGCGTGTATGAAGAAGTACACCCCTGCAGGGTTAACATGATCTATTCGAATAGCCGCGTCCGCGGTAAAGGACTACTTGGTTGCCTATACAGTTCATAGACAAGTAAATGGAAACTACTAAAAGCCTCAAGATAAGTGTGAGTGCCGAGGATGGCTCTTCCGTAGGAAGACGGAGGCGGATCCTCGGTAGTGTATTGAAGTGGTGAGTAGTGGACTCGTGTGCGCAAAACCATTTCAAGTTGAAATATCGTAGGATAGTCTAGCCAAGAGTCAAAGCTGGCTTGCTGCAATAACTCCACCAACCCTTCTTGATAATATGCATGTATGTAGGATCTGATGTAAGTCTTGCTGAGAACCTTTGTACTCATGTTGCTATAATTTACATTTTACAGAAGACGCTGCAACCCCTTCTGATGGGTTCTACGTAGACGTTGACATCAACGAGTAGGCTAAAGGCCCAGGTGGTGATCCTGAGCTTGTGAAGGACCATGTAGTATAGCTAGGCTTTCCAAGCCTCTTTTATTTTACTAGTTGTCTGTACTCAGACAAGTTACTTCTGCTGCTGGTTTGTATGACTGTATGACTTGAATGCTGGGTCGTGAGACCCATACCTTTGTGTATGTTATGTATGGCTCCCTGAGCCTTAAATAAAGTACTTGTGTCGTAGAGTCATGTTGTGATGCTTCGTTGTATTTGCACATATCGAGCATATTGTGTGTATGATTGAAATGCTTGGTATGTGTGGGATCTCACTACCTAGTTGTTTATCTTTAGTAGCCTCTCTTACCGGGAAATGTCTCCTAGTGTTACCGCTGAGCCATGGTAGCTTGCTACTGCTCTGGAACACTTAGGCTGGCCGGCATGTGTCCTTCTTCGTTCCTGTGTCTGTCCCTTCGGGGAAATGTCACGCATTGAGTACCGGAGTCCTGTTAGCCCGCTACAGCCCGGTTTACCGGAGTCCTGCTAGCCCAGTGCTACAGCCCGGACCCACTTGCTGATGACCGACACGTTCGAAGATGGGTCATGGATGCCTGTCCCTGTAAGTCTGTGCCACTTTGGGTTTACGACTAGTCATGTCAGCCCGGGCTCCTTATCATATGGATGCTAGCGACACTATCATATACGTGAGCCAAAAGGCGCAAACGGTCCCGGGCAAAGGTAAGGCGACACCCGTGGGGATACCGTGCGTGAGGCCGCAAAGTGATATGAGGTGTTACCGGCTAGATCGATGTGACATCGAGTCGGGGTCCTGACATAGAAATATTAGTCCAACAAGAGATATGTTGACATTAATTACCAAAATCACCCAGGGAGCACTTGTGCTTTCGATCTCCCCCTTTTTGGTAATTGATGACAAAATACATCAAAGCTTTAGATAAAGATATGAAGAAAATAGCAAGTAAAGCTTTGGAAGGACATGCAACATGCATTAGCTCCCCCTACATGTATGCAATCATTTGATGGTAGATCATAAGAGTATAAGAATGCATAAGCATGATAGAGCAAGAAATGAGTTACATGTTTATTGGCTATATGCATTCGAGCAAATGGTGTAGATACTGGAAATATACCTTCATGTTCATGAATCTCTCTTGCAAACAATATATACCATAGCAAGAGATCTTCATGCACATGTGTGTGATGCATATACTTACCTTGTGGTCTTGAACTGGCTTTGGAAGAGATGAACCTAAGTAAACAAGGTTAGATAACACAAGAACATCTACTAGACACAGCAAGAACAGGAGATCACAAGAATACCAAGATTGGGATGACATGTAGAGACTGAGCACTTAGTACTCTAGTTGGTGATAGACATGTCCCCAAGAATAAAGATATGCAATGAATTCGAAGGATTTTCTTCCCTTAGGACTGAGCTCTCTCCCCTTGGATCTGAAATTGGATAATGGGAGAAGATAGGGAAAGAAAATCAGAGCAAACAAGAAAACTAGATCAAAAAAATCACAACACATACTATCATGTCTTTCCCCTCTTGAAGACATGAGACAACTTTCCTCTTAAGAATAAGATGCATCAGGAGAAGCTTTAGGAGTGCATTCTCTCTTATGTGATAAGCTTTGATGTGCTCTCTCTCCCCCTTTGACATCAATTCCCAAGAAGGGACTTCTGGAGCATGAGTCAACTAGGTTTGGTCCTTGAGTCACATTTCAAAGCAACATCTAATAGGATGTTGGTAGAGGACAAGTATCATTGAGTGGAACTGGGACAAATGTGCAGGATGCAAGTGACACAGTATTTTTCTCAGAATTGAAATCGGTAGCACCGAGTTGTTACTTTCGAGGGCATCGAGATGGTTCGGTTTAGCCAAAGTAAACAAACCGGTGAGGCCGAGTTCAACCCAGAGAGAAAACACTTGTCACCTCAGCTCACTTAGGCAAATAATCTCACAAGGATTTGCAAGGAATTAACTAAAGGATTTGCAATGAATTGGATGCAGGGAATGCATAACAAAGTAGAGAAAAGAAAAGAAAAGAAATCTAGATGAAGTTTTTTTTGAAAGGGGAACTAGCATGCAAGAGACAAATGCAACAACATAGAGAAACAATAGAGAACTTCATCTAGAGTTGCTCGGCAACAAAGTCACCTATGTTAGAGTATATTGACTTAGGAGTCAAGTGAAGACACTTGATCATAGGTCATACTCATTGCTTAAGCTCAAAATGGAGTTGCCATTTTTTGTTTAAGCATTTTGATGTATTCTCCTCTTGTTGAGTTGCTTTGACCCATGTCTTGGGGTAAAGCTTCACTAAGATGGAATGACATACCTTTGGTGGTGGTGTTGATCTTAATCATGTAGTTGAACTTGTGTTGGGTGCTCAAAGTTGATGTAGTTCGTCAAGAGTTGGGAGCACCACTTGTAGTTGAAGTTCATCTACCTACATGGGTTAGTCTTGCAAGGAAGAGCACTTGTGTATCCAAAGTGACAATCATGAAATTTGATATAAAGAAATTGTCAAAGGATATATTGAAAGGATTCGTGCTTCCTTGTCTTCAACCACCATATTGTAGAGACTTGGAGATGTAGAGATTGCTTAGAATGTGATTGAGTTGCAATATCATAGTTGGGCTTATTCAAGTACCTACAAGGGTTAGATTGAAGGAAATATGCCCTAGAGGCAATAATAAAGTTATTATTTATTTCCTTATTTCATGATAAATGTTTATTATTCATGCTATAATTGTATTAACCGGAAACATAATACATGTGTGAATACATAGACAAACATAACGTCACTAGTATGCCTCTACTTGACTAGCTCGTTAATCAAATATGGTTATGTTTCCTAACCATGAACAATGAGTTGTTATTTGATTAACGAGGTCACATCATTAGTTGAATGATCTGATTGACATGACCCATTCCATTAGCTTAGCACACGATCGTTTAGTATGTTGCTACTGCTTTCTTCATGACTTATAGATGTTCCTATGACTATGAGATTATGCAACTCCCGTTTGCCTGAGGAACACTTTGGGTGCTACCAAACGTCACAACGTAACTGGGTGATTATAAAGGAGTACTACAGGTGTCTCCAATGGTCGATGTTGGGTTGGCGTATTTCGAGATTAGGATTTGTCACTCCGATTGTCGGAGAGGTATCTCTGGGCCCTCTCGGTAATACACATCACATAAGCCTTGCAAGAATTACAACTAATATGTTAGTTGTGAGATGATGTATTACGGAACGAGTAAAGAGACTTGCCGGTAACGAGATTGAAATAGGTATTGGATACCGACGATCGAATCTCGGGCAAGTAACATACCGATGACAAAGGGAACAACGTATGTTGTTATGCGGTCTGACCGATAAAGATCTTCGTAGAATATGTAGGAGCCAATATGGGCATCCAGGTCCCGCTATTGGTTATTGACCGGAGACGTGTCTCGGTCATGTCTACATTGTTCTCGAACCCGTAGGGTCCGCACGCTTAAGGTTACGATGACAGTTATATTATGAGTTTACATGTTTTGATGTACCGAAGGAGTTCGGAGTCCCGGATGAGATCGGGGACATGACGAGGAGTCTCGAAATGGTCGAGACGTAAAGATTCATATATTGGATGATATGGTTAGGCCAAGGGGTCAAGCCCATGAGGCTTTAGGTCGGTGCAAAAGGAGTTTTGTGGAGGCCAGGGGGCCAAACGCCGGAGACCCTGGCGTCTGGCCCTGGGCCAGACGCCGAGGCCGATGGCGTCTGGGCCAGACGCCAAGGATTGTGGCGTTTGGTCCTGGAGTCCGAGTGGGACTCTTGCCTTTCGGGCAAAACCAACTTTCAGGAGGCTTTTGCTCCAAGTTTCGACCCCGGGGCTCAACATATAAATAGAGGGGCAGGGCTAGCACCAAAGGGACAATAAGTTGATCCACGTGATCTATTCCTTAGCCGTGTGCGGCGCCCCAGCCACCATATTCCTCGATAATACTGTAGCGGAGTTTAGGCAAAGCCCTGCTGCTGTAGTTCATCAAGATCGTCACCACGCCGTCGTGCTGACGGAACTCTTCCCCGACACTTTGCTGGATCGGAGTCCGGGGATCGTCATCGAGCTGAACGTGTGCTCGAACTCGGAGGTGCCGTAGTTTTGGTGCTTGATCGGTTGGATCGAGAAGACGTACGACTACTTCCTCTACGTCGTGTCACCGCTTCCGCAGTCGGTCTGCGTTGGGTACGTAGACAATACTCTTCCCTCGTTGCTATGCATCACATGATCTTGCGTGTGCGTAGGAAAATTTTGAAATTACTACGAAACCCAACAGTGGCATCCGAGCCTAGGTTATTTATGTTGATGTTATATGCACGAGTAGAACACAAGTGAGTTGTGGACGATACAAGTCATACTGCCTACCAGCATGTCATACTTTGGTTCGGCGGTATTGTTGGACGAGACGACCCGGACCAACCTTACGCGTACGCTTACGCGAGACCGGTTCCCTCGACGTGCTTTGCACAGAGATGGCTTGCGGGCGACTGCCTCTCCAACTTTAGTTGAACCAAGTATGGCTACGCCCGGTCCTTGCGAAGGTTAAAACGGAGTCTATTTGACAAACTATCGTTGTGGTTTTGATGCGTAGGTGAGATTGGTTCTTACTTAAGCCCGTACCAGCCACGTAAAACATGCAACAACAAAGTAGAGGACGTCTAACTTGTTTTTGCAGGGCATGTTGTGATGTGATATGGTCAAGGCATGATGCTGAATTTTATTGTATGAGATGATCATGTTTTGTAACCGAGTTATCGGCAAATGGCAGGAGCCATATGGTTGTCACTTTATTGTATGCAATGCAATCACGATGTAATGCTTTACTTTATTACTAAACGGTAGTGATAGTCGTGGAAGCATAAGATTGGCGAGACGACAACGATGCTACGATGGAGATCAAGGTGCCGCACCGGTGACGATGGTGATCATGACGGTGCTTCAGAGATGGAGATCAGAAGCACAAGATGATGATGGCCATATCATATCACTTATATTGATTGCATGTGATGTTTATCTTTTTATGCATCTTATCTTGCTTTGATTGACGGTAGCATTATAAGATGATCTCTCACTAAATTATCAAGAAGTGTTCTCCCTGAGTATGCACCATTGCGAAAGTTCTTCGTGCTGAGACACCACGTGATGATCGGGTGTGATAGGCTCTACGTTCAAATACAACGGGTGCAAAACAGTTGCACACGCGGAATACTCAGGTTATACTTGACGAGCCTAGCATATACAGATATGGCCTCGGAACACGGAGACCGAAAGGTCGAGCGTGAATCATATAGTAGATATGATCAACATAGTGATGTTCACCATTGAAACTACTCCATCTCACGTGATGATCGGACATGGTTTAGTTGATTTGGATCACGTGATCACTTAGAGGATTAGAGGGATGTCTGTCTAAGTGGGAGTTCTTAAGTAATATGATTAATTGAACTTAAATTTATCATGAACTTAGTCCTGGTAGTATTTTGCAAATTATAGATCAATAGCTCGCGTTGTTGCTTCCCTGTGTTTATTTTGATATGTTCCTAGAGAAAATTGTGTTGAAAGATGTTAGTAGCAATGATGCGGATTGGATCCGTGATCTGAGGATTATCCTCATTGCTGCAGAGAAGAATTATGTCCTTGATGCACCGCTAGGTGACAGACCTATTGCAGGAGCAGATGCAAATGTTATGAACGTTTAGCTAGCTCAATATGATGACTACTTGATAGTTTAAGTGCACCATGCTTAACGGCTTAGAATCGGGACTTCAAAGACGTTTTGAACGTCATGGACCATATGAGATGTTCCAGGAGTTGAAGTTAATATTTCAAGCAAATACCCGAGTTGTGAGATATGAAGTCTCCAACAAGTTCTATAGCTAAAAGATGGAGGAGAATCGCTCAACTAGTGAGCATGTGCTCAGATTGTCTGGGTACTACAATCGCTTGAATCAAGTGGGAGTTAATCTTCCAGATAAGATAGTGATTGACAGAATTCTCTAGTCACCATCACCAAGTTAGTAGAACTTCGTGATGAACTATAATATGCAAGGGATAACGGAAACAACTCCCAAGCTCTTCGTGATGATGAAATCAATGAAAGGTAGAAATCAAGAAAAACATCAAGTGTTGATGGTTGATAAGACCACTAGTTTCAAGAAAAGGGCAAAGGGAAGAAGGGGAACTTCAAGAAGAACGGCAAGCAAGTTGCTGCTCAAGTGAAGAAGCCCAAGTCTGGTCCTAAGCCTGAGACTAAGTGCTTCTACTGCAAAGGGACTGGTCACCGGAAACGGAATCACCCCAAGTGATTGGCGGATAAGAAGGATGGCAAAGTGAACATAAGTATATTTGATATACATGTTATTGATGTGTACTTTACTAGTGTTTATAGCAAACCCTAAGTATTTGATACTAGTTCAGTTGCTAAGATTAGTAACTCGAAACGGGAGTTGCAGAATAAACAGAGACTAGTTAAGGGTGAAGTGACGATGTGTGTTGGAAGTGGTTCCAAGATTGATATGATCATCATCGCACACTCCCTATAATTTCGGGATTAGTGTTGAAACTAAATAAGTGTTATTTGGTGTTTGCGTTGAGCATGAATATGATTTGATCATGTTTATTGTAATATGGTTATTCATTTAAGTAAAAGAATAAATTGTTGTTCTATTTACATGAATAAAACTTTATATGGTTACACACCCAATGAAAAATAGTTCATTGGATCTCGATCTTAGTGATACACATATTCATAATATTAAAACCAAAAGATGTAAAGTTAATAATGATAGTGCAACTTATTTATGGCACTGCCGTTTAGGTCATATTGGTGTAAAGCGCATGAAGAAACTCCATGCTGATGGGATTTTGGAATCACTTGATTATGAATCACTTGATGCTTGCGAACCATGCCTTATGGGCAAGATGACTAAAACGCCGTTCTCCGGAACAATGAAGCAAGCAACAGATTTGTTGGAAATCATACATACCGATGTATGTGGTCCGATGAAAGGCTTACAGCAGGTATCATTATTTTCTGACCTTCACAAGATGATTTGAGCAGATATGGGGATATCTACTTGATGAAACATAAGTCTGAAATAATTGAAAGGTTCAAAGAATTTCAGAGTGAAGTGGAAAAATCATCGTAACAAGAAAAATAAAGTTTCTGCGATCTGATCACGGAGACGAATATTTGAGTTACGAGTTTGGTCTTCAATTAAAACAATGTGGAATAGTTTCATAGCTCACGCCACCTGGAACACCACAATGTTATGGTGTGTCCGAACGTCGTAACCGCGCTTTATTGGATATGGTGCGATCTATGATGTCTCTTATTGATTTACCATTGTCGTTTTGGGGTTATGCATTAGAGACAGCTGCATTCACGTTAAAAGGGCACCATCTAAATCCGTTGAGACAACACTATATGAACTGTGGTTTAGCAAGAAACCCAAGTTGTCGTTTCTTAAAGTTTGGGGCTGCGATGCTTATGTGGAAAAGTTTCATCCTGATAAGCTCGAACCCAAATCGGAGAAGTGCGTCTTCATAGAATACCCAAAGGAAATTGTTGGGTACACCTTCTATCACAGATCCGGAGGCAAGATATTCGTTGCTAAAAATGGATCCTTTCTGGAGAAGGAGTTTCTCTCGAAAGAAGTGAGTGGGAGGAAAGTAGAACTTGATGAGGTAACTGTACCTGCTCCCTTATTGGAAAGTAGTTCATCACAGAAACCAGTTCCTGTGACAAATACACCAATTAGTGAGCAAGCTAATGATATTGATCATAAAACTTCAGATCAAGTTACTACAGAACCTCGTAGGTCTTCCAGAGTAAGATCTGCACCAAAGTGGTGTAGTAATCATGTTCTGGAAGTCATGTTACTAGACCATGATGAACCTACGAACTATGAGAAAGCGATGATGAGCCCAGATTCCGCGAGATGGCTTGAGGCCATAAAATCTGAGATATGATCCATGTATGACAACAAAGTATGGACTTTGATTGACTTGCTCGACGATCAGCAAAGCCATGTTAAATAAATGGATCTTCAAGAGGAAGACGGACACTGATAGTAGTGTTACTATCTACCAAGCTCGACTTGTTGCAAAAAAATTTCAACAAGTTCAAGGTGTTGAATACGATGAGGTTTTCTCACTCGTATCGATGCTTAAGTCTATCTGAATCATGTTAGCAATTGCCACATTTTATGAAATCTGGCAAATGGATGTCAAAACTGCATTCCTTAATGGATTTATTAAAGAAGAGTTGTATATGATGCAACCAGAAGGTTTTGTCAATCCTAAAGGTGCTAACAAAATGTGCAAGCTCCAGCGATCCATCTATGGACTGGTGCAAGCATCTCGGAGTTGGAATATACGCTTTGATAAGTTGATCAAAGCATATAGTTTTATATGGACTTACGATAAAGCCTGTATTTACAATAAAGTGAGTGGGAGCACTACAGTTTTTCTGATTAGTATATGTGAGTGACATATTGTTGATCAGAAATGATGTAGAATTTTTCTGCAAAGCATAAAGGAGTGTTTTAAAGGAGTTCTTTAAAAAGAAAAAACCTCAGTAAAAAGCTACTTATAGATTGAGCATCAAGATCTATTGAGATAGATCAAGACGCTTGATAAGATTTTCAATGAGTACATACCTTGGCAAGATTTTTAAATAGTTCAAAATGGAACAGTTAAAGAAAGAGTTCTTGCCTGTGTTGCAAAGGTATTGAGTAAGACTCAAATCCCGACCACAGCAGAAAATAGAAAGAGAATGAAAAGTCATTCCCTATGCCTCAGTCATAGGTTCTATAAAGTATGCTATGCTTTGTACCAGACCTATTGTATACCTTGCTCTGTATTTGGCAAGGGAGTACAATAGTGATCTAGGAGTAGATCACTGGACATTGGTCAAGAATATCCTTAGTAAGGACTAAGGAGATGTTTCTCGATTATGGAGGTGATAAAAGAGTTTGTTGTAAAAGTTACATCAGTGCAAACTTTTACACTGATCCAGATGACTCTAAGTCTCAATCTGGATACATATTGAAAGTGGGAGCGATTATCTAGAGTAGCTCCGTACAGAGCATTGTAGACATAGAATATTTGCAAAATACATACGGCTCTGAATGTGACAGACCCGTTGACTAAGCTTCTCTCACGAGCAAAACATGATCACACCTTAGTACTCTTTGGATGTTAATCACATAGCGATGTGAACTAGATTACTGACTCTAGTAAACCCTTTGGGTGTTGATCACATATCGATGTGAACTATGGGTGTTAATCACATGGTGATGTGAACTATTGCTATTAAATCACATGGCGATGTGAACTAGATTATTGACTCTAGTGCAAGTGGGAGACTGAAGGAAATATGCCCTAGAGGCAATAATAAAGTTATTATTTATTTCCTTATTTCATGATAAATGTTTATTATTCATGCTATAATTGTATTAACCGGAAACATAATACATGTGTGAATACATAGACAAACATAACGTCACTAGTATGCCTCTACTTGACTAGCTAGTTAATCAAAGATGGTTATGTTTCCTAACCATGAACAATGAGTTGTTATTTGATTAATGAGGTCACATCATTAGTTGAATGATCTGATTGACATGACCCATTCCATTAGCTTAGCACACGATCGTTTAGTATGTTGCTACTGCTTTCTTCATGACTTATACATGTTCCTATGACTATGAGATTATGCAACTCCCATTTGCCTGAGGAACACTTTGGGTGCTACCAAACGTCACAACGTAACTGGGTGATTATAAAGGAGTACTACAGGTGTCTCCAATGGTCGATGTTGGGTTGGCGTATTTCGAGATTAGGATTTGTCACTCCGATTGTCGGAGAGGTATCTCTGGGCCCTCTCGGTAATACACATCACATAAGCCTTGCAAGCATTACAACTAATATGTTAGTTGTGAGATGATGTATTACGGAACGAGTAAAGAGACTTGCCGGTAACGAGATTGAACTAGGTATTGGATACCGACGATCGAATCTCGGGCAAGTAACATACCGATGACAAAGGGAACAACGTATGTTGTTATGCGGTCTGACCGATAAAGATCTTCGTAGAATATGTAGGAGCCAATATGGGCATCCAGGTCCCGCTATTGGTTATTGACCGGAGACGTGTCTCGGTCATGTCTACATTGTTCTCGAACCCGTAGGGTCCGCACGCTTAAGGTTACGATGACAGTTATATTATGAGTTTACATGTTTTGATGTACCGAAGGAGTTCGGAGTCCCGGATGAGATCGGGGACATGACGAGGAGTCTCGAAATGGTCGAGACGTAAAGATTCATATATTGGATGATATGGTTAGGCCAAGGGGTCAAGCCCATGAGGCTTTAGGTCGGTGCAAAAGGAGTTTTGCGGAGGCCAGGGGGCCAAACGCCGGAGACCCTGGCGTTTGGCCCTGGGCCAGACGCCGAGGCCGATGGCGTCTGGGCCAGACGCCAAGGATTGTGGCGTTTGGTCCTGGAGTCCGAGTGGGACTCTTGCCTTTCGGGCAAAACCGACTTTGAGGAGGCTTTTGCTCCAAGTTTCGACCCCGGGGCTCAACATATAAATAGAGGGGCAGGGCTAGCACCAAAGGGACAATAAGTTGATCCACGTGATCTATTCCTTAGCCGTGTGCGGCGCCCCAGCCACCATATTCCTCGATAATACTGTAGCGGAGTTTAGGCGAAGCCCTGCTGCTGTAGTTCATCAAGATCGTCACCACGCCGTCGTGCTGACGGAACTCTTCGCCGACACTTTGCTGGATCGGAGTCCGGGGATCGTCATCGAGCTGAACGTGTGCTCGAACTCGGAGGTGCCGTAGTTTCGGTGCTTGATCGGTTGGATCGAGAAGACGTACGACTACTTCCTCTACGTCATGTCACCGCTTCCGCAGTCGGTCTGCGTTGGGTACGTAGACAATACTCTTCCCTCGTTGCTATGCATCACATGATCTTGCGTGTGCGTAGGAAAATTTTGAAATTACTACGAAACCCAACATAGATAGCATGCAAGAGTACTAGAATATCCAAGACATATGATCATCATCATAAGATAAATATCAAGGATTTTTCATAGAAATGCTCATGCCTTGCATGCATCCACATGGACTTTCTACTCCAAGTTTGAGGCATCAATGATGTTCAATTCACCTCTCAAGCGGCAAAACACTTTCTCATCAAGTGGTTTGGTGAATATATCCACCAATTGCTTATCGGTACGAACATGCTTAAGTTCATATCTCCCTTAGCAACATGATCTCAAATGAAATGATGATGAACTTCAATATCCTTAGTTTGTGAATGTTGCATGGGATTATGAGCAATCTTAATAGCACTCTCATTGCCACAAAGCAATGGAACTTGTTTCACATATATCCCATAATCTTTAAGAGTTTGGGTCATCCAAAGTAATTGAGCACAACATGAACCGACGGTAATGTATTCTGCTTCGGCGGTGGATAAGGATACCGAGTTTTGTTTCTTGGAGGACCAAGACACAAGAGATCTACCAAGAAATTGACAAGTACCCGAACGGGACTTTCAACCTTGTCTCCGGCATAGTCCAAATCGGAGTAGCCAACAAGATCAAAAGAAGACCTCTTAGGATACCAAATGCCAAAATTTGGTGTATGAATTAAGTATCTCACTATCCTTTTCACAGCCTTAAGATGACATTCTTTGGGGGCCGCTTGATATAGTGCACACATGCACACACTTAGCATAATATTGGGACGGGAGGCACATAGATATAACGACGAACCAATCATAGAGCGGTAAACCTTTTGGTCAACCGGTTCGCCATCCTTAGTCAATTCAAGGTGTCCACTAGAAGGCATGGGGGTATTGATACCTTTGCATTCTTGCATGTTAAACTTCTTGAATAAGTCCTCTGTATACTTTGTTTGAGAGATAAAGGTTCCCTCCTTAGTTTGCTTGATTTGGAAACCAAGAAAGAAGTTGAGTTCACTCATCATAGACATCTCAAACTTCTCCGACATTAGCTTTCTAAACTTTTCACTAAAATGAGGGTTAGTTGAACCAAATATGATATCATCAACGTAAATTTGGCACACAAATAATTCTCCATTAACCCTTTTAGTAAAGAGTGTAGAATCAATTTTACTAATTAGAAAAACACTTTTGATGTCCATTTGCTATAAGGTAATGTCATGATGATTGGTATAAGCAAGTAAGATGCGAATGGAGTCAAGTCTAGCAACAGGGGCGTATGTCTCACCATAGTCCATACCTTCGACTTGAGTGTAGCCTTGAGCAACGAGATGAGCCTTGTTGCCTACAACTTGTTCATCTTCATCTTGCTTGCTCTGAAACGCCCATTTGGTTCCAATGACATTTTGCTTCTCATCGAGCTTTTCAACCAACGTCCACACTTGGTTCCTCTCAAAGTTGTGTATCTCTTCATGCATGGCATTTATCCAATCTGGATCTTCCAATGCTTCTTCAACCTTCATAGGTTCAATGCTAGAAATGAATGAGTAATGTTCACAAAAGTTAGCCAAACGAGTTTTAGAGCAAGTAATTATCCCGGTTTGAATGTCATCAAAGATTTGTTCGACGAGATGATCTCTTGAGACTCTCGCTCGAACTCGTGAGAGCTTTTGTTTGGTCAGGGTTGAACATCCTCTTCATTGTCTTGTTCTTCCTCTTGTCTTTCTTTGTTGTTGTTGGCGTTGTTGTTCTCCCGTGGAGGTGGAGAAGGAGGTCGTCGAGGTTCATCTTGTTGTACATCCTCGTTCTCATCGTCTTGATGTGTCCCACTCATGGATGCCTCCAAGTCGACTTGTGGTTCACCTTGGCGTCAAGTTGAGGCTTCCACTTGGATGGACGAGGTACTCTCCTTCACCTCCGTTGGGCGAATCTTACCAATAGACAAGTCTTGGATTGCTTCCGAAGGATTTTTGTCACCTGCATCAATTGGCAATTGATCTACTTGCGAGCCGTTAGATTCATCAAACTTCACATCTACCGTCTCTTCAACCTTTCGGGTGAAATTGTTGTAGACAAGCTAAGTGTGAGAGTTTGAGCCATAACTGAGTAGGAAACCTTCATGAGATTTAGGAGCAAATTTCGAACGATGGTGCTTATCAAGAATGTAGCACTTTGAGCCGAATACCCGAAAGTATCCAACTTGGGGTTTGTTACCGGTGAGAAGCTCGTATGCCATCTTGCCAAGTAGCTTGTGAAGATGTAGATGATTCGTTGCATGAGAAGTTGTCTCAACTGCTTCCGCCGAAAAGTGTTTTGGTGTCTTGTACTCATCAAGCATCATTCTCACCATTTCGATGAGCGTCTAGTTCTTCCTCTCAACAACTCCATTTTGTTGAGGTGTGTACGTAGCCGAGAACTCATGTGAAATCCCTTCTTCGTCAAGAAAGGTGTCCACATTGGCGTTCTTGAACGTTGTTCCGTTGTCACTGCAAACCTTCTTGATCTTCACTTCAAATTGGTTTTGGGCCTTCCTAGCGAAGTTTTTGTAGATCTTTTGGACTTGGGATATATCATCAAGAAAGAACACCCACGTAAATCTTGAAAAATCATCAACAATGACCAATCCAAACGAGTTACCACCGAGACTCTTGTAGGCATTGGTACCGAAAAGATCCGTATGAAGTAGCTCGAGCGGTCTCCTCGTGATCATTATGTTCTTCATGGTGTGGCTTCCTCGAACCTGTTTTCCTGCTTGGCAAGCACTGCAAAGTCTTTCCTTGTAAAATATGACATCTTTAACACCAAGGATATGATCACCTTTAATAAGCTTGTCAAGATTTCGCATGCCCACATGACCTAATCGTCTATGCCACAACCAGCCTTTAGAGGATTTAGCAATTGAGCAAGTTCTAGGTTGAGCCTTTTTAGTGAAATCAACAATATATAGATCACCTCTACGTATGTCGGTAAAGACCATTTTATGATTATCTCTTTGAAACACTTGGCAATCTATTTTAGTAAATAGGACACTGAATCCAAAGTCGTTAGTCTAGATACAGAAAGTAGAATATAGCCAAGAGATTCCATGAGCAAAACATTTTTATGGAGCTGTCATGTGAGATAGCCACCTTGAGGGCAACCACCTTACCCTTTGAGTTATCACCGAAAGTGACATACTTTTGATGGCCGTCATTTTCAGCAAGCTCACGAAACATATCTTTGTCTTCGGTCATGTTATCGGTACATCCACTATCAAGGACCCATTCCTTTCCTCCAGCCATGTAGCCGCGAAGGTTATCCATAAGACCAAAGTGTCTCATAGACTCTTCAAGATCAGGGTCACTATCATCATCCTCATCATAGTATCCATGTTCAACATCATCTTGCAAATGATAATTTCCTAGAGAGAGTGATTCATTAAATATATGATTTTGACAATGTTCATCTCTATGAATTCTAATAGCTGCAGAAATGATATTTCTAATAATTCCAACATCTCCTTTGCCATGCATAAGGTCACGAAGCTCAAATAAACAATCTCCAAACTTAGGATCACTGGGATTCATCTTATTCAAAGCAATAGACTTGTGAAGAATCTCATCTAATTTTTTTAAGGAATAGTCTGGAAATCGTTCCTCAAGAAATCTCCATATAGTATAAGCACAATCAAGAGTTGGCAAGTGACTAATCAAATTTCTAGGCAAACATCTAGTTATAAGATTGATAGTTCTAAGATTGTGAATCATTTCAAGTGACTCATCAGGGGTAGGATGCAAGGGGTCAACAAGGGGTTCACAAGGAGTAGTAATGTACTTGTTCAAGTGATATTCACGAAAAATTCCAAGCATCTCATTTTCCAACTCATTATAGAACTCTCCATCAAGCACAGGCACTCTACGTCTAATACTCCCAATCGTAGACTCATCCATCTTCCTCAAATGGTGATTAAACCAAAGCAATGGATACCAAAGCTCTGATACCAATTGAAAGGATCGAGAAGAGGTGTCTATAGGGGGGGTGATTAGACCCTCAACAAGCAAAGATCGAAGTTTTTAAGTTTTCAAGTTGAGGTTGGAAATTAACACAATTTCAAGCATTCACAATACAATTCAAGCAAGCATGCAAAGAGTATATGAGCAGCGAAAAGTAAAGCATGCATCTTGCAAGAAACTAAAGGGATGGGATTGGAGTGTGCAAACGCAATTGGAGACACGGAGATTTTTGGCGTGGTTCCGATACATGGTGCTATTGTACATCCACGTTGGTGGAGACTTCAACCCACGAAGGGTAACGGTTGCGCAAGTCCACAAGGGCTCCACCCACGAAGGGTCCACGAAGAAACAACCTTGTCTATCACACCATGCCCATCGCCCATGAAGGACTTGCCTCACTTGGGTAGATCTTCACGAAGTAGGCGATCTCCTTGTCCTTAGACACTTCTTGGTTCAACTCCACAATCTTGACGGAGGCTCCCAAGTGACACCTAACCAATCTAGGAGACACCAGTCTCCAAAAGGTAATAGATGGTGTGTTGATGATGAACTCCTTGCTCTTGTGCTTCAAATGATAGTCTCCCCAATGCTCAACTCTCTCTCACAGATTTGGCTATGGTGGAAAGATGATTTGAGTGGAAAGCAACTTGGGGAAGGCTAGAGATCAAGATTCTTGTGGTTGGAATGGAATGTCTTGGTCTCAACACATGAGTAGGTGGTTCTCTCTAAGAAAATGAATGGTGGAAGTGTAGGCACGTTCTGATGGTTCTCTCCACGAATGAAGAGTGGGTGGAGTGGTATATATAGCCTCCACACAAAATCTAGTCGTTACACATAGACTCCCAAACTCGGTGAGACCGAATGGTGAAACTCGATCAGACCGATTCAGGCCGAGTTTTCGGTGGGACCGACAAGGTCAACTCGGTGGGATCGATGTGCAAGGGTTAGGGTAAAACCTCAACTCGGTTTGACTGATTACACAAACTCGGTGAGACCGATTTTGGTAATAAGCAAAAAGAGAATTGGTCAATCAAACGCGGTGGGACCATGTTGGATTACGGGTTCCGCAAACCCTTGAAAGGTTCGAACTCTGGGGTGCGTGCGGAGATCTCAACCTACCTAGCCTGCCTACTCGCGATCCTCCTAAGCCTAGCACATCAAGCTCGAAGAGACGAAGAGACACAACAGTTTATCATGGTTCGGGCCACCTTGTGGTGTAATGCCCTACTCGAGTGTTTTGGTGGATTGCCTCGAGGGGCTAAGGATGAACTAGTATAGTGGATGAACAGGCCTTAGGAGGTGAGGTGTTCTTGAGCTCAAGAGAGCTGGTGGGATGTGTGAAATGGTCGTTATAGTTGACTAGAGGGGGGGTGAATAGGCAACTAACAATTTTTAGCTTTTCTTTACCAAATTAAACTTTGCATCAAAGTAGGTTGTATATATATGCAACTAGGTGAGCAACCTATATGATGCAACAATCAACAAGTGCACAAGCAAGCAAGGGATACAACACAAATAAGCTTGCACAAGTAAAGGCACGAGATAACCAAGAGTGGAGCCAATGGAGACGAGGATGTGTTACCGAAGTTCCTTCCTTTTGAGGGGAAGTACATCTCTGTTAGAGCGGTGTGGAGGCACAATGCTCCCCAAGAAGCCACTAGGGCCACCGTATTCTCCTCACGCCCTCACACAATGCGAGATGCCATGATTCCACTATTGGTGCCCTTGAACACTACACAAAAAATACACTTCCGTGATGATACGTGTTTGTCACAGTAGGTTGCGCTTTTTGTCATGCATGTACATCCATGACAAATTTATGACAGAATCAAGATAGTCATACCTGTGCTGACGTAGAAGTGTTCGATGACATTACAAAAATTATCATCACGGAAGTGTCCACTTCCATGACGATAAATCGTGCGTCACAGAACTGCTTTCGTCAAGGGTGACCGACACATGGCATCCATTGTAACGGAACGCCGTTAAGCTATCGGGTCGGGTTTTGGATCCGATAACCTGTTAACAGCCCCGACCAATGGGGATTTTCCACGTGTAAAATCATCATTGGCTAGAGGAAACACGTGTCAGCTCACCGTTGGGACAGATGTCATCCACTCATTGGACAGAAGGCACCTATGATACGTCGACACGTGGCACGGCCCAACAGAGGCCCAATCCTATGAAAAGGACGGCCCATTTGACTTGGTCAAAAGGTGGCGGGCCGGCCCATGGAAAGCCTGTTAACGGCATGTTCGCATATAGCCCATTAACATCCCACTAACCCAAGGCCCGTTACGCCCTATCCGAATTAGGCCCAGTGGTGTCATTTGGGCCATCCAATATGATTCCAACCCGTTTTCACTTCTGGCCCATGTATGTCCCATGACGTCTTTCGGCCCATATGAGGCCCTATGTAACTCTTGGCCTATTAACGGCCCGTGGTGAAACTAGCCTGCAATGAATAGTGTATCACTTTACACCCACTAACGGCCCGTGGTGAAACTGGCCCGTAATGAACAGTATATCACTTTATACCCATTAAGAGCCCATTATTCAGTTGGTCCGTTTCCAGCAAATGTTATCTTTCGGCCTTCTCAGAGCCCATTTATTCTTGGGCTCATTTCCAGCATTCGTTTACTTACGGCCCGTTACTGTCATTTTCTGCTTGTGGGCCAAATTCAGCCCGTGGTTACATCGGCCCGTTTGTGGTCCGTTAATACGTTGGGCCATTTTCATAGCGTCATCAAATACGCCCTATTAACAATGGCCCGTTATGGTCATCCGGCCCGTATAAGGCCCATTGATGATACGACCCGTAGAAGGCCCATTGTTTCTACGACCCGTAGAAGGCCCATTGTTTCTACGGCCCGTAGAAGGCCCATTGTTTCTACGGCCCGTAGAAGGCCCATTGTTTCTACGGCCCGTAGAAGGCCTACTGTTTCTACGGCCCATAGAAGGCCCACTATTTCTACGGCCCGTAGGAGGCGCAGTGTCACTACAGTAAATATTAGCCCATGGTTATTGTGGCCTAGTTTTAAAAAGAACTGCACTGACTACAAGCAAACAAATAAACAAGACAACAAGGAAATAAATAAGCAAGCAACTTATGCTAGGCTATCACGTCTGTTACACATATTACATCCACTGGGCATCAAAGTTCGCCACCAGTGCAAATATAGGGAACAAAGTAGCATATCATATACACTGGTTGTCAAAGATGGCGACCAGCGCAAATAAACGCCGCAGCAAAACAAATCCAGAACTGAAAAAACTTCAGAAGATCTCAAGAAACAATATCCTAGGTACCCATAATGCTGGCAAGATGCTTAGCAAGCTTATTAACTTTCTCTTATTTGGCGCTTAAAGCCTCCAGCGCTTACTGTTGCACCAGAAAATATGCATCTGAATTCTGCAGGGACTTCCTTAGTCCTTCAGCTTCCTGTCGCAACACATCTGATCGATGTCTTTCAACTTGAAGTTGAGACTCAAGAAGACGAACTGATTCAGGCAGTGAGTTCGAAGAGCTTGTGCCAGCAGTAGTGGCCAGTAACTCGAACACTACATCAAGACATGACTTTTGGGTTCCCTCACTGTCGTCAAGATAGTTTTTATCAGCTTTCTTGGAGACCAACAGGGATGTCTCACTATCCTGAACCTTATCTGCATTACTTCCTTTACCATTGGATAACACGGTACTATTCTCCAATATTTTGTCCGCATTCTAAAAGAGAAACAAGCAGACACATCACATGTTTACCATGTTGTATATGAAACTCATTTTGGTAAATGAGTTCAGTAGTAAAGTGGACAGGATAACAGCATGAAACAAACATATATCTATGTGCCATGGTCACTTTATGGTCTATATCATTCGAGTTTTTGTTTCCAAATCAAGATAGAGACACAGTTCAAATAATATGTTCAAGACAAAGCAGAATAGACAGAATATAAGTGTGGGTAACTATCGAGCAATAACAACACTTGTAATGTGCATGACATGAGAACATAACTGTTTATTCAATTGAAACTGAAATCAACATAGAGCAGGTTACAACAGCAAACCAGTTAAAGAAACAGGTTTAAAACATACCTGTTGCACCATTGGAGTTTCAATTCCATCCTTCAAATTTGAAAATAGTTGGTATGAGTAAATACAGTAATGCAAGAGAAAAGGAGTATGAACCATAGCTACAGAACCTGACCTGAGAACAAATCTTCTTCTCCTTTAAGCGTTGAGTTGGGATTCGGAGTGGTGGTCCTCGTTCTTTGGGCACTGCAGTTCCCTTACTAACCGCTCTGTTTGTGTGCTCTGTGGTGGAGACGGTGTTGTGTCAACTGGAACTGCGTTACTATCTGCCGGGGTTGGGGTTAAAAGGGGTGTAGCTGGTTCTCTGTCCAACTGGGTAGGGGTACAATCTGCGAGAGTCTGGGTTATGTGTGGTGGATCTGGTCCTTGGGCAAGTACAACTGTGGTTCTATCTGCATCAACTGGTAGCACTATCTTTTCTGAAAACCGTGTTGTTACTCCCTTAGATACTGCCATCACGCTCTCCAATTGAAATGGCTGATAAACAAGAAAAGTAGTTGAAAGTATAGACATTGTATGATAGACAGGTGCAATGGATAGTGGGGAATAAAAGAGGGCATGAAATAATTCATATTTATGTTGTCTAACCAAACAGGATAGCATGACACAATTTCACATATATGATGGCTAACTAAATAGGATAGCATGACACAATTTCACATTATGATGGCTAACTAAAAAAGATGGAAAGACATAGTTCAAAATATGAGACTATGTAAACAGGATGACATGACATAACTATATAATGTGTTTATTAAATAGGTTGGCATGCCATAATTCACATACATTCATGGATAGAATGCCATAATTCTAAATATGATGACTGTAAACACTAAACAGGATGAGATGATATAACTATATGATGTCTTTATTAAATGGGTTGCCATGCCATAATTCAGATAGATGATGTGTATGTACTATGTAAACATGATGGCATGATATAATTCAAATATATGATTTATATAGTAAGCAAGTAAGCAGATGGCAATCTATATATGATGTAAAAACTAAGCAATGCAAGACAACATGCATGACATGGGTAATATAACCCTGCCAAGTTTGAGCATAGACCTTAGGGGGGAAATAGGACTGGTCATCAGTCTCTGAATCCTCCTCTGAGGACCTCTCTGTAGCCAGCAAGATGTCTGCTTTAGCAGGTAGCATTGTCTGCTCTGAATACCTTGTTTTCACTCCAGATACTTCCATCACCGCTTCAAATGGCTGATGCACAGGAAGAGTAGTTGAATATACAAACGTTGTCGACAAATGGAACACGTAATACAAAAAAATGATAGCATGATATAATTCACATACATGATGATTGGCTAAACAGCATGGCATTGCATAATTCACATATATAATGCCTTTGCAACAAGATAGCATTGTATAATTCACATATATAATGTCTTGCAATAAGATGGCAATGCATAATTCACATATATGGTAATTGGACACTGAATAGGTGGCATTCACACAAAGCATGTATAAACTAATCAAATGGCATAGCAATGCGAGACACCATACGCACGATATGAGCAAGATAACCCTACCAAGTTAGAGCATACACCTCAGGGGGGGGAATAGGATTGGTCATCTGTCTCTGAATCCTCCTCTAAGGAGCTATCCGTAACCAGCGAGATATGCGCTTCGTCAGATAGCATAGTCTGCTCAGAAGACCTTGTTTTCACTCCAGAATTTGCCATCACCGTGTCAAATGGCTGATGCACACGAAGAGAAGTTGAATGTACTAACATTGTTGACGGATCTAATATGTAACGAAAAAAAATATGGCCTGATATAATTTACATATAAGATGACTGGCTAAGCAGGATGGCATTGCAAAATTCACATATATGATGCCTGGCTAAACAAGGTGGCGTTGCATAATTCACATAAACGATGAATAAACTAAACAGATGGCATTCGCACAAAGGATGTCTAAACTAAGCAGATGACATATTTGATGTATAAAGTAAGCAATGCAAGACACCATATGCATGATATAACCAACATCGGCATGCCAAGTTAGAGCGAAGACCTTAGGGGATAAATAGGAGTTATCTTCTCCTTCTGAATCCCCCTCAGAACAGATATCTTCCTCTCGATTACAATCCGAAATGCATGGAGGGGGGCTGCCTTTGCGCCTACCATGGAGCGATGTCTGCATGAAATTATATTGCCACTCAAGGCTCGTCTCTTTTGCTCTACATGTTTAGTTCCATTGTTTACAATAACTGTCATGCATAGGAATAAAACATAGTGAGATTATGTAAGGAGTGCATGCAGAAATCCAGAGTGATGGTAGCAACCTGTGGATAGACCCAAAACCAATAGTAGCAGGAAGATAATGGCTTCAGTTAATAAATACAGATAATGGCTTCTTTATTGTTTGTTTCCCACCCAACATGAAACTCATAGTAGACACCGGAGATTAACCAGAGAGTAGATAGATACTATTGATAGCGGCCCAGATATGTACCCCACAACCATTTAAAAACAAAAGTTTGACCATTAGTTTGGAGCTGACTCAAAGTCTAATCAGTGAACAGGATGATAAAGTAGCATGTAATATTAAGCGATGCATAACATAAGCACACACGAAAGAGTGCGACCTCTCTTGCAGACCCGTGTAGTCCTCGAGGTCATCTGCTCGGTTGATGATGGTAATGCAGCTTTCATGGCTGCCAGCGGCGGGGAAGAAGATCTGATGCGGCGAAAGACAGTCTGGAGGCCGGATCCCTGCTCTGGTGGACCCTTCTGTCGTTGGAGCAGCTGAGCTAGGGTGGACGATGGTGCAACTGGACCGGGACAAACCACACAAGGTTTTCTTTGACAGCTATCTGTAAGAGAAGAAATTCCGTAAGGGCTCGTTTGAATTGGAGGATTCCAACAATGCAGGGATAGGAAATAGACAGGAATATGATAGGAATGCATGTGCAAAATAGAGAATTTAAAAACACATGATTTCTGCCAATCTGGGTCTTTGATTCACAACAATTGGAAGATCACATGATTCCAAGAAGCATGGTGATATTAAGTCAAACCACAAGAAAATGTACGGTTATAATGCTATTATGCTACTATCTCTTAGTCTTGTGCTTCATGAATAGGAATTTGAAAAGGAGGACAAGTAAAAATTAAAATTCCTACATTTTTTCTTTCAAGGAGACACTAAAGGAACAAATCCGTGTGCTCAGTGGACAATATATATATAACATGTAGAGTAAAAAAGAGATGCAACAAGTGTACAACCTCTTTGGCGAAGCCATGTCGATCTCAGCGTGATTGGGTTGGCCGGTGAGGATGCTCCGGCTGACTTTGCTATCGGAGGAGGGGAAGAAGATCTTAGGCGTCTGGAGATGGAGCCCTAGGTACTTCTCCGCTGTGATGGAGGGTTTCGTCGTTGGAGCAGATCCGGTGAGTTGTACTACGCCGAGGCTAAAGCAGGACAAGAGACACAACGAACAATGTTAACCTGAGTGGAATTCTAATAGCATCTCCAATACATGACGTAAAATACATAACCACAAAGTGCTACATGTAAAATACATCAGCCGCTCATCTCTGAACTTAACTGTCAAAACTGAACCTAACTGTCGAAACTGAACCTAACTGTCCAAACTGAATTTTGCTGTCGAAACTGAATTTTGCTGTCGAAACTGAACGCACTAGCAAGGTGAGGCTACACGTTGGTCGACTGACTTTTTCATCTCTGGTCAGTAGATTTTGCAGCCGTTGGATACGAAATCAAGGGCATGCGGTTCATCTTCAACCTCCACCCCCCTGAGCCGCCAGCCACCACCGGCCAAACAGCAGCCCCCTCCGCCCGCGGCCGGCGGTGCGCCGCCCCGCCCGCCCCGAAAACACTCCCCACCGCCGGTCCGCCGCCGCCCCGGCCATCCCTCTAG
>NC_041385.1:272202631-272205003 GCF_002162155.2 Triticum dicoccoides | reverse complement strand
GGCGATCCCCACGCCACCGCCCCGCCAACGCCCCGCCATCACCGGCGACCACCGCCCCCATCCTGAACCCTAAGATAGATAGTGGGGTACCTCTCCGGCGAGCCCCCTTCCCGCTGCGGCTGGTTCTTCCTTCACCCCGGCGAGCCCACCCCTTGGAAATCGACTGACCCAAAAGTCGATTGAGTCGACTGAAGTGTAGCCAAATCGGAGCAGCATTGCAAGCAAGAGCAAGAGCGAGAGCAACAGCGCGAGCAAGAGCAATAGCAAGAGCAGACCAGGCAGGGGACCGAGAGCAAGAGCAAAGCAGCAGCACGAGCGAGAGCTAAAGCAGCAGAAGCTCCTACTGATGTGGACGTCGCCACCGAGGGAGCGACGCCGTGGAGGAAGTGGCTGGCGACGCCGCCATGGATGGAGCCGCGCCGTGTCGGCTCGGGACCGAGCGCCGGCAGCACCGTGAGATCGAATCAAGAAGAAAATGCGGCGATTAGGGTACAACCCCTTTGGTGGCGCCGATTAGGCCGCAGCTTCATCTGAGGAAACAGTGATGTTGATGCTCTTTCGGTGGTGCAGGTGAAGACGGCGGTGTGGGAATGGAGGTGGCGTGAAAGACGGCGGTGTGGGAACGGAGACGGCGGTATATACTACCGCTTCAATATGAACTAAATTTGAATAAGATCTACAGTAATGATTGTTGTGAAGTCAAAGCATTTGAATTCGTTTCTCTGTTTTAATAAGATCTACAAACATCATTATTGTCAAGTTAAACCATCGTTTGTGTATTATCTTCATAGCACACCACATGATCAGTAACGAGTTACATATGAACGATGTGTACTATATGAACTTGAACTAGATTTTTTGAATCCACTTTATTTTGATTTCAAATCACATTACATTTCTAGCTCTAACCAGATCTTCATAATCTAAACCATGTCTCATATGTATAATGTGTTTATCACATTATGTATGGTGCCCCGCCCCCCTACGCCTACAAGTATTTAGATGTGAGTTGCAAACACCACACATTACCACAAATTCAAATAAAATGTGAGAATGTTCGATATATAGTATTGTTTAGATTGCTCGATATTTAGTTGTAAGCTGCAAACGCCGCACATCATCACAAATTCAAATAAAATGTGAGATTGTTTGATGTATAGTATGGTTTAGATTGTTCGGCATTTAGCTGTGAGTTGCAAACGCCATGCATTGTCACATTATGGTATAACATGTGCACAACACATGTATCACCGCTATATTCATGCATGCAATGCTTAAAACACTATGATCTCCTTTTCAAATATATGAATCCGCTTTCATATCAAATTATGATCGTTGTTAGTCTCTTACACCCACACAGTCCTCCAACCTTTGTAGCTACCACTAACTTTCTCTCGTGCATGCACACGCCCTCCTTGCCCTCCCCCTCCCTCGGCATTCTATGCACCGGGCACATTCATTTTTTCCTTTAGGTCGTTCTCCCAGAGTCTTCACAACTCCTTTCCGACACACACCGATCGATAAACCTCTCCAGCGATGCCTGCCTACAGCATACACACACAACTTCAATCTCCTCCTTTATGTGTCCTTGCCTCGTGTCTCTCATATGGTCAGACACACGTGTAAACTCTCACCCTCTTTTAATCAATCTCACAACCGCACACTCCTCCTCCTATCCAGTTAGTAGTTGGGCCTCTCGCACCACCTCCTAGCTCCATTCTCTATGTCTATCCATCTCGTTGGGCCTTATTTTCCTCTAACAAATGGACTTACCGATCGATCTCTCGCTATACATATAGCCAACTAGGTCCTTATAACTCGTTTTTACCCACACATCGATCGATCTACCTCATTAGTTGTGTCTCTCCCTTCCTCCGACAAACAACAATTGATCTATCGATCTAGTTAGGTTTGCTTACCAAACACATGGTTCCCCTTCATCATCCATGGATGCGTCCCGACAGATCTATCACGCACAGGCACACACAGAAACACATCCCCACTATTATTGATAACATTGCAGTTCCACCCTCATTTTGTCTAGTAGGCCTCTCCCAACATCTCCGAGAAGCAACTCCATCACCCATCCAGCACTCTACCCCTCTCCCTCCCTCTCTCTCTCCTCTCTCTCTCTGTCCCATCGTATTTCCCGTCCTTCAGTTATGTATGGATGTCGACCGATCTCCCTCATGACATAGCTGGGTCTCTCCTTCTCAACACATATAAGAGTCATTCTACCTCTATAGTTAGGCCTCTTCCTACCCCTCCCCCCACCCCCTCCCCCCCCACACCGATACATCAAGCGCTCTAGTCATGTCTCCCTGCCACACACAAACTTGACATGTGCCCTCTAAAGTTCAGGTAGGCCAGTC
>NC_041385.1:272201969-272202488 GCF_002162155.2 Triticum dicoccoides | reverse complement strand
TGCCACACACAAACTTGACATGTGCCCTCTAACGTTTCGGTAGGCCAGCCGCCCTATATCTTTGACTTGCACACACACACACACAATTTCGATGGCTCTCTTCATCGATCTCGCACCCACCCGTACTTGATCCTCTCTTCGACTCTATCGATAGCTATGACCCCTCCCTCTCTTCTCGTGGATTGCCCAACCCTCTATGTATGATATGGATAGGCCTCCATTTCACACACATTGCATGCAAAAATTTGTTTGAGATGTCATCGACACATATTCCCACAAATAATTCACGAAATCAACCCCCACCCCACCCCCACCCCCACCACAAAACAAAAAACACTCATGAACACGGTTTGTATCTCTCACACACACCCACATAGGTGGGGGACGTGCACGAAGAGAAGAGGTGCATGCACGGCACACGTACTCCCGTCTCTTTCCCAACCACACCCGCGCGGGTACACGGTGGAGCTCATTTTTGTATGAAAAAGGAAGCCCACATGGTAATTTGGCACTTGTACT
>NC_041385.1:272189873-272201888 GCF_002162155.2 Triticum dicoccoides | reverse complement strand
ATGAACGCGGTTCGTATCTCTCACACACACCCACGTAGGTGGGGGACGTGCACGAAGAGAAGAGGTGCATGCACGGCGCACGTACTCCCGTCTCTTTCCCAACCACACCCGTGCGGGTACATGGTGGAGCTCATTTCTATACGAAAAAGGAAACCCACGTGGTAATTTGGCACGTGTACGGGTTGTCCACTTGGTGGAGGGAGGATCGTCTACCACGGGTGAACAAACAAATTGCGACTTGACGCGTGATGTTAAATTAAAAAAAGAGGCAAACCATGTGGGGCCTACCTTAGAGGCAAGGCTCTATACACTAGAGTACTTTTGATGTATCCCGTCAACTCGCAGAATGAGGAGAAGCTTGCTTAGTACGCTGTCTCCCCCGCCCACGGGCGCGGTGGCTTGCAGGATGAGGTGAAGCTTGCTCCTCCCTCGCCCATGCGCGCGGTGGCTCGCAGGACGAGGAGAAAAATTTACTACTCCCTCCGTTTACTCCTCGTCCCTACTACCTTGGTTATAGAGATTATATCATATTGTTTGGAATATATATGTCCTTAGTAGATTTCAATATGAACTACTAGTACATACTCCAAACACCGATGTATATAGACGTATTTTAGAGTGTACATTCACTCATTTTGCTCCGTATGTAGTAGCACTCTCCCTCGCCCCTCGACCCTCGCCCATGTGGTGGACGTGCAGCAATTCATTCGGTCTCATATAGCCAGAACGATATATACTGCACTACCATTATTGCTCGACTTCCCGAAGAGGCGAAGAGCCAATCGCAAGGTTAATATTTTGGAGATGCCAAGCGCAAGGTTATAGGAGAATGAGTAGTAGGCGCCGCGTCATTTATAAATAATTTTTTTCTTCAGTGGCACGTACGCAATATGATAGGTTCATATGGAGAGAAAAGGAAACCGCTCCACAATATACATAGTCAGGACGGGCCAGCCTACACGGTTGCTTGCTGGGGTTGCTCTCTTCACACTCTCTCGCACAAAATGACTGTGGACACATCTCTAACATCCCGGCGGATCATGTCCTCTTGGGGAAGGGGTGGATGCTTAGTGTAGATGCGGTGTCCGTCGCCGATGGCAAAAACCCACTGTTGGCACGTCCCGATCAGGGGTCCCCGCCGTTCTCTCTCACAAAGCCCGTGAGGTTTCCTTCGTCCCTTGCTCACTACTGCAACGTGGGCAGTTGCCGCCTCCCGCCGCCCTCCTCAAGGTCGAGCTACGTCCCTCAGGTACAACTCCCTTTACAGCCGGCTTGCACCACTGCTCCAGCTGCCCACATCACTCCCTGTGGATATTTCTCTACTTCTTTGCCCCGCACATACCTGATATCTCTACTGGCTTCTACGTACTGTATTTGTGATATGTTTATGTCTCATCAACTAGTCCTAGTAATCTTATTCTAATCATGCTTCTTCAATTTCTTTGCCACACGGATGCTCATCTCGATTTTGGTGAAACTGCACAAAATGATCCGATGGTCAAAAGGTTGCAAACTTCATTTATTAGGAAGCTCGAACATTGCCAGCAAATTGAAGCCTGGTCAGGGTTCACGGTTCAAGGGCTAGGGACTGCATGGATCGTTTTTTTCTTTAGCTGCCTCTGTTCCAAAATAAGTGTCAACTTTAGTAGTAGTACAACTTTGTACTAAAGTTTGCACAAAGTTGAGACACTTATTTTGGAACGGAGGGAGTACATATTTGCTATGATCTGTCAATCATTGAGATGCAATAGCATGCATGTTAGTCTCCTTTGTATTTGATGAAATGTTGCAACGGGCAACCTTGGACGCAAGATAGATGTAACAGGAGCTAGAAGCTTCATAGCATTGTACAAATTTATATCACTGATAAATTACAGTACGTACTAGTACTATACTAGTACTTCCTCCATTCCTAAATATAAGTCTTTGTAGAGATTTCACCATTAACCACATTCAGATGTATATAGATGCATTTTAAGTGTAGATTCATTCATTTTGTTCCGTATGTAGTTCACCTAGTGGAATCTCTACAAAGACTTATCTACTAGTAATAGCTAGCCCACACTACTAGGAATTCTCTATCCTCTCCTTGAGTCACATCATCAAAATTGATGTAGCCGTTAGATGAAGTAAATCAGTCATAATAGCCGTCTAATCTATACGTTAAGAGGCTCAGCACTAAGCCACATGCAAGCATGCAGAAATACCGTGGCACATGCATGTAAGTGGGTTTTAAATCACATCAACATGTCTGCATGCAAGCATGCACCGGTAGCATGCATGTAAGTGAGCTTTTAAGTCCCATTAACATGTCAAAAAGAAAAGTATAATCCCATTATGCAGTAGGAGTTGGCTGATCTTTTTTCCTTATGTCGGATGATCTAAATGATGATGGGAGTTTATTTAGTTTGGCTACCACATTTGTCATGCGGTTATATTTTTTTTTAGTTCTATGAAATCGATAATTCTGCGCAGAGAGATATATCGCTGTTCCGCGGCAATGAGCAGGGACTCATCTAGTAATATTTAGGAACAGAGGGAGTACTATGTAAAGAGTTAGGTGTCGCATGGTGATAGTGTGAGGTGGGCCATGTAATCACTGAGCCTGCGTGTTTTCACTGGTCTTTCACTCCTCCGCTGTAAGGATGGAGAAAATTGTAATCTACTACCTCCTTTCGCCGAAAGCGTGGGACATCCAGTAGTCCTACCACCTCAGTAATAAAGACCAATGAGCCGTCAAATCACATAGACCCAGCAGTAAGTTGGACGGACGAAGCAACCATCACTCTTGCGCCAGTGAGAGGTCGCGTCCGCTCTGCCCGGGCATGAATGCGGCACCCATTCTTTGGAGCCGTGCTGACCGTTTCGGGCGGGAAGCGCGCGTGGGCGGTGGAGGGGCTTTGGGTGGGCCAGGCTGGTCAGGAGCGAGCATGGCAGCTGTCCGCATGTCCCTACTAGACACACCCGGAAACGAGAGGATGCACCGACTCTCGCAGCTAAAATCGTACACTACACATCATATCTCTGTAGGAGTAGGTCGATCTGTCGCACTCTCTCACACACACATGCTATTAAACACACACACGCACACGCACGCACCTTGGTCCCGTTGCACCTTCTAACGTGAGTTATTACACCTAGACGGAGGGAGTAGTAAGTATACGAGATACGGTGGCACACTGACTTAAGTCGAATACAAGTGCCCAAAATTTGTGTGCATGTTGTAATAAGGATTCACTTAAAATAGTACGTGAGCGAACAGAGGGATCAATTGGACAGTGTTCCCGAGCAGTAGCGAGATGTCTGAGGTAGTAAGATACACCGCTGGTGCTTTTAATTTTTCTTATTAATTTGTTCATTTCACCCTCTGACTGGTGGGACCCAACGTACTACATGGAGAGAGGTAAGGTGGCTAAGGCTGCATTATTTCTGCACCACTTTGGATAGTCTTACCACCAAAGCCACATGACACGATTATGATTGAAATCCTAATGACTCCCACACACACACACAAAAACACGGCATGCCTGTCACACAAATGCAGGAATGTATAAAAGGTTATTTTCCTCTCGTTGAACATAACGGGAGGGTTGTGTAGCTGGTTAGCCTGTTCGCTCATCAAACTTGAGGTCTCGGGTTCGATAACTACACTTGAGCATATTTTTTGCCAAGAAGATTCTTTGACTGGTCAAAATGTTTTCTAGGGTTTGCACGCTTCACACTCTCTCTCCAGTATATATATACACACTCGAGCCTCAGCGCTTGTAGTTGCTCTCTTCACACTCTCTCGCCCTCTCCTGCTGGAGCCTCAGCGCTTGTAGTTGCTCTCTTCACACTCTCTCACCCTCTCCAGATCTAAACAAGTCTTCGTTGGCCTCTCTCTCCCCTCACTGCTGCTCAAAGAGCTGGTAGGATCCGTCCACCGGGAAGGGAAGGAGTCTTAATGCTGTCGCCATCGGTGAGGGAGGGAATCCACTACTAGCGCTGGTATTCACTTTCCATCCAGCAGCAGCGCGGGAGGGCCTCTGACCCCTTCTTCTTCTTCGCCGCCGTCCCGTCGCCCACCGAACCACGCCCCAAGAACCTTAAGGTATATTTTACTTACTCCACATGCATTGCTCTAGCTGCATGTATACCATGAATCTAGGACGTGGTTCAAAGAGGAAAGGAGTGGGGGAAAGTAGTGGGAAAAGTTGTATATAGCATGAATCTAGGATGTGGTTCAAAGAGGAAATGAAGGGGGAAAGTTGTATATCATGAATCTAGGACGTGGTTCAAAGAGGAAAGGAATGGGGGAAAGTAGTGGGGAAAGTTGTATCGCATAAATCTAGGACGTGGTTCAAAGAGGAAAGGAAGGGGCAAAAGTACTAGTTCAAAAAGGAAAGGAAGGGACAAGGCTGTAGAGTTTGAGCAGGACTAGATTTGCTGAGCTCACATAGGGAATGGTGTCTAAAGATAACAAAACTGGGACCAACACAAATATGCTCCTTGGTTGTTTGTTCTTTGTTGCAACAGACTATGCATGACCACAGTACATCGGTAGATGCTCATGGTGCTGGTGCGTCCACTGTACCGTGCAACTCATTAGTTGTTGTTAATCTATGGCCCTGTTTGGTTAAAAACTCTCTGGTCCCTACCTGCTTGGTTCCAGGGACTAAGCATGGACTATAGGTTATTAAATGACATGATAAAAGACCATGTTACCCCTAGTAATGAACTAATAGAAACAAGGTGTGATGCGTGGCAGGGGCAACTGTTGGAAAAAGTCCCAAAAAGACTCCCTCGGGGTCTTCTTTCTTTAGTCCCAAATGCCCACTTTTAGTCCCGAAAAGTCCGTCCTGTTTGGTTTAGATGTGACTGACATGGAGTTTTTTTAGTCCCTACACCAAAATGTCCCTGTAAACAAACACCCTCTAATAATGCCGCTGGAAAATTGATGCATTGCCACAGTTAAAAGCAAATTACATGTTTAATTAATTTTATTGTTAATATAATCTCTATGTTAATATTAATCAATGCCACCATTTGAGAAATGCTACTATCTTGCTTTCTTTCCCATTTAGATAAGGTAGATGCTTCTTTTTGTTGGCTTCTGTGTCATCCACCGTTATTGACCACTAATTGTTTCCTTTGCACCTCTGTGTAAACAGGGTTATCTACTTCACCTCGTTGCCATTGTGACCTTTTGTTGCACTGCACAAAACACTTTTGTTTTAGAGTGTTTTGTGCAGTTCAACCAAAATGTCACACCGACAACGTTGCTTGATTGCTTGATCTTAGTGGAACTGCACAAGAGGAGATCTTACTTCCTATCCGTTAAGGCGAATTTGGTTCAGATCTTCTTCTTGTGAGTTGTTTGAATTCTGCATCATGAGAGG
This sequence comes from Triticum dicoccoides, assembly GCF_002162155.2. Lineage (NCBI taxonomy): Eukaryota > Viridiplantae > Streptophyta > Magnoliopsida > Poales > Poaceae > Triticum > Triticum dicoccoides. Next base: position 272,196,510 of record NC_041385.1, on the reverse strand, counting down.
TCAGTACTAGCCTTCTTTCACATGATTCTGCAGTGTGCTTTCATATGTTGTGCTACTTGTACGATAATGTTGCTTGATTTTAGTGAACTGCACAAATGGAGACAAGACTTCCAATCTTTATGCGCACCGTAATATCCCATTGAGGTAAGATAAGGATATTTCACAATTGCCGGCCTGTATTTTTGCCACTTTCATCAGAAAATTAAGTTTAGTACTATACTTGTGCTCCCTAATTGACATGCCAAATCTTACATTGAGGGCGAAGCTTCTCTGTTATTGAACCAAGTGATGACGGGGAAGAATAAGCGGAAGAAAAACAAAAATCAACTCCCGGTGCTGTAATGAAGCACTGGAACTGTGATGACACAAGTAATGATATAGTTTTGCATCTTAATTTATTGCTATGGCTGGAATGAGCAATTGTTTTGCCACTGATTTGATGCCATACGTAATTATCTCTACTTGTGCAAACAGGGATCTTCTTTGAAGATACCATATATTTTAGTGGAACTGCACAAGAAGATGTTCGAAACATTAAACTAATCGAGGAGTATATAGTAAGCATGGCCACCCCCGTAGATAGCAACAGATGGTTCCCGAGAAGTGCTTCATCTGTATGCTCTACACAATCAGCCTCCTGACAAAGGTTGGTACTCGCCCACTGATTTCATCCATATGATTGAGCTTTGTCATCTCTATTGGTTTTGTGCTACCGTTTAGATACTGTCATGAAAAAGTGGTATTGTCCTTGGGAAGTGCTTCATCTGTGTTGTTTTAAATATTTCCTTTCCTTTTTTTCGAGCAAACATGGATGCTAGCATTTAGTAGTCCTCTTATCTTTGCACAACAGGATCATCTTCCTCTGAAGAAGAATATGGAGTACGTGAAGTGACTAGTTCCGATTAGGCCAGGATGAAGAAGCACTATCTATCTTCTCATCAGAAGGAGCAGTTGAAGGATGGTTACATTACTCCCCACAAGACAAAACTAACTTCAGCTCAGAAGGACTGACAAATCTCCATTTTTTTGCTGTGACGCACGAGTACAATGTTGTTCTAGGATTCTTTCTGGTGAGTTCCATTTTTCTAAAAGTGTGCTCTACATGGACCATGTATGTGCTTGTTGAAACTATCAATTCATAGTACAGTTTGCATTATACTAATCACTTTTTTATATTTGTGCAAATAGGGGTGCTCAGCTTGATTTCAACGGGAACTGCACAAAATGTTCATGAATACATCGAATCATTCATTTCCACCACAAGAAAGGAGGTGCCCATAAGTTCAAGGCGTTGCAACATATAATGGCGAAATCATACAAGCTACGCGCGAATTTGGTTGATTTTGGTGGAACTACACAAAAAGAACAGCTGGTTTATTTAGCACGAGTTGCCATGTCAATGTCCGAACTGATGGCAAACCCTGCCCATTCCACAATCATAGGCATTTGATATTTTGGAATGGGACAACCTTGTCAAATTTTGCTCATTGATTTTAGCAAGATATGCGTTTGATATTTTTGAATGGGACGCCCATTGCTGTCAGCAGCGGCGATCAATTTTTTCTTTATTCTTTAGTTGTGAAGTAAATATTGCCTCTGACATGTGAGTCGCTGAGATGCATAATCATCGATTGTTTTGAATGTTCTCTATGAATTGCCAGGCCTGTGTGTTTGATTGCAATGTACACAAACGCAAGAAAGCTGCTCAAACTCTTTGTACTCCTTCTGTTCCTTTTTACTTCACACATTGTGAAAGTGCGTACATTTTTGTATAAGTTTGGTCAAAGTAGAGATACTTGGACTGCAGACCAAACTTGTATGCAGACTACAAAGGACCAGAGGGAGTACATGTGAAACTGCTGCAAACGTGGTGATCACCCTGGGAATAATGCTAGTACGTATTGTTTTGCATGTTCATCCAATGCCAGTGATACAGGAATTCGAACTAATTGAAATAAATTCATTCATACACGGTCGGATTTCATATAAACATGCTGGATTTCATTACATTTCATACATTCTTCAACTAAAAAGGGGTGTTTGTGGCTGCATGCATCTCCCAGATGCAGAGGCCGGGGGTCATCCTCCTTTTCGAAAAAAACTAAAAAGGGGTGCGCTGGAGGTATAATTAATTAACCGAAGCTACCCACCTGTGTCCCGCTGAGCCGAACAGAAGCTTCAATGACTTATCTGCAGGTGCAGTTGCGTAACTGACATGTGGCCTGTTGGGCCCACGTGTCAGTCAGCCAACTGCATCAGCAGTTAAGTAGAAGCAGCGTTCTTCTCCAGCGCAACTCTCCGACTCCACGTCGCCGCCAAGAAGCTAACCGGTCGTCAATGGTCAACCCGCCTAGCTTGGCTTCAACCGCAGGGTAGCAGCGGTGGCCTTACTTGGACCCGAGCAGCGGCGACCTACCGTGTTCTACTCTTCCTCGTTTTCTGTGTGGCGCGGCCTCATTGGCAGTGGGGCGGGGCCTCGGCGGAGCCGGTGATGCCTCTATCTCGTTGCCGGCGGGCGGCGCCTAAGCGGAGCGGTGGAAATCCTCCCCCACGTTGCCGGCATGGTGGGGCCTCGGTTGAGCCGGCGATGTCCTCTGCCTCGTTGTTGGCGGGGCGGGGCCTCAGCGGAGCTGGCGGTGTCCTCTGCCTCGTTGTTGGCGCCGCAGGGCCTCGGCCGAGCCCGCGGTGTCCTCTGCCTTGTTGTTGGCGCCGCGGGGCGTTGGCGGAGCAGGGCGTCGTCGACGCCAGCGGAGCGGGGACTCGTTGGAGCCGGCATTGTCCTCTGCCTCATCCTCGATCTCGCCAAACAGCGCCTCCCCCACTTCATCGCCCTCTTTGCTAGCCTCTTTGTAGGCGGCCGCAGCCTCCGCCACCCGCATGCGGTACTGCCAGCGCTCGAGGCGGCCCTTACGGGCGGAGGGTATGAGTCGAGAAGCGCCTCTTGCTCCGCCCGCTCCGTGGCGATCTGCTCCTCCGCCTGCAGGTGCTCCTGGAGGAGATGATGGTTGTAGGTGGCGTCGGCCTGCGCCTCCCGGAACTGCTCCTCACGTATCTGCCTCACCCTGTCCACATATTGGGCACGGGCTCGCCAATGGTCATGGTGCAATGCACCAGCGAGGATGGCGCGGAGGAGGGGGTTGGCGCCGAATCATTGACTACCATGTTCTCCATTGGGACGTCGTCGTCCTCCGGCTACCTGCCGGCCAGCCGGTCAGCAGCAATGGATGCTATCTCCTTGTGGCCCGTCGTCCGCCCGTCCTGAAGAGCGCTGGAGCACGAGGAATCCATGGTGGGCAGTAGTGGTGTGGACAGGAGGAAGGCAACGGATGCGGATGACTGCGGCTATGGCCGGCGCAGCAGTTTATATAGCAATGGTGTGCGGGCGGAGGGACGGACGTGTGACGCCGGAGTAGCCGCCTCGGCAATCGTGTATCATTAATGTGTGCGGCAGATGGACGGACGGACGGCACTTGTGTCGTTTGAAGGAGGAGCAATCGCCTGCACCGGGAAGCGGGGTGGCCGGCGCTGACTATTTCGGGCGGAAAGCGCACGCGGGCGAGGAGATCACTTTACTTGGATAGGATGACAATGGGGACCCACCAGGTCCATGCCTCACGTACGCAAGTGCCTCCTTATTATATATATATATATATATATATATCTATAATTTATTTTGCTTCCTCCTGGTTTCCTGACATCACGGTCCCACACCGTTGTCTACCTATGTACTCCCTCCTTTCCAGTTTATAGGGCTTATCTCATGTTCAGATTCCAAGGTGCATTAAATCATTGCATGCAAGTATTAAGAGAAAATTGACCAATGCATGTATTTTATGCATGCATGCATTGCAATTAATGCATTGACAAACATAATTTTTTGAGGATAACAAGAGCATTAATTAGGTTCTTTTTGCAAAACTAGAAAAAGTGTTCCACCACTCGCCATCTACCTTGATTGGTGAGATTTTTGAATTGAGCATTATAAACCAGAAAGGAGGGGGTAGTCAATAAACGAGAAAATTGCACAAGAAGCGGCCGACAGCTGGGACCAAGCAGCTCGAGCAGTATTTGTGTTTTTGAGGTGTGAGCACTACAGAGTTTTTTAGTGTTTACCCCAGATATTAATTTTTCTCCTCTGAACAACAACGAAAACATCGCTGTAGGTATTAACTGGGCGGGCTGTGGCTCGTCTAGCCCAGGCCAGATATCCAGCCCAGATATTAATTTTTTTCAAGCTGAAAATGGCTAGCCCAGCTATACCTTTTTTAGGAATACCCAGGCAAGGTCAAGTTGTTATTCTCCGCCCCGCTGGGCTGCAAATCTTTCCTAGGAGGGATGCATTAGGTTTAACAAGAAAATGAGATTTAAGAAATAATAAATGGGATGTAATTATAAAAACTGGGTAGTAACTATAAAAAAATGCACCAAACAGTGATTAATTTATAAAATATTATTTTTGGAATATTGAAAATTTTAATTTCATTAATTGTTGCGAGCAGAATGTTTCGTTGGATTTTTATGCAATATAAATTTATATTGAAATTGTATTTAATCTGACTAAAATTTTGGGATAAAAATATTTGGATCCAATCAAAATGTGGGAAATTTTATTGAATTCTGTTTTGAACGGTTGGTTGAAATGGGCTGTACTTTTAACAAACTGTAATTGAGCTGTAGTAAATTCCATTAGAATTCAAAAATGGGCTACACATTCTTACAAATCTCAAATGGGCTATAAGTTCTCTGCCACACACTTCTGGTCTTACTAAGTTGACGCGTCCCCAAAAAATAACAGAGTTGACGGGTATGCAAGGCTTTGTCAACTTATAGTCAACACACGGTTCTAGCAGCAGTGGCCGTTGGATGTCCATCCAACGGATGCCGTGCTTCTTCTTCAATCTCGGATATTCTAGCTTCACCCGCCCAAAAAATGATTCATTCCCCTGACATCTGGGGTGCACCGTTTCGGAAGCTGACCTGTGGGCCTACTAAGTTGACGTACCAAGGGCTTTGTCAACTTAGTCAATATAAATGATTCTAGCTGCAGTGACCGTACGATGTCCATCCAACGGTCGTCGTGCTTCTTCAACCTCTGGTCTTCTTGCTCCAGCCGCCCAAAGTAGCGCCGGTCGTGCCGCCTGCTCCTGCCTCCCGTGGTCGGCTGTGCTACCGCGGAGGCCTCACCGCCCCCTACTACTCCCACCGCTGGCCACGCCATCCCTCCACTCACCCACTGACCCCTGTTATTCTGTGGCGACGGCAACATAGCCGAACCAGTGAACCCTCGTACTCCTCTCCGCGTGTGCATCCACTGCCGCGTCTTCCCCGGCTCCACGTCGTCCCCTTCCTAGGCCTCAACGACGTCCACCGCCGTGGTGCTCTCGGTGGGGCGTGGTCAACGTGGTCAAGGAACGACTTCCATCGGACGTGGACTATACATGGAGAGGCTGACAGCTGGGTCCACGCCAGCCGCAAGGAAGTGCCTCCTTATTACGCGCAAAATAATTATTCCTCCACCTGACAGCGGGGACCCACCGGACAGGCCACCGTATTTCATGAAAAAAAATGATTTGCCCCCTGACAGCTGGGACCCACGAGCTACATCTTCGCACGCAAGGAAGTGCGTCCGAATAAAAAACGATTCGCCCCCCTGACTGCTGGGACCCACCAGCTACATCTTCGCACGCAAGGAAGTGCGTCCGAAAAAAAACGATTCGCCCCCGACTGCTGGGACCCACCAGCTACACCTTCACACGCAAGGAAGTGCGTCCGGGCAAAAAAAAACGATTCGCCCCCCTGATTGCTGGGACCCAGCAGCTACACCTTCGCACGCAAGGAAGTGCGTCCGGGTAAAAAAAATGATTCGCCCCCCTGACTGCTGGGACCCAGCAGCTACACCTTCGCACGCAAGGAAGTGCGTCCGGGCTAAAAAAACGATTCGCCCCCCTGACTCCTGGGACCCACCAGTTACATCTTCGCAGGCAAGGAAGTGCCTGACAGTCGGGACCCACCTGGTCGAAGCGTACGTAGCGTTGTCATCCTGGTCGCGAACGTGTACGTACATACTGGTCGATGTAGAGGCGCGCACGCGTCGTAGTAGAGGCGCGCACATGTCGTAGTAGAGGCACGCACGTAGCATGTACACGTACGTACAGCGGCCAGGGTGCGAGAAAGAAAATACGGTCACGTATGTGTACATACTGGCGGGGTCTCGAACGCCTAGTCGCGCATACCACAAAAGAGAGGAAACGGACCTCCTACGGTCGAAACGGGGTTCCTGTTGATCGGGAGGGGTGTGGCGTACCAGAAAACGGAGGAAACGGACCTCCTACGGTTGAAACGGGGGTCCTGTTGATCAGGAGGGGTGTGGAATACCGCAAAACGGACGAAACGGACCTCCTACGGTCGAAACGGGGGTCCTGTTGATCGGGAGGGGTGTGGCGTACCGCAAAACGAACGAAACGGACTTGTGTTGGAGCGCTACAGTCGAAATGGGGGGGAGGGGTGTGGCGTACCGCAAAATGGGACTCCACGAGATACTGTTCATCTCCACCGTCGACCTCCTCCAGCCTCCACGGGCTCCTGTTCATCCAGCCTCCACCGCGCGCTACTCCACCGGCTACTGTTCAACCACCCC
>NC_041385.1:272156399-272189092 GCF_002162155.2 Triticum dicoccoides | reverse complement strand
CTGTTCATCCAATCGATCGGCTTTAGTTAGCAGCAGTAGCGAAGGAATCGCTCCATCGGGTTCAGTTAACAGCCATCGATCGATCGCTCGGGTTCAGTAACACGTAGCCTACAGTACAATTGCTCGGGTTTAGTTAGAGCCCAACGCCTCGCTCGGTTTTAGTTAGAGCCAATGCCTCGCACACACAGGCGCGTACGTACGAGAGAAACGCGCATCGCTCGGCCCCTGACCTCCCACCATAACCGGCAACTCCCCAAAATTTTCCTCCCCCTCGCTTCTACCACGGTTTTTTCCGTCATGGACGACCCGAAGAATGTCATGCAGCTGCATCTCCGGCCCGCCCAGGACGAAAATCCCATTTTATGTCATGATTTTTTGTCATAGAAGTAGGAGCCCACCACATCTATGATGATACCGGGTTTTGTCACAATTATCGTCATAGAAGTGTCATATGTATGACAGAAAAAATTTTCATTCGGCCCAAAATGTCACGGATGTGTCTTTTTTTTGTAGTGGAAGGCGGCGACCGAACCTTTACAAACAAGGTTGGGGCTATCTCCACAACTTAATTGGAGGCTCCCAACGACACCATGAAGCTTCACCACAATGGACTATGGCTCCGTGGTGACCTCAACCGTTTAGGGTGCTCAAACACCCATGAGTAACAAGATCCGCTAGGGATTAGTGGGGGAATCAAATTTCTCTTGGTGGAAGTGTAGATCGGGGCCTTCTCAACCTATCCTGAGCAAATCAACAAGTTTGATTGGCTATGGAGCGAGATCGGGCAAAAATGGAGCTTGGAGCAACAATGGAGCATTTTGGGGGAAGAGGTAGGTCAACTTTGGGGAAGAAGACCCCCTTATATAGTGGGGGGAACAATCCAACCGTTACCCCCCAAAGCTGCCCCGCAGAGAGCGGTACTACCACTGGGGTGGGCGGTACTACCGCTATGGCCAGTGATACGTCCATTTTGCATCATGCTTTTATATCAATATTTATTGCATTATGGGCTGTTATTTCACGTTATGTCACAATACGTATGGCTATTCTCTCTTATTTTACAAGGTTTACATGAAGAGGGAGAATGCCGGCAGCTGGAATTCTGGGCTGCAAAAGGAGCAAATATTGGAGACCTATTCTACGCAACACCAGAAGTCCTGAAACTCCATGGAATATCTTAAAATAAATAAAGAAAATCATCGCCAAAGATGAAGGCCAGGGGGCCACACCCTGCTCACGAGGGTGGGGGGCGCGCCCCCTACCTCATGGGCCCCCTGGTGGCTCTCCGACGCCCATCTTCTCCTATATGAAGTCTGTCGATGACAAAAAATAGAAGGTAACCTTTCGGGACGAGACTCCGCCGCCACGAGGCGGAACCTTGGCGGAACCAATCTAGGGCTCCGGTAGAGCTGTTCTGCCGGGGACACTTCCCTCCGGTAGGGGGAAATCATCACCATCGTCATCACCAACGCTCCTCTCATCGGGAGAGGGCAATCTCCATCAACATCTTCACCAGCACCATCTCATCTCCAAACCCTAGTTCATCTCTTGTATCCAATTCTTGTCTCCAAGTCCGGGATTGGTGCTAGTAGGTTGCTAGTAGTGTTGATTACTCCTTGTAGTTGATGCTAGTTGGTTTATTTGGTGGAAGATCATATGTTCAGATCCTTTATGCATATTATTACCCCTCTGATTATGAACATGAATATGCTTTGTGAGTAATTATGTTTGTTCCTGAGGACAAGGGAGAAGTCTTGCTATTAGTAGTCATGTGAATTTGGTATTCATTCGATATTTTGATAAGATGTATGTTGTCTAGCCTCTAGTGGTGTTATGTGAACGTACACTACATAACACTTCACCATTATTTGGGCCTAGAGGAAGGCATTGGGAAGTAATAAGTAGATGATGGGTTGCTAGAGTGACAGAAGCTTAAACCCTAGTTTATGCGTTGCTTCGTAAGGGGCTGATTTGGATCCATATGTTTCATGCTATGGTTAGGCTTACTTTAATACTTTTGTTGTAGTTGAGGATGCTTGCAATAGAGGTTAATCATAAGTGGGATGCTTGTTCAAGTAATAACAGCACCCAAGCACCGGTCCACCCACATATCAAATTATCAAAGTACCGAACGCGAATCATATGAGCGTGATGAAAACTAGCTTGACGATATTCCCATGTGTCCTCGGGAGCGTTTTTCCTATTATAAGAGTTTGTCCAGGCTTGTCCTTTGTTACAAAAAGGATTGGGCCACCTTGCTGCACTTTATTTACTTTTGTTACTTGTTGCTCGTTACAATTTATCTTATCACAAAACTATCTGTTACCACTTATTTCAGTACTTGCAGAGAATACCTTGCTGAAAACCGCTTATCATTTCCTTATGCTCCTCGTTGGGTTCGACACTCTTACTTATGGAAAGGACTATGATAGATCCCCTATACTTGTGGGTCATCAAGACTCTTTTCTAGCGACGTTGCCGGGGAGTGTAGCGCCTTTGGTAGGTGGAATTTGGTAAGGAAAAATTTATATAGTGTGCTGAAATTTTCTGTCACTTGTTACTATGGAAAGTAATTCTCTGAGGGGCTTGTTCGGGGTATCTTCACCCCATCCAGTAGAGCAAAGAGTTGCTCCTCAACCTACTAAACCTATTGAAAATGAAACTCCTTTTGAAATTCCTTCGGGTATGATGGAAAAACTGCTAGCTAATACTTTTGCAGGAGATGGAACAAAGCATCCTGATGAACATCTACTCTATGTGGATGAAGTTTCTGGACTATTTAAGCTTGCAGGTATACCCGATGATGTTGTTAAGAAGAAGGCCTTCCCTTTATCTTTGAAGGGAGATGCATTGACATGGTACAGGCTATGTGATGATATGAGATCATGGAACTATAAAAGATTGAAATTGGAATTTCATCAAAAGTATTACCCTATGCATCTTGTTCATCGTGATCGCAATTATATATATAATTTTTGGTCTCGCGAAGGAGAAAGCATCGCTCAAGCTTGGGGGAGTCTTAAATCAATGTTATATTCATGCCCCAATCATGAGCTCCCAAGAGAAGTAATTATTTAAAGTTTTTATGCTCGGCTTTTTGATGACAATCGCACCATGCTCGATACTTCTTGTGTTGGCTCTTTTATGATGAAGACTATTGAATTTAAATGGAATTTATTGGATAGAATTAAACGCAACTCTGAAGATTGGGACCTCGACGAAGGTAAGGAGTCAGGTATGACACCTAAGTTTGATTGTGTTAAATCTTTTATGGATACTGATATTTTCCGTAAGTTTAGCACTAAATATGGACTTGACTCTGATATAGTAGCTTCTTTCTGTGAATCTTTTGCTACTTATGTTGATCTCCCCAAGGAGAAGTGGTTTAAATATCATCCTCCCATAGAAGTAAAAGTAGTTGCACCTATTAAAGTTGAAGAAAAGACTGTCACTTATAATGATCCTATTGTTCCCACTTCTTATGTTGAGAAACCACCTTCCCCTGTTAGAATGAAGGATCATGCTAGAGCTTCAACTGTTATTCGTAAAAGCAATATTAGAACTTATACACCCCCTGAGCAAGTCAAAGTAGAACCTAATATTGCTATTGTTAAAGATCTCTTGTCTGATAATATTGATGGGCATGTTATTCAATTCTGTGGTGAAACTGCTAGAATTGCTAAACCTTGTGCTAGAGACAAACATAGACCTGTGGTAGGCGTGCCTGTTATTTCTGTTAAAATAGGAGACCATTGTTATCATGGCTTATGTGATATGGGTGCTAGTGCTAGTGTTATACCTGTTACCTTGTATGAAGAAATTAAGCATGAAATTGCACCCGCTGAGTTAGAAGATATTGATGTTACAATTAAACTTGCCAATAGAGATACTATATCTGCAATGGCAATTGTTAGAGATGTTGAAGTCTTGTGTGGAAAAACCAAATATCCCGCTGATTTTCTTGTTCTTGGTTCTCCACAAGATAGCTTTTGTCCCATTATATTTGGTAGACCCTTCTTGAATACTGTTAATGCTAAGATAGACTGCAAAAAGAATGTTGTTACTATTGGCTTGGATGATATGGTTCATGAGTTTAATTTCTCTAAATTTAGTAAACAACATCGTGAGGAAGAATTGCCTAGTAAAGATGAAATTAAGTGTCTTGCTTCTATTGTCGTACCTCATAGCGATCCTTTAGAACACTATTTGCTAGACCATGAAAATGATATGTTCATGAATGAAAGAAGGGAAATAGATGAACTATTCTTTAAACATGAACCTATTCTGCAACACAATTTGCCTGTTGAAATCCTTGGGGATCCTCCTCTACCCAAGGGTGATCCCGTGTTTGAGATTAAACCGTTGCCTGATAATCTTAAATATGCTTATCTTGATGAAAACAAAATATATCCTATCATTATTAGTGCTAACCTTTCAGAGCATGAAGAAGAAAGATTATTGAAAACTCTGAAGAAGCACCGAGCCGCTATTGGATATACTCTTGATGATCTTAAGGGCATCAGTCCCACTCTATGTCAACATAAAATAAATTTGGAAGCGGATGCCAAACCAGTTCGTGATCCTCAACGACGTTTGAATCCTAAAATGAAAGAAGTGGTAAGAAAAGAAATACTCAAGCTTCTGGAGGCAGGTATAATTTATCCCATTGCTGATAGTCAGTGGGTAAGTCCTGTCCATTGTGTCCCTAAGAAGGGAGGTATTACTGTTGTCCCTAATGATAAAGATCAATTGATTCCGCAAAGAATTATCACAGGTTATAGGATGGTAATTGATTTCCGCAAATTAAATAAGGCTACTAAGAAAGATCATTACCCCTTACCTTTTATTGATCAAATGCTAGAAAGATTATGCAAACATACACATTATTGCTTTCTAGATGGTTATTCTGGTTTCTCTCAAATACCTGTGTCGGCTAGAGATCAATCAAAGACTACTTTTACATGCCCTTTTAGTACTTTTGCTTATAGACGTATGCCTTTCGGTTTATGTAATGCACCTGCTACCTTTCAAAGATGCATGGTGGCTATATTCTCTGATTTTTTTGAAAAAATTTGTGAGGTTTTCATGGATGATTTTTCCGTCTATGGTTCCTCTTTTGATGATTGCTTGAGCAATCTTGATCGAGTTTTGCAGAGATGTGAAGAAACTAATCTTGTCTTGAATTGGGAAAAGTGCCCCTTTATGGTTAATGAAGGTATTGTCTTGGGGCACAAAGTTTCTGAAAGAGGTATTGAAGTTGATAAAGCCAAGGTTGATACTATTGAAAAGATGCCATGTCCCAAGGACATAAAAGGTATAAGAAGTTTCCTTGGTCACGCCGGATTTTATAGGAGGTTCATTAAGGACTTCTCAAAAATTTCTCAGCCTCTGACTAATTTACTACAAAAAGATGTACCATTTGTCTTTGATGATGATTGTATAGAAGCATTTGAAATACTTAAGAAAGCATTAGTCTCTGCACCTGTTGTTCAGCCACCTGATTGGAATTTACCCTTTGAAATTATGTGTGATGCTAGTGATTATGCTATAGGTGTTGTTCTAGGGCAAAGAGTTGATAAGAAATTAAATGTTATCCATTATGCTAGTAAGACTCTAGACAATGCTCAAAGAAATTATGCTACTACCGAAAAGGAACTTTTAGAAGTTGTATTTGCTTGTGATAAATTCAGACCCTATATTGTTGATTCTAAAGTAACCATTCACACCGATCATGCTGCTATTAAATATCTTGTGGAAAAGAAAGATGCAAAACCTAGACCTATTAGATGGGTTCTCTTGCTGCAACAATTTGATTTTCATATTGTTGATAGAAAAGGAGCTGAGAACCCCGTTGCAGATAACTTATCTAGGTTAGAGAATGTTCTTGATGACCCACTACCTATTGATGATAGTTGTCCTGATGAACAATTAAATGTCATAAGCACTTCTCGTAGCACTCCATGGTATGCTGATTATGCTAATTATATTGTCGCTAAATTTATACCACCTAACTTCACATACCAACAAAAGAAAAAGTTTTTCTATGATTTGCGACATTACTTTTGGGATGACCCACATCTTTATAAAGAAGGAGTAGATGGTGTTATTAGACGTTGTGTACCTGATCATGAACAGGAACAGATCCTACGCAAGTGTCACTCCGAAGCTTATGGAGGACACCACGCTGGAGATAGAACTGCACATAAGGTATTGCAATCCGGTTTTTATTGGCCCACTCTCTTCAAGGATGCCCATAAGTTTGTTTTGTTTCGCGATGAATGTCAAAGAATTGGTAATATTAGTAGACGTCAAGAAATGCCTATGAATTATTCACTTGTTATTGAACCATTTGATGTTTGGGGCTTTGATTATATGGGACCTTTTCCTGCCTCTAATGTATATACACATATTTTAGTTGTTGTTGATTACTTTACTAAGTGGGTAGAAGCTATTCCAACTAGTAGTGCTGATCATAACACCTCTATTAAAATGCTTATGGAAGTTATCTTTCCGAGGTTTGGAGTCCCTAGATATTTAATGACTGATGGTGGTTCACACTTTATTCATGGTGCTTTCCGTAAAATACTTGCTAAATATGACGTTAATCATAGAATTGCATCTCCATATTACCCTCAGTCTAGTGGTCAAGTAGAATTGAGCAATAGAGAGCTCAAATTAATTTTGCAAAAGACTGTTAATAGGTCTAGAAAGAATTGGTCCAAGAAAATGGATAACGCATTATGGGCCTATAGAACTGCATATAAGAATCCTATGGGTATGTCTCCGTATAAAATGGTTTATGGAAAAGCATGTCACTTACCTCTGGAACTAGAACATGAGGCATATTGGGCTATTAAAGAGCTCAACTATGATTTCAAACTTGCCGGTGAGAAGAGGTTATTTGATATTAGCTCACTTGATGAATGGAGAACCCAAGCTTATGAAAATGCCAAGTTGTTTAAAGAAAAAGTTAAAAGATGGCATAACAAAAGGATACAAAAGCGTGAGTTTAATGTAGGTGATTATGTGTTGCTATACAACTCTCGTTTAAGATTTTTTGCAGGAAAACTCTCTCTAAATGGGAAGGTCCCTACGTTATCAAGGAGGTCTATTGTTCCGGTGCCATAAAAATCAACAACTTCAAAGGCACAAATCCTAAGGTGGTAAACGGTCAAAGGATCAAACACCATATCTCAGGTAATCCTATAAATATTGAAACCAATATTATTGAAACCGTAACCCTAGAGGAATACATAAGGGACACTTTCCAGACCGTTCCAGACTCCAAAAAGGAATAGGTATGTGGTACGGTGAGTAAACCGACTCCAAAACAATTTTTAAGGAAATATTTCTCCGTTTTGGAATATTTAGAAAAATAGAAAAATAAGTGGCAGTCCAGGAAGGACACGAGGCCTCCACGAGGGTGGAGGGTGCGCCATACCCCCCTGGGCGCGCCCCCCTACCTCGTGAGCACCTCGTGTGCCCTTCGGACTCCGTTTCCTTGCACGATACGTATTTTGGTCGGTAAAAATTCATTATATATACTCCCGAAGGTTTTGACTCCCGTTTCACGCAAATATCCTCTGTTTTCATTTCGAGCTATATCTGTTGCATATTTAGAGCACCATGACTTCTCCCTCCTCCAACAATGAAGACAAGGATGCTTGGCTATTGAATATAGAGTTGAAAAGAGAGGAGGCTCAAGCTCCGGTGGTGAAAGAGGAAGACACTCCTCAACCTTTACCTAACATTTTCACTCCAACAGAGAATGAAGCTTTCAAGATGATTGAGTTAGCCCGCATACAGAACAAGTATCTCACATAGGAGAATATTTTGTTAAAGGATCATATTGCTGGGCTCAAGGGCATTATCCGCAAATTGGAGGAGCTTTTACACTCGATGTGCGATTATCCACCGTCATCATCACCACCTCCATCACCAAAGAAGGAGACATAATCACATTGGTATGGGCACTCCCCTTGGCAACTGCCAAGCTTGTGGGAGGTGCCCTGGTATCGTATCACCATCACAACTCCTATCTTTACTGTTTTTCTTAGTTCGATCCTATTAGTAGTATCTTGATTTAGTAGAATAAAGTCATGGCATGATCTAGTTTTGAGTTTTGCTTTATGATCCTTCTTTGTGATCGAGTACGTGAGCTATATAATAAAGTTTAGTGTTGAGTCAAGGGCTTGATTATTTTCCCATGATCTTGGGTGAATAAAAGAATAAAAAGAATCAAAGAGTTCATATTGATCTTATTGAAAGTAATGACTTCACATAGAAAGAGTATGATGATTAAAAGTTGTTGGGAGTTGGCAAATATAGCTTTGGTCATCGTTGTAATTAATAGGAAGTAATAAGGAAAGAGAGGTTTCACATATAGATATATTATCATTGACATCTTTTATGATTGGGAGCACTCATTAAAATATGACATGCTAAAGAGTTGAGGTTGGACAAGGAAGACAACATAATGAGTTATGTTTTCTTACATCTAAGATAAAGTATGTTGTCATGGATCCTCTAACGTGTTGAGCTTTCCTTTCCCCCTCATGCTAGCCAAATTCTCAGCACTAAGTAGAAATACTACTTGTGCTTCCAAATACCCTTAAACCAGTTCAGCCATGAGAGTCCACCATATCTACCTATGGATTGAGTAAGATCCTTCAAGTAAGTTGTCATCGGTGCAAGCAATAAAAATAGCTCTCTAAATATGCATGACTTATTAGTGCAGAGAAAATAAGCTTTGTACGAACTTGTTGTGGACGTAATAAAAGCGGCGGTCTTGTACAAGATATTCATTGCCACAAACTAATCCAACACTTCATTTGATGTCAAGGAGTGGAAGTACGGTCTTTGACGGATGATGGAGGACAAGGCCTTGTGGTAAGGCATCATTGCTTTAAGAAACTTGCGCTTGATCCAATTGTCATCCGTGTCCTTGCTGCCATGATCTCGGAGTGAGACCGCAAGTTTGGTTACTCTCTTAAAGAGCTCACGAGGTTCTTCATCTTCTTTCATTGCAAACTCATCGGCTTCCTCTTGCACCACTTCATAGTTGGAGCATTGAATGCTTGCACTTCCCTTATAGAGGGAAACAGCACAATGACATGCGTCTTTGGCCATGGCGAAGGGTCGAAGATGAGGGAGATCTTCGGGTAGAACTGCATCTTGAATGATGAAGAGAGCATTCTCATTGAATTGATGGTCCACGACTTCTCTAGGGGTGAAGTTTCTTAGGTCATGTGGATGGAAACCTTCTTCAATTATTCTCCAAAGGTTAGTATTCACATGATTTAAATGATGCTTGAAGCAATATACCCAAGAATCAAAGTCCTCATTTTTCACAATCTTAGGAGGAGGGCCGGCATGATTTAAATGGCTAGAAGGAATCGGTCCTCCATAGACTGGAGGTGCCACATGGGCAAAGATGTCGGTGCCATTTCTACCACTAGTAGAAGGATCCTTTTCACTAGTAGCTTCCCCCTTGTCGGAGTTAGCATCCGTCACCTTGTCAGTGGGATCACCCACTTTCAACGGTGAGGTAGATAGTTTAAGTCCTTCTAAGAATTTACTAAACCTGCTTTCAACCTCGGTTGTCATGGATGTTTTCAATGTGTCCAAAGCCACATTGAATTCCTCACGAGACACCGCAGTTCCCCCATCACTCATAGACGAGCTCGGATTCACACTGGAGTGCTCCTCCCTGCCGTCTACGGTGTCAACCATACTCTTCGGACGGCAAAGTCCTTAATAAAGAGACGACGCTCTGATACCAATTGATCGATATAGTTGACTAGAGGGGAGTGAATAGGCAACTAACAATTTTTAGCTTTTCTTTACCAAATTAAACTTTGCATCAAAGTAGGTTGTCTGGATATGCAACTAGGTGAGCAACCTATATGATGCAACAATCAACAAGTGCACAAGCAAGCAAGGGATACAACACAAATAAGCTTGCACAAGTAAAGGCACGAGATAACCAAGAGTGGAGCCGATGGAGACGAGGATGTGTTACCGAAGTCCCTTCCTTTTGAGGGGAAGTACGTCTCCGTTAGAGCGGTGTGGAGGCACAATGCTCCCCAAGAAGCCACTAGGGCCACTGTATTCTCCTCACGCCCTCACACAATGCGAGATGCTGTGATTCCACTATTGGTGCCCTTGAAGGCGGTGACCGAACCTTTACAAACAAGGCTGGGGCTATCTCCACAACTTAATTGGAGGCTCCCAACGACACCACGAAGCTTCACCACAATGGACTATGGCTCTGCGGTGACCTCAACCATCTAGGGTGCTCAAACACCCAAGAGTAACAAGATCCGCTAGGGATTAGTGGTGGGAATCAAATTTCTCTTGGTGGAAGTGTAGATCGGGACCTTCTCAACCTATCCCGAGCAAATCAACAAGTTTGATTGGCTAGGGAGAGAGATCGGGCGAAAATGGAGGTAGGAGTAACAATGGAGCTTTTTGGGGGAAGAGGTAGGTCAAGTTTGGGGAAGAAGACCTGTCGTGGTATTCTCACGGGGGGCTTGCGAGTTGACAGATGCCACAAGGGCTTAGTGTGAGGGTAAGACTGCTACTGATATGCCCAGGAGCGGGTATACAAGTAGCACGCGGTGGTTTACCCAGCTTCGGAGCTCTCTGGAGAGATAATACTCCTATTGCTGCATGTCCGAGTGTATCTGGTATATCTGGTGCAGAGTGCTCCTGGAGCTGTGTCTGAGATCAGTGCCAAGTGCATCTGATCTGGTATATGTCTCATATGTGCACAAGTGTGTGTGGCCGCATGTGCGTGAGCATGCATGCGTGAGGGTGTGTGAGTCCATCCCCTTGATGGATGGATGTGTGCCCCTTTATATAGGAGAGGGTAGCTTAGGATGTAAGCTTGGTAGTGGGCATGGGTAAGGCATGGTGCATGTCATCCTTGTCCCCTGGGTCACTTCATAAATAGTGCCAGGGGACAAGTGACACTATACATGATGGCTGAGATGACACGTGAATAGTGCTCGGATACGATCGTCTCGCCGGTGTCTTGCCAATGTCGCTTCGGGCTACAGTCGGCAGCCGGCTGGTTGGCACAGTCGGCAGCCGGCTGGTTGGCACAGTCGGCAGCCGGCTGGTCGTTGCAGTCAGCATCCGGCAGCCGGCCGGGCAGAGTAGTCGGACGGAGAGCCAGCAGAAGCGGCCGGGCAGTCGGACTGAGGGGCTTTCCTAGCCCCGATGTCTTGAAATATCGTCTCACCGTCTTCGGGGTATCCGTGTCCAATTACTCCGACAGTAGCCCCCAAGCCTCTGGGCAACTTGGCAATGTTGGGCGGAGGTTTTTTGGCGAGTGTTCATGGAAATGATCATGAGAAAAAACAAAGTTAGTCCATGCAGATATATCAAATGTTTGATTTCAACATTGCAAGTTTTATGCGGAGGGTGCCGACTCGGTTTCGTCCGAGCCCCCTTCAATATTTTTCATGTTCCCTCCACTCTTTGGCTTGTTCTCTCGCTCGTCGGATAGCCACTCTGTGGTCTATGGCTGAGAGTGGGCCGTGAAGCGGAGTGGAGTGTACAATACTCAGACTCTGGAAGCGAATTTGACCGAGCAGATACTCGTAAAAGAAACGACCGGGTCGCCCGAACCGCTTTTCTTCCAGGACGTTTTTCGCGTGGGGGCCTCCAGCATTCACTCTTGCTAGCCGGACAGCCGCTCTGCGGTCTGTGACTAAGAGTGGGCCTTTGGTATCGCGCACGCTACTAAGCCATCTGTGGGAACTAACGTCTCAGGCCAAGCGGCCAGCCCCCGGGCCAACTCTGGCTGGCGTCGAGGCGAACAGTGATGCAACTGTAATAAAATGTGGAGATAGCCCCCGAGCATCGCTCAGGGTTATCCGTGATTGTGTGATGCAAAAATATGCGGGTGAGGAGCTCACATTGATTTTCGTGTAGCCGAGGCGAAGTTTGCCGAAGACAGCCGGCGCGGCTCGGTGCTCGCGGAGTGCGTCGGTGCACCCGTTGGGTGTAGCCTTCGATCCCCCGGGTGCTTGAAGGGGGTCCCGGACGGTCAGGCTCGACCAGCCAGGCGGCGAGGCGTCTTGCAACGCCCTTTTTCTTCTTTTTCTCTTTTGTCGGCTGTTGGCAGCCGGACAAAACTCTTCTCTTGTCTGCATTCTTTGCGGGGGCGCGCCAGCGCACCCGCTGGGTGTAGCCCCCGAGATTCGGGCCGACTGCTGAGAAATTGGGCCGGATCTCCCGGCAACTACTTTGTCTTCTTCTTCGTGGGGGCGCGTCAGCGCACCTGCTGGGTGTAGCCCCCAAGATTTCAGCCGACTGCTGAGCAGTCGGGCTAGATCTCCTGGCGACTACCTTGTCTTCTTCTTTTTCTTGTTCAGCCGGCTGGGCAGGCGGACCCCAACACAACAGTCAGGCTCTTTGCAGCCGGCCAGGCAGCCAGCGGTCGGACGCACATCTGGCAGTCAGACGCACATTTCTTTCTTTCTCTCTTTTTTTGTTAGCCGGTCTTTGGCACCCGGCCTTGGACTTTTTCAGGCGGCCCCAAGCAAGTAGTAGGCTCTTTCTTCTAGCATCCGGCTCCTCTTCTTCTTTTTCTTCTTTTTTAGCAGACGACGTCTGACTTTTCTCCAGCCGGCCACACTCTTACTTTTCTTTGCAGCCGGCCTCATCTTTTTCTTTGCGTCTCTCGGGCAGCCGGCTACGGCAGGAGCCGGCAGGCACGGGACACCCAATCGCGGGCTGAAGCGAGGCCGGCAGGCGCGGAGCACCCGGGCGCAGGAAGAGGCAAAGCCGGCCGCGGAGGCAACCCGGCGCGCGTGACGGAAGCCGACTGCGGGGCAGTCGGACGCCCAGGAGGTGCGGCGACACGCGGGAGGGAGCCGAGCACGCAACGCGGTGCTAGCCAAGGCAGGCGACACCAAGTGACGGAGCTGCGGAGGCGCGAGGCATGGCGAGGTGGCGGAGGCCGGGTGCTGGAGAGGTTGGGGCGGCGTGCGTGGACGCGGGTGCGGCCAGCTGCAGCGGAGCCGGAAAGCGCGGGGAGGCGGAGCGGCCGCAGCCGGCGTGCGGACGCGGCCGGGTCTGGCTGCGGCTGTGAGTGCGATCCGACGCTGGAACGTGGCAGGCGGGAGCTGGGGCACCGTAGAGGAGGACATCGGGAGCCGGCCAGGCCGGCCGGGTGGTGGGAGCGAGCCGGACAGCGGGCGCGACCCAGCCTTCCTGCATTTTCTTTTTCTTCTATTTTTGTTCAAGCGGTCAGACAACTGCGGTGCAGGGCGCGGGAGACGACCCGGAGCCGGCCTGGCCAGGCGCGGGGTGGCGCTGGGGATCCGGCTCGGGGCCGGACTTGGCCGGGCGAGCCGGCGGCCGGGACGCGAAGGGCCGGCGGGGCCGCACATCGAGGGGGCCTGGGAGCCGGCCAGTGGGGGCGGCCAGGAGCACGCGAAACCGGTGCAGGGGCGGCAAGACGGCCACCCGACGACAGGGACCTGAGGTGAGGGCAGGCGGAGACTGCGGGGCCGGGCCGTGGGCACGAGCCGGCGGAGTCGGCGGTGGCTTTGGAACCCGGCGTGGCGGCGGGGACCCGACGCGGGGGCGGGAGAAGATGACGCGGCCGCCGCAGAGGGCCGGCCGCGGATGGAGGCGGACCCAGCCAGGCGCGGTGTGGAGCTGGCGTGGGGCGCGCGCGAGGTGTCCTGGCGAGGCGGGGCGAAGCCGGCACGGGGGAGGAGCCGAATGCGGGGACACTATAGGAGGCGACCCGGCGGGGATCCGGAGCCGGCCGGTGCAGGGCACCCGACCGCAGGCAGAGGCGACCTGGCCGAGACCCGAAGCCGGCTAGAGCGGGGCACCCAGCTGAGTCCGGGGCGACCCGGCGGGGACCCGAAACCGGCTAGGGCTGAGACAGGCGATCGGAGGCGCGGCATCCTGACAGGGAGCTCGAGCGGCCGGGAGGCGGGCGGAAGCCAGCACGCAGAGCCGAAGAGCGGCTGCGGCCAGAATGCGGGAGGAGAGCCGCGCGGGAGACGCCGAGGCGGAAGCCGCCGGCGTAGCAGGAGCGGTTGGCACGGGGAGGCGTCGCACCCGCGCGCGACTGCGTGCAGTGGTTGGAGGGGGAGAGCTTGAGGCCGGCCTGAGCCGCGGGTGCACGGGAGAGGCCCGATAGGGCGAGGCACAGCTATCGGCGTTCTGGGAACGGGGTCCCCAGACTTGCCTGCCTACGGCCTGCGGCGTGGCTCAAGGGGCGGCCCAGCATGGCCCATCTTCATCAGCATAAGCTCAAGACCCTCGCGAGGGGCCGAGCCTCGTGGGGCGGACGACAGGAAGCTTCCTCAGGCACGGCCACATCAGGATGGCTCGTGAGGAGGCGGAGAGATCAAGGCGGGGTACCTCACGAGGTGCCCATGACGCAAGCCATGACGACCAAGGGCGCTAGGCGGACGCCAGCCCGCGCAGTGTCCTCCTTTCCTCTTTGGTGCAAAGGGAGCAAGTGCAGGCGAGAGAATCAAGCAAAGGCACCCATTTCGGTGCAACAAGACCAAGACCGTCGCAACGGCAGGAAGTAAGTCATTGTGGAGCCCAAGCGGACGTCACCACCAGAGCCTTTGACAGGCGAGAACCAACTTTAGTCAGGATAAGTCTACTAGATGTTCCCCTTTAAAATGGCGAATTGTTGGCGCCCTTCCCGCTCAATATTTGGGAAGAGGCCCAGAGCCTTTGCCTATAAATAGGACTAGACACCCACAAGGTAGAGGCATCGAGATCATCATCAGGAAACCAGTAGAAAGAGCGACTGAACTCCCCCTAGCAGTTCATTGCACCAGCCAAGAACAGACCCTCACGAGGTTGTTCTTCCTTGTATTGTTCATCATCAGGCCAAGAGGCAATCCACCACACCACAAACTAGAGTAGGGTATTACACCACAATGGTGGCCTGAACCAGTATAAACTCTGTGTCTCTTGTGTTGTTCCTTTTGTAGCTTAGATCATAGCGAGGCGGTGAGGTGCAGGTAGGTAGTGGGCGAAATCTCCGCGCGCATCCTAGTGTTCGAATCTAGAGGGTCTGCCGGAACCCGAAATCCGACATTTGGCGCGCCAGGTAGGGGTGCGTCAGAATTCGTCTTCCGCCACCCTGTTCTTCATCGACCATCGCATCCATGTCGGACGCTCACCGGCCCCGCGCCGAGCGCCGAGCCGCTCTCGCTTCCTGCGTCGCCCAGACGGCCCCCATCGGCGGCCACCCCCGTCGTTCCCCGTCGCCTGCCGTCAACGCCGCAACCGGCCCGGCGGGGAACGAGCAGCAAGCATCGTCCCAGCATCCGTCCATGAGGCGAGATGGCCGCACTGCTACTCCCTCACAAGCCCCAGCTGGTTCTTCGTCCCGCGCACCCCACGCGGCCATGGAGGCTCGAGCGGCGCTCATCGAGGCAAACGAGCTCCTGCGCTACCGCCCAGTCGACGACGTCTATGAAGAGTGGCTCGACCGCGTCGCCGAGCTTGTCCGTGCCGCAGGGGGCTCCCCCGCGCCGTCCTTCTCGCTGCACCGCGCCCCGCCCTGCGCGGGCAATGAAGCTCCGGGGGCGCCTCAGCCGCCTCCCCCTCAAGAAGGCGCCCTGGCCCCAAGGCACGTGGCCCCTGGGAGGAACCCACTCCGTCTGGCACCAGTGCAGCAAGAGCGGAGCTTCCAAGAGGTCCCTCGTCCCCAAGAAGCTGCCCGAGTGCTCCCTGCTCCGGCCTGTCGCGACCACGCTCCTGTTCCAGCACGCCAAGACCCCGCGCTGCTCCCAGCTGCAGCGCATGGGGACCCGCAAGACCGAGCTCTGCGTCACCAAAGGCCTCCCATGGCTACAGCAGGCTGCCGCGCCTTCACCGCCGAGCTGCGCAGCATCGCATGGCCCTGCAAGTTCAAGCCAGACCTGCCTCCTCGCTACGACGGCACGGCCGACCCTGCGAAGTTCCTCCAGCTCTACGAGATGGGCATCGAAGCCGCCAATGGAGACGAGAAGGTCATGGCGAACTGGTTTCCCATGGCACTCAAGGACGGGGCCCGCACCTGGCTCCTGAACCTGGCTCCTGGCACGATCTCCTCCTAGGACGAGATGCGCACCCGTTTCATCGCCAACTTCCAAGGTACTCGCGACCGGCCACCCGCCGTGAGCGACATGCTCCGCATCAAGCAACAACCAGGGGAGACCCTGTAGAAGTACATCCAGCGCTTCAACAACGCACGTCTCAAGATTCCCAAGGTGACCGAGGAGGCCATCATCTTAGCCTTCTCCGACGGTGTGCGTGACGTCAAGATGAAGGAGGAGCTGGCGATGCATGAAGATCTGTGCACTTCCTTGGAGCTGTTCAACTTGGCGACCAAGTGCGCCAGGGCTGAGGAAGGGCGCCTTTCCCTCCTCAAGCTGCCAGCCGCAGACCCATAAGAGAAGAAATCCAAGGCCAAGGACGTGAAGCGCAAGGGGGCTGCCGTGCTCGCGGTAGAACTAGACACCAAGCGGGGCAGAGATCAGCCAGAGTCTTTCAAAGGCAGCCGGTACTGTGTGTAACACGACCTCCACACCCACAACACCAATGAATGTCAAGAGCTCCGAGCCGTGCGAGAAGGGAGGATCGGCCGACGCCCCGACCGCAACGATCGAGGCTACGACCAAGGAGGAGGAAGGAATGCAGGACGTTGGGAAGACCGCGGCCCTCGCCAAGGGTGGCGCGACCGACCTCGCGAGGATTGCTGGCAGGATCAGCCTCGCGAGGGAGACTGGAGGGATCAGCCTCGCGAGGATTGTCCACAAGGAAATGCAGGCCTCCCTCCACTGCCGTTGCAGCCAAGGAGAAACGAGGACCATCATCAGGACGAGGGGGCTGGGGGCTTCCAGGATCCACGCGCGATCGCCTGCATCCTGGGCGGAGCTCAAGCCCCAGCCTCTCAATGCATCTTCAAGCAGTTCGCCCGCGAAGTGAATGCAGTCCTTCCCAAGCTCGAAGCCACGCGCCCCCTCAGGTGATCGGCGTGCGCCATCACATTTAGCTCAGCGAAGCAGCTCAAGTGCGCGGCCACGGCTGGAGTCCTCCCAATGCTTTGCTCCCCAGTCATCAGCAACGTGCAACTCACCAGGACCCTCATCGACAGTGGGGGAGGGCTCAACGTCCTGTCCGTAGAGACAGTCAACAATCTCCAAGTGCCTTACGATCAGCTTCAGCCAACCAAGCCTTTCTCCGGAGTCACTGATGGCTCCACGGTTCCGATTGGGCAGGTCTGCCTCCCTGTCACCTTCGGGGCGCGCAACAACTACCGCACCGAGCTCATCGACTTCGACGTCGCCCACATTCGCCTGACGTACAACGCCATCCTCGGCTACCCAGCTCTCGCCAAGTTCATGGCCGTGACTCATCACGGCTACAAGGTCCTCAAGATGCCAGGAAGTGGCGGAGTCATCACGGTGCCCTGTGAAGAAAGAGACGCAGTGTGCTCCCTGGAGCGAGCTTTTCATGCCGCATCACTTGAAGACCCAGATCGCGGGAGCGGGAGGCTCCCTGAGACCGCTCCCAAGAAGAAGAAGACATCGCCAGGCCCGACCCCTCAGGAGGCAGGCCCCTCAGGGTCTGCGCCTGCTTAGGGGGCACCTCCTTCTGTCGCATAGGAAGGCGCGCCCGACGCCCTCCTCAAGCAAGGCTCGGGGGCTCCCTCCTGGAGGGCCACCGACCTTGCTAAGGTCACGAGGGAGGCGCTTGGGCACCACTTGGAGGCGTGTTTTAGAGCATATTTCCCTCAGGAAGGAGCAAGGAAAGGAGGGACAAACCCTCAGGAGTTCGTCAGACAGATCACGCAGGAGTTGCAGGAGTCAAGAGTCATGAGTGGCAGCCGCCGCTTACCCGCCGCAGCTCCCCATCCAGGCGAGGATGGTGGGCTGTGCGTTTGCATCGACATCCCAGGGCTCAACCGAGCCGCCTCTCAGGAGCGCTTCTGGCCCTCCCACGTCGGGCACTGCGAAGGCCCTCCCCACAGCTACGTTCGCATGCCCTACGGCTTGCCGGACGCGGCCGCTGCGTACCAGCGCCTCATGAGGAGCATCCTGGAGGCTCAGGAGGCCAGGCGTTCCACAGTCCTGGCAGAGATGGAGATGGTCCGCGAGGATCCACCAGCGCCTCCGGAGCCTCGTGAGCCTCCCGGGCCTGGGGTCTCGTGAAGATCGGCTTCCGCAGCCCACGACGTCCGCTACGTCAACACCCCTTCATCTTCCACGCTATCAGGTGACATCTTTCAAGTTTCGTTTCAAGCTGGGAGCGCCCCCAGGGCTGCATTATTCCCAGGCCGCGTGGGTCCGTCCCTGCGGCATGTATCCCCTTTTTACTTTATGTTCCTAGCTTACTTTGTTGGGGGCACCCCTCGGGCTGCATCATCCCCAAGTCGCTCGGGTCAGACCCAGCGGCATGTACCCTTCTTGCGTTTATTTTCGGGCCATGCATTCGACCCATCATGCTTGTTATTTGATGCCTATCCGCGGCACCTCTTCTTCCTTCATGTCGGCCGCTTGCACGTTAAAGGGGGGGTACCTGAGCATCGTGACTCAGGGCTCCTACTGGCTATCCAGCCCTCACCCTCTGGCTTTGTCCACGGCATCGTGACCTGGCAAACCAGCGACGGTTGAGACCCGCTCGAGGGCCGGGACCCGAGGACGTAGAGCATCGACATCTAACCAAGCTTGCACGTTAAAGGGGGGTACCTGAGCATCGCGACTCAGGGCTCCTACTGGCTCTCCAGCCCTCACCCTCTGGCTTTGTCCACGGCATCGCGACCTGGCAAACCAGCGACGGCTGAGACCCGCTCGAGGGCCGGGACCCGAGGACGTAGAGCATCGGCATCTAGCCAAATTTGCAGGAACACATCACAAGTTAAGGCCCAGTGCCAGGCGCAACCCGCCTTGAGGTAGGGCCACGTGAGTCCCGCACTGGCTCATGGGTGCCCAGATACACCTCCTTAGGCCCTACCGTGCCAGCCACGTGTCAGGGCGGGGCTGTACACGCCCCGGGGGCTCCTCCCGGAGGGGAGCCCCCTCCCACGCACCAGTGGAAGCACCATGCTCCGCGCTGGCTGAAGACACTGCTGAGGAGCGGCTATGCCCGTACACATACGGAAGCTCTATGCTCCGCGCTAGTGATAAACAACTGAGGGTGGCCCCCGGCTGCATCAACCTCAGGGAGCCCAGAGCTCAGTGTCCGGCCTCATCGCAATGCCTCCCCTCGGGAGTGCCGCGCGAGGGGGCTGGGCACGGGGGGCTGCGCCTGGGTCACGCCCAGACGCACGCCACCCAGCCTGGCCCCTCGGGCCTGGTTCGTCGCGTGTCCCTCCCCGAGCGGAACCAAGGTACGAAGGCCGTTTGAGTGTCAAGGGGGACTTCTGAGCATCGCGACTCAGGAGCCTAACTGGTCACGTAGCCCCTCACTCCTTAGTTACGAAAGGCGAATGGCGGTTGAGGTACGCACGGGGCCGGGCTCTGCAGACGTAGAACGGTAGATTCACCCCCACATCTCACCTCCCTACTTGATGTTCGTGCGCCAAGGGGGACTCCTGAGCATCGCGACTCAGGAGCCTAACTTGTCACGTAGCCCCTCACTCCTTGGTCCCGTCCTGGTTTCCGGTCGGGGCTAACAGCGGCTGAGGTATGCGCGGGGCCGGGCTCTGCCGGCGTAGAACATAAGCAAGTAGGAAGAGCGCAAATCTCAAGGAATTCAAAAGCAAATATTATAGTCCATAACTGTTATCACGACACCAAACACAAGTTTAAATGCCTTTCTGAGGCATGATGCATGTTGCAGGAGCTGAAAGCAGGACAGGAGCCACGACGGAGTCATTTGTTGGCGGCGGAGCTGCGCAGAGCGGGTTTGCCTCATGAAACCGTAGGACCGGCAGTGCCTCGCTTCGGCTCGGTGCTGAAGGCCCGAAACTTCGACAGCAGAGCCTCCGCACGACCCTTCACGGCCTCAGCAGCGGCAGCGGCAAGCTCGCCGGTCGCTGGCTCCAGCGGGCTGTCGAGGTCGACGTTGGGATCACGAAGGTAGACGTGGGTAAGG
Source organism: Triticum dicoccoides (assembly GCF_002162155.2). Taxonomy (NCBI): domain Eukaryota; kingdom Viridiplantae; phylum Streptophyta; class Magnoliopsida; order Poales; family Poaceae; genus Triticum; species Triticum dicoccoides. Next base: position 272,169,013 of record NC_041385.1, on the reverse strand, counting down.
ACCCGCGTCAGCGCTGCAGAAGGCAGGACATGCGCCTCGGCCTCAGCCGTAGGGCCAAGGCCAAGGGTGACATCTTCAAGGGCACGGATCAGGAAGGGGAGTAGCTTGGCGGGGCCGTCCTCGGCGCCGGCCAGCGGGCTTTCCAGGCCGCTGTCGTAAAGCGATCTCAGCAAGGTGCGAGCCTTCACCTCCATCTCCGCGAAGGCCCCGCGGTCCTCGACAAGGACCCGCGCCTTGCCGTCCAGCTCGATGTTCCACGCCTCGAACTCCTGCTCCAGTGTGCCCAGGCGGTCACGGCGCTTGTTAAGCTTGGCGTCTCGGTCCTTGACGGCCGCCTCGCGAGCCTTCATGTCTTCCTCCTCTTGGCGGATGCGGACCTCCTTGGCAAGCTGGTCCCGCAGGCCCTGCAGCTCGCTCTCCAGCGCCTTGCAGCGACCTCGGGCATCAGCCGCCTCCCCCAAGGCGGCGTCGCGAGCGGCCTTCACCCCAAGGACGGCCTGCTTCTCCTCGTCGCAGGCTGTCGAGGCCTGAACCAGCGCTGCTCGAATCGAAGCGTCAGAGCGAATCCAGCCAGAAGCCAGCTCCAAGCGCCCGGCCACCAAGCGAGGGTCGGCGCCCAGAAGATCTTGCCGCAGCTGGTCCAGTACAGCAGTAGCACGATCCAGGACAGTGGGAGGAGTCGGAGAGACAGCAGTTGGTGGAGTAGGAGGAGAGGACGGTAGCGTAACCACAGTATCCTGAGGCGGGACCTGCTGCGCCCCAACAGCGGTGGCGGTGGCGTCAGGCAAGGATACCTCAGGAGTCGCTTGGGCCATGGGGGCTGAGCTCGCCCCAGCCAGCTCCACCAGGCCTCGCGAGGACGACCGGGCAGGAGAGGCCCGTGCCTTGCAGCCACCTTCTTTCGCGGGCAGAGGCGCTGCCCCAGACGGAACCTCAGGAGCCCCCTTCAGCTTCTTCGCCGCAGGCGCCAGCCTAGCCAAGAGATACGGACGTCAAGCCTCAGTGACGAAACAGGGAATAAAACAAGAATAAAGCACTTACTGGTCATCACTCGCGAGCTCGAGCAACCTTCAGCCATACTTGAAGCCCGAGAGCCGGCTGCAGGGATCAGCCTCGAGAGGCTCGGAAGCAAGAGGCGCGTCTGCGGGTCGCCTCGGAGCCGGGGCAGACCCAGGGGGACCAGCCTAGTCATGTCCTTCTTCTGGATCGGGGGCAAGCTCTTGCCGCCTCGCTTGTCGCCATCCTCATCGTCGCTCGGCAAGAGGCGGAGAGCGCAGGACCTGCGCCGGGGGAGGGGCGCTCTCGACTCCCCATCGGTAGCCTCGGAGTTAGAGCCTCCTTCCCGCTCCTCTTCTTCCTCCTCTTCGCTGGAGTCGCCGGAGGACACGTTCACCGTCGCAAGGGCCGCCGGGTCCTCGAGAACCTCAATGGGCACGGGCCCGTCCCCATTGAAGACGGGCATGGAGTCCACCGCTTGCTCCTAATCATCTCGAAGGAACAGGGGTACAGGGGCGCCCTCCAGCCTCGCCACATCTCCTCCGACCAAAGATTGGAGGACCGCGGCCAGATCTTCGTCGGCCAAGATTGCAGGGCTCGGGCAGGGCCTCCACAACGGAAGCGAGTACTTACGAAGCGGGGCCACCTGGTGCTCCAGGAATTCCCTTGGGAGCGACGCACCAGTCAGCTTCGCCGCCGCCATGTTGCCCAGCTTCAGATCTGCGTCCATCTTCCCCAACACCGGCTTCACACGGGGGTCCACGAGTTCTGCACGAGACCAATCATCGGAGCTCGCAGGCTGCTCCGTGGGCAAAATCAGTCGAGGGTGGATGCGCCCAGCAACTACCATGACCCACTTTCTCCTGAAGCCTGTCGGATTTCGGGTTCCGGCAGACCCTCTAGATTCGAACACTGGGGTGCGCGCGGAGATTTAGCCCTCTGCCTACCTGCACCTCACCGCCTCGCTATGAACTAAGCAATCAAAGGAACAACACAAGAGACACAGAGTTTATACTGGTTCAGGCCACCATTGTGGTGTAATACCCTACTCCAGTGTGTGGTGTGGTGGATTGCCTCTTGGGTTGATGATGAACAGTACAAGGAAGAATAGCCTCGTGAGGGTCTGTTCTTGGCTGGTGCGATGAACTGCTAGGGGGAGTTCAGTCGCTCTCTCTACTGGTTTCTAGGTGACTATCCGATTGCCTCTACCTTGTGGTGGCTACTCCTATTTATAGGCAAAGGCCCAGGGCCTCTTCCCAAATATTGAGCGGGAAGGGCGCCAACAATTGGCCATTTTGAAGGGGAACATCTAGTACACTTATCCTGACTAAAGTTGGTCCTCGCCTCTCAAAGGCTCTGGTGGTGACGCCTTCCTGGGCTCCACGATGACTTCCTTCCTGCCGTTGCGACGGTCTTGGTCTTGTTGCACCGAAATAGATGCCTTTGCTTGATGCTCTCGCCTGCGCTTGCCCCCTTTGCACCAAAGAGGAAAGAAGGACACTATGCCGGCTGGCGCCCGCCCCGTGCCCTTGGTCGTCATGGCTTGTGTCATGGGCACCTCGCGAGGTACCCCGCCTTGATCTCTCCGCCTCCTCGCGAGCCAGCCTGACGAGGCCGTGCCTGAAGAAACCTCCTGTCGTCCGCCCCGCGAGGATTGGCACCTCGCGAGGGTCCTGAGCTCGTGTTGATGAAGATGGGCCATGCTGGGCCGCCCCTTGAGCCTCGCCGCGGGCTGCAGGCAGGCAAGTCTGGGGACCCCCGTTCCCAGAACACCGACAGTAGCCCCCGGGCCCAAGGCGCGCCCGGACTTGGCTGAGCAGAGAGGCGAAGGGGTAAGTGCGAAGCGCCGCGGGCCCTAACAACCTGTGGCCTCGGGCGCCGCGTGGCGGTTGATTGGACGTGGGCGGCCCCGCTCCCCCACGACGCCTCGGCAACTGCGCGAACCGTCAGGTCCATGCATGCAAAGCGGGTTATGATTACCTGTGGTCGTGGAGGCGGGCGGTTGGCCTCCTCCGGCTATAAGTACGGGGCGGCGCCTGCCCTAACGATCCATCCCTTCTTGCTTCTCCTTTTCTTTCATGGCCCCGCCAAAAAGGTTCTCGGCCGCGGAGAAAGGTAAGGCCCGCCAGGCGGAACTTAACTCTCCTCCACCCAAGCGCGGTCGAGGCCGTCCCCGCAAACACCCTGCGACTCCCATGGTGGCTCCCCGCAGTCGCGGAGGCGATCTTCCGCGTGGCGAAGGGCGGCCGGCCGTTGCTGGGGGACGCGTCACGGCCGCGCGGCCCCCTAGGCCGCGGTCCCACTCGGCAGAGTACTGCCGGAGTACATTGTGTGGGCGGCGGAGCCGGCCAGCACCCGGCTCCAACTGCCCCGCTTCCTCCTAGGTGAGCTTCCGGCTGGGGCCCCGGGCGGCCTCTGGCTCCAGGCGGATGGTTTCTGCGGCTGAGCCTCCTGGGCTTCGCTGGAGGTCTCCTCGGTTGGGAGCTTGGCCCTGACCCGCGGCTGGCAAACGTTTGCCTGCACGCGTGGTCTGATTCGGCGGTGCACCCTACACTTCAAGTTCGACGGCGATGCCACCCTCTACGTGAGGGTGTTCGGGGAAGATGGTCGCCGTGCTGGATGCTGCCCTGAGAGCGACGACCGCGGCCGTGGGTCCAGCCCCGGCGACGACGAAGATGACAGCGCGCGTGCGGCCGGTGGAGGCTGAGGTTCATCGAGCTTCGACGGCTCTTCTTCGAGCAGCGGCTCCCCCAGCGGTGGCCGCGATCAGCCTCCGCGCCGCCGCGCTCGCCTGGAGGGAGGTAGCGGGCCTGCCCGCTGTCGCGCCTCGGTGAAGCGCGAGACGGAGTCCTCCTGAGCTCCGGAGGCAGTTCGAGTCTCCCTCGCGAGCTGATGCCGGGCGAGTCGCGCCTGTTTTGTTTTCCCTTTCTCTGCGCAAAAAGACAGTAGTGTAGGGCCCCGCGAGGGCGTGCTGGGACTATTGCTGTTTAATTATTGTATTGCTTCCACTATTTTGGTATTTGTGCCCTCATGTCGTACGCTAGTGCACAGGAATTACTTAGCTCGGGGGGAGGGCTTGTCGCGACCCTTGCTTCTCGAGGCCGAGGCTTTGTTGAACGTTCCCTGTCCTGTGGGGTTTAGTCTGGAGAGGTAGTTCCCGGCCTTAGCCGTGGAGGCGATCGACCCAGGCCCTGTGTTCGTGTCGCGATGCCTGTGGGGCACGGACTGGAGGGGTGCTCCTGTAGTGGACCCAGGTTGGGTAGCCTCGAACGACAAGGGCAGAAAAACACTCGCGAGGGTGCCCGCGTGTAACGCCCGGAATACAACTTTCCATATTCGTAACTCCGACTCTTGCCATTTCCGGCTATGTGATCTATTATTTCCTCCGTGGTTGGGTTTTGTCTGTTGTTTTGCATTTTGTTCTTGTTATGCATCTCATCTCATAGCATCATGTGCATTGCATCCATATGTTTTCATAAAACTTGCATCCGATCGGGTTTCCGCCGGTTCCCTCCGTTGTCCGTTCTGAGCCCGACCACACTTGCACGCGCCCGCGGCACCTCCGAAATATTATTTTATAAGTGGCATAAAAATGTTCTCGGAATGGGTTGCAACTTGTCGTGCGGTCTTATTATAGTGTAGACAGGCCGCCTGCCAAGTTTCGTCGCATTCGGAGTCCATTTGATAGCCCAACCGTTAAATATATAACGGCACCGTCGCCGGTTCATTCGTTGGACGTTTCGGTCTTCGAAATCGTGTCGGGCTGCATTCCTTCTCTTCTCTCTTCTCAGCCCAAGGCCTCTTTCACAGCCCACTAATCCCTCCTGCAGCCCACCTAGTCTCCCCTCTGTCCAGAGCCACATGATCGCGATCGGAGGCTCCGGAAGGCCCCAAAAGCCCCCAAACCCTAGCAATTTTGCTATATATGGACACCCCTTGTCCATTTTGGGCAGCCTAACCCCCCTCCACCTACCTCTAGCCTCCCCCTCCTCAGAATCCGCGCCGGCCCTCTCCTCCTCTGCCACTTGGCGCTGCCCCCGCCGCCAGCCACCACCCAGCGCTGCCGCCAAGTCAGCCGCGCCGCCCCCGCGCCCACTCCCCGCCTTCCACGCGTCCACGTCGTGCCCCAGCCCCTCTCCCGCAGCCGCAGCCCGCCAGGCCCGCGGGGAGTCCGCCCCGGGCCGCGACCGGGCCCGACCCCATGCGCCCCTGACCCCTCGTCCCTCCATCGCCTCCCTGCCCGTGGCACCGCAGCACCGGCGCCGCCCGTCACCACCACCCCGCGCCGCCCAGCTCCACGAGCTCCGCCCCCAGGCCAGCTCCACCTCGCGCCCTCTCCTTCCCCTCTTTCTCCTGCCTGCCTCACCCCTTCTCGCTCACTGCAGGAACCCCGCCGCCGCCGTGTTGCTCGACCTCGCCGTCGGCCATGTGGGGCGCGTCGACCTCACGTGGGACCAGATCTGGCGCCCCCACGCCCGGATCCGTTCATTCCCGCCGATCTCCCCCGAATCCGGCGAGCTTCCCTGCCGCCGCCGTCCATGGCCTCCTCGCCGGTTCCCTGCTCCGTCCCCTGCTCAGGACCACGCGCCCGAGCGCGTTGGCCGCGTGGTCCACGTGGGCCCAGCGCCCCGGTCCAGCGCGCCGGCCTGCCCAGCCTCCTCCGCGGCCTGCCCGCACCCCATCTCCACCGATCGGGCCAAGGCCCATGGTGAGCTGCCTCCCCCAGCCCTTCTCTATTGGCCCAGTCCGCCCAGATTTGGCCCATGTTGTTTTTTTTTCATACGCTGCGAATTTAGCTAATTTCCAGAGACTGCAGTTTTGCAGAAAAACCCTTGAACCTCATGCATGTAATAACTAATTAACCGTGCATCGGATTTAAACAAACTTTATATGTAAAATGCTCAGAAAATTGTGTAGATTAATAATATGCCACTTTCATCTATGTTTAAAATGTTTAAAATGTTGTTTGTGTTAATTTGCTTAAATGCCATGCTAAAATGCTTTAATTCATAACTAAATAACCGTAGCTCCGATTTTAATAAACTTTATATGTAAATGGGGTGGAAAAATGCCTAGTTTAACATGGTGCACTTTATTTTCCTGTTTAACAACATTAAAATTGTGTTTAGGGAAGAACAGTACCGAATCTAAAATATGCACATGGGGATTTTCCGGAGTTGTTGTTTGTTGTTTCCGGCCTCATTTAAACTTGCCTAGATAGGTAGTTTCATTATGTTTCACCCCCTTGCCCTGCTAATAACATTTAATATTGTTGGGTCCATAACCGAGATCAAACTAAATAATTGCATGTGGTGTTTTGTCAATATGCAACTCGTTGCATATTGAGCTCCACTTAACTTGTAGTATTGTTTGTTGCACTTTGCCATGCCATGCCTCATTAAACCGGACATGCATCATACTTGATTGTGCATCATGCCATGATTATGCTTGTGTGTTTACCATGTTGCTTGCTTCTTTCCAGTGTTGCTTCTTAGTTTCGGTAATGTTGCGATTGTGAGGATTCATTCGGCTGCTCCCGTTCGTCTTCTTCCTGGACTCGTTCTTCTTCCTTGCGGGATCCTAGGCAAGATGACCGCTACCCTGGATCTCACTACTATCATTGCTATGCTATTTGCTTCGTTCTATCGCTTTGCTGCGCTACCTATCATCTGTTTATCGAGCCATCCCTTGTTGCCATGAACCTCTAACCTTTGACACCTTACCTATGCAAACCATTGATTGGCTATGTTACCGCTTTGCTCAGCCCTCTTATAGCGTTGCTAGTTGTAGGTGAAGTTGAAGATTTCTCCATGGTGGACAGGATTTTGGTTGGGATATCACAATATCTCTTATATTATTTAATGCATCTATATATTTGGTAAAGGGTGGAAGGCTCGGCCTTTTGCCTGGAGTTTTGTTCCACTCTTCCCGCCCTAGTTTCCGTCATACCGGTGTTATGTTCCCGGATTTTGCTTTCCTTACGCGGTCGGGTGATTTATGGGACCCCCTTGACAGTTCGCTTTGAATAAAACTCCTCCAGCAAGGCCCAACATTGGTTTTACCATTTGCCTCACCTAGCCCTTTTTCCCTTGGGTTTCCTGAGCCTGAGGGTCATCTTTATTTTAGCCCCCCCCCCCCCGGGCCAGTGCTTGTCTAAGTGTTGGTCCAAACCTAGCGATGTCCGGCGCCCCCTGGGCAACCAGGGTCTATGTCAACCCGTCGTCTTGCTCATCCGGTGTGCCCTGAGAACGAGGTACATGCGACTCCTATCGGGATTTGTCGGCACATCGGGCAGCTTTGCTGGTCTTGTTTTACCATTGTCGAAATGTCTTGTAAACCGGGATTCCGAGTCTGATCGAGTCTTCCTGGGGTAAGGTATATTCCTTTGTTGATCGCGAGAGCTTGTCATGGGCTAAGTTGGGACACCCCTGCAGGGTATAATCTTTCGAAAGCCGTGCCTGCGGTTATAGGCAGATGGGAATTTGTTAATGTCCGGTTGTAGATAACTTGACACCAGATCCGAATTAAAACGCATCAACCGCGTGTGTAGCCGTGATGGTCTCTTCTCGGCGGAGTCCGGGAAGTGAACACGGTTTCTGGGTTATGTTTGACGTAAGTACGAGTTCCGGATCACTTCTTGATCATTGCTAGTTTCACGACCGTTCCGCTTGCTCTCTTCTCGCTCTTATTTGCGTATGTTAGCCACCATATCATGCTTAGTCGCTGCTGCAGCCTCACCACTTTACCCCTTCCTTTCCCTTTAAGCTTTGCTAGTCTTGATACCCATGGTAATGGGATTGCTGAGTCCTCGTGGCTCACAGATTACTACAACAACAGTTGCAGGTACAGGTTATGCGATGATCATGACGCGAGAGCGATGCTTGATTGCGTTGAGTTCTTCTGCTGCTTCTTCTTTGATCAGGGGATAGGTTCCAGGTCGGCAGCCTGGGCTAGCAGGGTGGATGTCGTTTGAGCTTCTGTTTGTGTTTCATCCGTAGTCGGATGTTGATCTTATGTATTGTGATGTTGTATTCATGTGGCATTGTATGCCTTATGTATGTATCCCCATCTATTATGTAATGTTGATGTAATGATATCCACCTTGCAAAAGTGTTTCAATATGCGGGTCTATCCTTGGTGGGACCTTCGAGTTCCTTTTGGATAGGGTCGCATATTGGGCGTGACAAGTTGGTATCAGAGCCTCGACCGACCCTAGGAGCCCCCTTGTTTGTTGGTCGTTGTTGAGTCTAGAAGAAAAATGTTTTGAGTCTTAGGATTATATATATCGGAGAGTAGGATTCTTTTTACTCCTCAGTCCCTTCGTCGCTCTGGTGAGGTCTCCTGACGTAGATGTTTTGTCTTTCCTCTCCTCAAATTTCACTAATTTTTTTAGGATCACGCGGGTATCTTGGAATCGTTCCGATGGTTTCGTGACGAGAACATTGTTCTTGGTGCCTCCTATCTATTTATGTGGCATTGACCCGGGGAGTTGAGCTCCGAGGTGTTGTTGTCACAATTTTATCGTTGCAGTTCTGGAATACCTGAGTTTTGCCAACATCGAAAATCTCTTTTATGCAGTTGTTGGTGAGATAACCTCGACGTCACCCAGTACTGGGGAGTTCGGGAGTATTGCCATAACTCGTATAACGGATGCTTTTCGAAGGTTGAGGTACACGATTTCCGAAGGTTTCTTGGTTATGTGTTGATGGATGGATACAGCTTGGATGTAGGTATTGTTAGTTTGGGTGAGATATATTGCTTCCCCTGTATCCCCAACACCAGATTGCATAACCAGAAAGTTTCGGGAGTTTTATAGGTGGGAATTCAAGTAGCTCCTAGAATATCTTTTCGACAGATGCATGATATGGGATTGGGTAAATCTCTATCATATGTATTTGTTCCGGCTTATTCTGCAAGCCAAATCTTTGTTTTGTTTTATTTGTGGTATTCGAGTTGCTTCGAATCAAATGTTGAATCCATACCTTTCTTAAATGGTGTTCTCATATTTCTATGGGAGTGCTAATCCTTCTTGATCATTGAGGTTGTCATGTTAATTTTTTCCAACCGGTGTGCTTCTCTTCAAGTGGATCCGATCATTTTTCAACATCCGCAAGATCAATTCTAAGTTTTCTCAACGGTGTTTGTTTCATCTGTCCCAAGTTGCCTTTGTTTTCCCACCCTCCCACCCCTTTTTCTTCAAGGACTCGGACTTGTTAATCAAGTATCCTTTTATTGATGGGAAGTCTCTCCATTCTTTTCTATCAATGCTCTCATCCGGTGATTCTCAGGAAGACACTAAAGGAAGCTTCAAGTTCATCAATCTTCATTCTCGTATTCCTATCCGGTGGATCCAATTCAAGCTTTCGGTGTTGATCATATCCCTTTCCTCGTTTCAAATGTTTTTCCACGTCGGTGCACCTATTAATTGTTCACCTCTCTCTGTTCTTATCCGGAGTGCTCAAGATATCTCAGAAGACTTGTGTTTCCATTCTCAATCTGTTCAAGATATTTCGAGGTTGTTATCTCATTCAAGCTATTTAATTCTACCGGTGCAATCTCTCTTTAAAATCATTTCCAATGGTGTTTCTTTTGAGTGGGCCCTAACCCACAGGTCTTTTCCCAGGATCTTACCTGACTCTTCTAATTTTCCCGGAGCCATTCCCAAAGTCTTTCGAAGTTTGACGTAAGAATGAATTCCATCAGTCAGATGCTTTTCCAAGATCGATTTCAAATCATTTTCATTCTTGGCTCAACCTCTTCGCTTTTCATTCTCCCGGAGTATCTTAGCAATTTTGGTGGCGTTTCTGTTCGTCATTTGAAGATCGAAGAAGAGTTTTTCCTCTCAATCTTGTCCGTTCTCCCGGAGTTTCGTGGTTCTAGCTTCATGTTATCAGTCTCAAATTATTCCATTCGTCAGATATTCTTTTCTTAACCATCCGGAGTTTGTCAGGAGTTGTTTTTCCATTTCTTTTCACCGGAGGCCATCATTCCAGTTACCGTTCTCTAATTATTCCGGTGCTTCTTTCAAGTGTTTTTTTAATCAGATTGTCATCTCTTCATTCTTGTGCATCTAAATCCCCTCGAGCATATTTGTTCTTCTATTCTTCCCGGTGATTAAGTCTCTCTCATCATTCATTTCCGAATTCTTACGATGGTTTGTTCAAGATTCTTTTTCTTTGATTATAATTTTAATCCATTCGTTCTTTCCAATTCCACCGGTGGTTCCATCAATACCTTCACAAGTTTATGCTATATCTCTCTTAATTCTTTCTACAAGAATAAGTAGTATGCCAAATTCGTTGCTTGTCATCAATTTAAATTGGTGAAGGATAGGCATGACATAATTCTTATTCTTGTTTCATCCAAGTGATTAATTCCTTCTTCCGGAGATTGTTCATGATGAAGTAATTCTCGGTTCGAGAGGCTTCATCTTTCTTTTCGGAGTTCCAAGCTCTCTCAACTATCTCGTCGCGAAGCTCCATCTAAATCATAGCAAGGGTTCACCTTGTGTTTTCAACTTCTCTTTCTTTCTATCATCCTTTTATTACCGGAGTTCTTCATTGAGGCTCTACATGATGATTCGTCAAGGATTCTTTTCATTCTTCAATTCTTCTTCAAGACTTCTCTCGAAGTTATGACCCGCTAAGCTATACTCTAAATTAAACATGGTGCTAAACACATGTTCTGTTTTGAGGCGTTCAAGCATTCTTCATCTTGCATTCCAAAGTGCAATTATTTCTACCTTATCTTTTGAGGTGGTGTTATGTCACTCTTGACAATTTCATTCATGTTTCATGATTCATATGTTGTCAAGAATGAGGTAGTTAAACCCATCAACTCCTTCAAGCATGAGTTCTTCTCAGTCCATCAATCTCTTCATTGGAGTTATCTTGTGTTAGATTTCACTTAAAGCCTTCCCTAAGGAATGTTGCTATTGTGGTGCTTATCAATGATCCAAGTTTTTCTCCTATCCTCTCGGCGAAAGGAGTTGTCATCTCCATGTTGACCTCTATCCAATCTATTGTTTCCGTTAGTGGCAGAATTTCACCTCAAGTTTTGAGATGTTTGCCATAAGCCCACAACAAGCTTGTGATTTTCGTTGTTGGTTTTCCAACGACTCTGTTATAACCTTCTCGGAAGTATGCTTTCCAAGCTCATTTGTGGCACAAGTTGGCATTTTCCTTCTCCATTCTGTTACTCCAATGATCTATCTTCTATTCCTTCATTCGGAGGCAATGTGATGTTGCTCTCTTCGCTCATCATCTCGTATTGTGAGGATCATGTTCTTTTCGTGCTTATCCATTTAACCAGAGTGTTGTGTCATCTCTTCAAGTTCTTTCATATTATCAAGTTTTGCCCATTGTTTCAATCAGAGTGATGTCTGAAATCCTTCTTACCCATTATGCCATTCTTTCAATAGTTTCAGAGGTAGTGTGTTGTTGATCTCATCAAGTATCATCCCTTCTTCTCAAGTTCATGTTCTATTCCTTCCATGTTCAACCGGAGTGCTGCCCGAATTCTTCCTCTCTCATCTTGTTGTAACCGGAGTGGTTTCGAACCCTATCTTGTCAATTAAACTCTTGATTCATGTCTTTGCAACCTTCAAGTAATCGTAATGTTCCTTGTTCCTCTTTTCTAACGGATTGTTTGCAATCTCGTTCATCTCTAATTGCTCAACCTCTCAAGGTTCATGGTTTCACTCATTGGTCGAAGAAGCAACTTAGTTTTACCGCTTATCTTCCTCTTCCTTTTCCCTCCGGTGCCATCCTAGATCTCGGGATGAGATCCTCTCGTAGTGGTGGAGTGTTGTAACGCCCCGGATACAACTTTCCATATTCGTAACTCCGACTCTTGCCATTTCCGGCTATGTGATCTATTATTTCCTCCGTGGTTGGGTTTTGTCTGCTGTTTTGCATTTTGTTCTTGTTATGCATCTCATCTCATAGCATCATGTGCATCGCATCCATATGTTTTCATAAAACTTACATCCGTTCGAGTTTCCGCCGGTTCTCTCCGTTGTCCGTTCTGAGCCCGACCACACTTGCACGCGCCCGCGGCACCTCCGAAATATTATTTTATAAGTGGCATAAAAATGTTCTCGGAATGGGTTGCAACTTGTCATGCGGTCTTATTATAGTGTAGAAACGCCGCCTGCCAAGTTTTGTCGCATTCGGAGTCCATTTGATAGCCCAACCGTTAAATATATAACGGCACCGTCGCCGGTTCATTCGTCGGACGTTTCGGTCTCCGAAATCGTGCCGGGCTGCATTCCTTCTCTTCTCTCTTCTCAGCCCAAGGCCTCTCTTCACAGCTCACTAATCCCTCCTGCAACCCACCTAGTCTCCCCTCTGTCCAGAGCCACACGATCGCGATCGGAGGCTCCGGAAGGCCCCAAAAGCCCCCAAACCCTAGCAATTTTGCTATATATGGACACCCCTTGTCCATTTTGGGCAGCCTAACCCCCCTCCACCTACCTCTAGCCTCCCCCTCCTCAGAATCCGCGCCGGCCCTCTCCTCCTTTGCCACTTGGCACTGCCCCCGCCGCCAGCCACCACCCAGCGCCGCCGCCAAGTCAGTCGCGCCGCCCCCGCGCCCACTCCCCGCCTTCCACGCGTCCA
>NC_041385.1:272130681-272156093 GCF_002162155.2 Triticum dicoccoides | reverse complement strand
CGCAGCCGCGGCCCGCCAGGCCCGCGGGGAGTCCGCCACAGGCCGCGACCGGGCCCGACCCCATGCGCCCCTGACCCCTCGTCCCTCCATCGCCTCCCTGCCCGTGGCACCGCAGCGCCGGCGTCGCCCGTCACCACCACCCCGCGCCGCCCGGCTCCACGAGCTCCGCCCCCAGGCCAGCTCCGCCTCGCGCCCTCTCCTTCCCCTCTTTCTCCTGCCTGCCTCACCCCTTCTCGCTCACTGCAGGAACCCCGCCGCCGCCGTGTTGCTCGACCTCGCCGCCGGCCATGTGGGGCGCGTCGACCTTACCTGGGACCAGATCTGGCGCCCCCATGCCCGGATCCGTTCATTCCCGCCGATCTCCCCCGAATCCGGCGAGCTTCCCTGCCGCCGCCGTCCATGGCCTCCTCGCCGGCGCCCTGCTCCGTCCCCTGCTCAGGACCGCGCGCCCGAGCGCGTTGGCCGCGTGGGCCACGTGGGCCCAGCGCCCCGGTCCAGCGCGCCGGCCTGCCCAGCCTCCTCCGCGGCCTGCCCGCACCCCATCTCCACCGACCGGGCCAAGGCCCATGGTGAGCTACCTCCCCTAGCCCCTCTCTGTTGGCCCAGTCCGCCCAGATTCGGCCCATGTTGTTTTTTTTCATACGCTGCGGATTTAGCTAATTTCCAGAGACTGCAGTTTTGCAGAAAAACCCTTGAACCTCATGCATGTAATAACTAATTAACCGTGCATCGGATTTAAACAAACTTTATATGTAAAATGCTCAGAAAATTGTGTAGATTAATAATATGCCACTCTCATCTATGTTTAAAATGTTTAAAATGCTGTTTGTGTTAATTTGCTTAAATGCCATGCTAAAATGCTTTAATTCACAACTAAATAACCGTAGCTCCGATTTTAATAAACTTTATATGTAAATGGGGTGGAAAAATGCCTAGTTTAACATGGTGCACTTTATTTTCCTGTTTAACAACATTAAAATTGTGTTTAGGGCAGAACAGTACCGAATCTAAAATATGCACATGGGGATTTTCCGGAGTTGTTGTTTGTTGTTTCCGGCCTCATTTAAACTTGCCTAGATAGGTAGTTTCATTATGTTTCACCCCCTTGCCCTGCTAATAACATTTAATATTGTTGGGTACATAACCGAGATCAAACTAAATAATTGCATGTGGTGTTTTGTCAATATGCAACTCGTTGCATATTGAGCTCCACTTAACTTGTAGTATTGTTTGTTGTACTTTGCCATGCCATGCCTCATTAAACCGGACATGCATCATACTTGATTGTGCATCATGCCATGATTATGCTTGTGTATTTACCATGTTGCTTGCTTCTTTCCAGTGTTGCTTCTTAGTTCCGGTAATGTTGCGATTGTGAGGATTCGTTCGGCTGCTCCCGTTCGGCTTCTTCATGGACTCGTTCTTCTTCCTTGCGGGATCTCAGGCAAGATGTCCGCTACCCTGGATCTCACTACTATCATTGCTATGCTAGTTGCTTCGTTCTATCGCTTTGCTGCGCTACCTATCATCTGTTTATCGAGCCATCCCTTGTTGCCATGAACCTCTAACCTTTGACACCTTACCTATGCAAACCATTGATTGGCTATGTTACCGCTTTGCTCAGCCCTCTTATAGCGTTGCTAGTTGCAGGTGAAGTTGAAGATTTCTCCATGGTGGACAGGATTTTGGTTGGGATATCACAATATCTCTTATATTATTTAATGCATCTATATATTTGGTAAAGGGTGGAAGGCTCGGCCTTTTTCCTGGTGTTTTGTTCCACCCTTGCCGCCCTAGTTTCCGTCATACCGGTGTTATGTTCCCGGATTTTGCGTTCCTTACACGGTCGGGTGATTTATGGGACCCCCTTGACAGTTAGCTTTGAATAAAACTCCTCCAGCAAGGCCCAACATTGGTTTTACCATTTGCCTCACCTAGCCCTTTTTCCCTTGGGTTTCCGGAGCCCGAGGGTCATCTTTATTTTAGCCCCCCCGGGCCAGTGTTTGTCTAAGTGTTGGTCCAAACCGAGCGATGTCCGGCGCCCCCTGGGCAACCAGGGTCTATGCCAACCCGTCGTCTTGCTCATCCGGTGTGCCCTGAGAACGAGGTACGTGCGACTCCTATCGGGATTTGTCGGCACATCGGGCGGCTTTGCTGGTCTTATTTTACGATTATCAAAATGTCTTGTAAACCGGGATTCCGAGTCTGATCGGGTCTTCCTGGGAGAAGGTCTATTCCTTTGTTGATCGCGAGAGCTTGTCATGGGCTAAGTTGGGACACCCCTGCAGGGTATAATCTTTCGAAAGTCGTGCCTGCGGTTATAGGCAGATGGGAATTTGTTAATGTCCGGTTGTAGATAACTTGACACTAGATCCGAATTAAAATGCATCAACCGCGTGTGTAGCCGTGATGGTCTCTTCTCGGCGGAGTCCGGGAAATGAACACGGTTTCTGGGTTATGTTTGACGTAAGTAGGAGTTCAGGATCACTTCTTGATCATTGCTAGCTTCACGACCGTTCCGCTTGCTCTCTTCTCGCTCTTATTTGCATATGTTAGCCACCATATCATGCTTAGTCGCTGCTGTAGCCTCACCACTTTACCCCTTCCTTTCCCTTTAAGCTTTGCTAGTCTTGATACCCATGGTAATGGGATTGCTGAGTCCTCGTGGCTCACAGATTACTACAACAACAGTTGCAGGTACAGGTTATGTGATGATCATGACGCGAGAGCGATGCTTGATTGCGTTGAGTTCTTCTGCTCCTTCTTCTTCAATCAGGGGATAGGTTCCAGGTCGGCAGCCTGGGCTAGCAGGGTGGATGTCGTTTGAGCTTCTGTTTGTGTTTCATCCGTAGTCGGATGTTGATCTTATGTATTGTGATGTTGTATTCATGTGGCATTGTATGCCTTATGTATGTATCCCCATCTATTATGTAATGTTGATGTAATGATATCCACCTTGCAAAAGCGTTTCAATATGCGGGTCTATCCTTGGTGGGACCTTCGAGTTCCTTTTGGATAGGGTTGCATATTGGGCGTGACACCGCGGTGCCCCCTCGCGAGACTTGAACGAGAGAAATCGGGGCAGGAGAGCGAAAAAGGCAAAGGATCACAAACCAAAGACGACAACAACTTCAGCAAAACCTCGAATGGGGATGACCAGCCAACTGCAGAAAGCAAATGAGAAAAGCCGCGTCCGGCACCTAATCTAGTCTTCGACGTCTTCTCACCAGCGCGGAGCTAAGTGCTGCCACTGGGCGTGGGAGGGAGCCCCAGGGCCTGAGGCTGGCGCTCCTGAGACTCCGGGGCGTGTACATCCCCACTCATTATTATGTGAGAGTGTCACGGGCGGCGAGCTTCGTAGGCATTGGCCTTCTTCACAGGCTCCGGGCCTTTCTCGTAAGGATAGACTTCATAGGCGTTTGCCTTCTTCACAGGCGCTGGGCCTTTTCCAAAACGCAACAGCTTCACAGGCATTCGCCTTCTTCACAGGCTCTGGGCCTTTTCCAAAACGCAACAGCTTCACAGGCATTCGCCTTCTTCACAGGCTCTGGGCCTTTTCCAAAACGCAACAGCTTCACAAGCATTCGCCTTCTTCATAGGCTCTGGGCTTTTTCCAAAACGCAACAGCTTCACAGGCATTCGCCTTCTTCACAGGCTTTGGGCCTTTTCAAGGGTAAAATCTCCGGAGGTGCTGGATGTTCCACGCGTTCTGGATGGGCACCCCCTCCTGAGTCTCCAGGTGCGCGGAGCCGGGCCTGGAGGCATGAACAACCTTGAACGGGCCCTCCCACATGGGAGAGAGCTTATGCAGTCCCTCCCTAGAGAGGACCCGCCTGAGCATGAGGTCTCCTACCTCGAGTGTCCTGGGGCGGATGTTGCGGCAGTGGTATCACCGTAGCGCTTGTTCGTATCTTGCTACTCGGAGCGCAGCTTCCTGGCGACGCTCCTCCCCCAGCATGAGGTCTGTCCCCCGCATGGCGTCCTGCTGCGCCTCGTCGAACACCAGGACCCGCGCGGAACGACGTCTGACCTCGTGAGGGAGGACCGCTTCAGCTCCATAGACCAGGAAGAATGGGGTTTCGCCGGTTGGCTTGGTCGCGGTTGTGCGGATGGACCACAACACAGACTGAAGCTCGTCGTACCAACCTCGGCCGCAGGCCTCCAACTTCTTCTTGAACGTGAGGCCCCTCGGGACCTCCGCGTTGGCCCGCTCGGCCTGACCGTTGCTCTGGGGGTGCGCCACTGAAGCGTAACATATCTGCGTTCCAAGGTTAGCACAGTATGTTTTGAAGAGATTACTGGTGAACTGTGAACCGTTGTCAGTGATGATGCGGTTTGGTACCCCGAACCGGCTCACGATGCTCTTGATGAACTTGACCGCAGACCCTGCGGGGATGGTGCGTACAGCTTCCACTTCAGTCCACTTAGTGAGCTTGTCCACGGCGACGTAGAGGTAGCGATAGCCCCCTGGCGCTCGAGGAAATGGGCCCAGGATGTCCAGCCCCCAGACTGCAAATGGCCATGAGAGAGGTATAGTTTGCAGACCTCCAGCCGGCTGATAGATCTGCTTGGCGTGGAACTGGGAGGCCTCGCAAGCCTTCACCAGTTCGACAGCATCATTGAGTGAAGTGAGCCAATAGAATCCACTACATAATGCCTTGCCAATGAGGGTCCGCGACGATGAATGATGCCCACAGTCTCCACCATGTATATCCGCTAGCAGTTCCTTCCCTTGCTCCTTGGAGATGCAGCGCAGGGACACATCATTTGGTCGCCTTCGGTAGAGCTCTCCATCCCTGATGCAGTATGTTGTGGCCTGCCGTGCCACGCGCTCCGCTTCTTCCTCCTTCTCTGGCAAGATCCCTTGTGTCAGATAGCTCCGGAGCTCCGTGATCCAGCACCCCTCCTGAGGCTCCATTGTCAAGAGCAGACGCGCCCCTGAGGCCGGGCCATAGACCCGGGCTCCCGAGGCTGGCGGCTGGGGGAGCTCCTCCCGAGGCTGCACCGCGCTTGACAGTGACGGCGTGGCCGAGGGCTTGAAGAGCCGTTCTTCGAAGACACCAGGCTCCTGAGGCAGTCGCCTGGATGCTTGTTTGGCGATGTCGTCGGCCTCCTGATTGGTGCCATGAGGCACGTGTTGTAACTCCAGCCCCAGAACTGCTTCTCCATCCTGCGGACCTCCGCAAGGTAGGCTTCCATGTGCTCATCCCTTGGCTTGTATACTTTGTTGGAGAAGTTGACGAGGAGTTGTGAATCACCTTTGATGGTAAGACATTTTACTCCGAGGGCGGCCGCGTCCTTCAGGCCTGCTATCAACCCTTCATATTCTGCTATGTTGTTGGAGACCTTTTCTCCGTGTTGGAAACAGAGCTGCACAGCATAGTAGAGCTTGTCTTGGGTAGGAGATATAAGCACCGCACCAGCCCCTGCGTCGTGCCTGGAGAACGCCCCATCAAAGTACATGACCCAACCGTCTGGCGCCTCGCTTCCCGGGGAGAGGGGTCGATCCTCATCAGCCTTTAGGCCCGGCGCCTCTGTCCACTCTGCTATGAAATCTGCCAAGGAGGCCCCCTTGATGAATCTGGTTGTGCTCAATTCGAGCTGAAACGCTTGCAGTTCAATGTTCCACTCAGCGACTCTTCCAACTGAGTTGGGGCTCCTGAGCACCCTCTCCAAAGGGTACGTTGAGACAACCTTTATGGGGTGGCCCTGAAAATAATGCCGTAGCTTGCGCGAGGCCACCAATAGTGTGAGGAGAAGCTTCTAAGGCATGGGGTACCGCGCCCTTGCGTCCCGCAACACTGTGCTGACGAAGTACACAGGATGTTCAACTTGGTTGGGAGTGCTGGTGTCGATGGCGCCCTCCGGAGACCGCGGCGCCTCCTGAGGCAGGGGAGCCCCTAGCGGCTGGTCACTAGGGGGAGGGGTTCCCGCTGTCTCGAGCATGTTCCCCAGCGGCGGCTGATCCTTCTCGGCTGTGGCGGTGGTCTCTGCGGGTCTTTCTTGTTCATGCTCCGCCCCGACCTGGGCGGATGTCGTGGCTTTGTTCCGACGCTCCTCCCTAACCGCCACCAGGGCTGCACTGGCGGAGTAGGGTGTGGCTGCAAGGTAAAGCACCAGGGCCTCCTGAGGGCGAGGGGCCACCATCACCGGAGGGCTGGTTAGGTACCTCTTGAGGTCTTGGAACGCCTTGTCTGCCTCTTCAGTCCATTCAAAGGGTCCTTTTTTCTTCATCGGCTGGAAGAAAGGCAGCGCTCGCTCCCCCAGCTTGGAGATGAAGCGTCCCAGTGCTGTCACGCGCCTAGTGAGCTTCTGCATTTCTCTGAGGGTCTTTGGCGGGCTCATGTCCTCGACCGCCTTGACCTTTTCTGGGTTAGCCTCGATGCCCCGGTGGGACACAAGGAAGCCCAAGAGCTTGCTTGAGGGGACCCCAAACACGCTCTTCTCTGGGTTGAGCTGCAGGCTCACGGCGTTGAGGCTCGCAAAGGTTTCCTCCAAGTCTCGTATCAGGGTATTTGCCTCACGAGACTTCACCACAATAACATCGACGTAAGCCTCAACGTTTTTCCCGAGCTATGCGCCCAAGACGATGTGCATCAGTCGCTGGAAGGTCGCCCTTGCATTGCGCAACCCGAACGGCATGCACGTGTAGCAATACACCCCACACGGGGTTAGAAAGGCTGTTTTTTCCACATCTTCTACCGCCATCTTGATCTGGTGATACCCAGAGAAGGCAACCAAGAAACACAACAGGTCGCACTCGGCGGTGGAGTTGACGATCTGATCGATGCGGGGGAGCGGGAACGGATCTTGCGGGCAAGCTTTGTTGAGATTGGTGAAGTCAACACACATACATTCCTTCCCTCCTTTCTTCGGTACAACGACTGGGTTGGCCAACCAATCCGGGTATCGGACCTCGCGAATGACTCCTGCAGCTTCCAACTTGCAGGTCTCTTGGATGATGAAAGCCTGCTTTTCCGTGGACTGCCGTCTTGCCTTCTGCTTCACGGGTCGGACATTGGGGCACACATTGAGGTGGTGCTCGATTACGCCCCTTGGGATCCCCGCCAGCTGATCGGGCTCCCATGCAAATACCGTCTTGTTCGCGCACAGGAACTTGACCAGGGCCTCCTCCTACTTGGGCTCAAGGTTGGCGCCTATGGTGTAGGTGGCGTCAGTGGATCCGTCCTTGTCAACCAGCATCTGCTTGGTTTCTGCCTTGTCTTGGGTGAACAACTGCTTCTTCTTGGCCGGTGCAGCCCCCTTGGGCTCAGGGCGTCCGAGTCGGCGGGCTGCACCGACGCCGCCGTCTTGAAGGCGAGCTTGAGCACTTGCAACGCATCCCCGGTGTCTCCGCACACGGTGAGGACGCTGCTGCTCCCGGGCATTTTCATGAGATTGTACGCTGGGTGAGTCGCAGCCATGAACCGGGCCAGCACCAGGTACCGAGGATGGCATTGTATGGGAGGCCGATGGGGGCGATGTCGAAGTTGATTAGCTCCGTGCGGAAGTTGTCGTAGGTGCCGAAGGTTACCGGGAGACGGATCTGCCCCAGGGAGCTAGAGGACCCGCCCCCGACGCCCAAGAAGGGTCGGCTGGGCCGCAGCCGCTCCGGTGGTATGTGGAGGAGGCTGAAGGCTTCAATCGAGAGCACGATGAGTCCTGAGCCGCCATCGATGAGAGTCCTGGTGACGGCCACCTGGCAGATGGTGGGAGTGCACAGCATTGGGAGCGCGCCTGAGCAGGCTGAATTGGAGGGGTGGTCCTTTGAGCTGAAGGCCGGATCGGCCTTGGGCGTCGACCGACCTGAGGGAGCCCCCTACCGCGTGGAAGCGGCACCGACCTGGCGTACGAATGGCTTGACGTGGCGGCCCAAAGGTGGCGCCTGCGAGCCGCCCAGGAGGGTCGCGACGACCGGGGGCGCCGGCGCAGAGCGCCTGGCAAGGAAGAGGTTGCGCAACTTTTCCCAAGGAGCCATGGAGGCCGCCGGCAACTTGTCCGGCCGCCGCACCTATCGCAAGGCCGGGGCCAAGGCTTGGAGCCCCCGGCCCCCGTGCTAGTGCTGACGACCGGAGCGAACGGCGCGCCACTCACCGCAGGGAGAGTCGTGGTGTCGGCGGAGAGCGGGTCCGCGGAAGGAGAATCTCTGGCGCACCCCTACCTGGCACGCCAAATGTCGGATTTCGGGTTCCGGCAGACCCTCTAGATTCGAACACTGGGGTGCGCGCGGAGATTTAGCCCTCTGCCTACCTGCACCTCACCGCCTTGCTATGAACTAAGCAATCAAAGGAACAACACAAGAGACACAGAGTTTATACTGGTTCAGGCCACCATTGTGGTGTAATACCCTACTCCAGTGTGTGGTGTGGTGGATTGCCTCTTGGGCTGATGATGAACAGTACAAGGAAGAACAGCCTCGCGAGGGTCTGTTCTTGGCTGGTGCGATGAACTGCTAGGGGGAGTTCAGTCGCTCTCTCTACTGGTTTCTAGGTGAGGATCCGATTGCCTCTACCTTGTGGTGGCTACTCCTATTTATAGGCAAAGGCCCAGGGCCTCTTCCCAAATATTGAGCGGGAAGGGCGCCAACAATTGGCCATTTTGAAGGGGAACATCTAGTACACTTATGCTGACTAAAGTTGGTCCTCGCCTATCAAAGGCTCTGGTGGTGACGCCTTCCTGGGCTCCACGATGACTTCCTTCCTGACGTTGTGACGGTCTTGGTCTTGTTGCACCGAAATGGATGCCTTTGCTTGATGCTCTCGCCTGCGCTTGCCCCCTTTGCACCAAAGAGGAAAGAAGGACACTGTTCGGGCTGGCGCCCTCCCCGTGCCCTTGGTCATCATGGCTTGCGTCATGGGCACCTCGCGAGGTACCCCGCCTTGATCTCTCCGCCTCCTCGCGAGCCAGCCTGACGAGGCCGTGCCTGAGGAAGCCTCCTGTCGTCCGCCCCGCGAGGCTTGGCTCCTCGCGAGGGTCCTGAGCTGGTGTTGATGAAGATGGGACATGATGGGCCGCCCCTTGAGCCACAGACAGGCAAGTCTGGGGACCCCCGTTCCCAGAACGCCGACAAAGCCCTCAATCCTCTTCCCGGGCTTCGAGATGGCGTTGGAGCCGCCATACGCGACAAAGCTCGCACACGCGGAGATTGGACCACGAGAGGGCCGGAGGGAGAAGTAGTGGTGCAGCAAGGCCACTGAGGGCTGCACTCTGACGTGAGCCTCACAATAGTAGGCGAAGATCGCAAGAAGAAGAACAGAGTTGGGGTGGAGATGCAGAGCTTGCAGGTTGTAATGGCGGAGGACAGAGAAGAAAAACTCAGAAAAGGGAGGCACCAGACCGGCAGCAATGGCGCTTACAAAGAGAGGATAGAAGGTGCTCCCTTGGCCCTCAGGAAGGGCAGAGCCGGCCTTGAACACCTTTGCCCCGTCGATGCCCTACACCGCCACCATCCGGCGCACCCGGGCAAGGCTCGTCTCCGACACATTCGGCGAGTCCAAGGCGAGTGAGTACCAAGCTTCGGCTGGGGCCTGGCAAGGCGCCATGTCTTGCTAGGGCGTGCGGTCGAAGTAGATCTGTAGATTTCGGAGGCAGAAAGGAAGGGCGCAAGAAAGGGGATCTGGGCAATGACCGGAGGAAGCAAGGGAAGCAAAGCCTAGGCAGATGCCGCTCTTTTGTCGATTCACACAGTTGCTGAGGCACCCACGACCAACCAACCACCACGCGGCGCCCTAGGCCGCGGGCTGTTAGGGCCCATGACGCTTTGCACTTGCCCCTTTGCTTCTCTGCTCAGCCAAGTCCGGGCGCGCCTTGGGCCCGGGGGCTACTGTTGGCGTTCTGTGAACGGGGGTCCCCAGACTTGCCTGCCTGCAGCCTGCGGCGTGGCTCAAGGGGCGGCCTAGCGTGGCCCATCTTCATCAGCACGAGCTCAAGACCCTCGCGAGGGGCCGAGCCTCGCGGGGCGGACGACAGGAAGCTTCCTCAGGAACGGCCTCGTCGGGCTGGCTCGCGAGGAGGCGGAGAGATCAAGGCGGGGTACCTCACGAGGTGCCCATGACGCAAGCCATGACGACCAAGGGCGCCAGGCGGGCGCCAGCCCGCACAGTGTCCTTCTTTCCTCTTTGGTGCAAAGGGAGCAAGCGCAGGCGAGAGCATCAAGCAAAGGCACCCATTTCGGTGCAACAAGACCAAGACCGTCGCAACGGCAGGAAGGAAGTCATTGTGGAGCCCAAGTCGGCGTCACCACCAGAGCCTTTGACAGGCGAGGACCAACTTTAGTTAGGATAAGTGTATTAGATGTTCCCCTTCAAAATGGCCAATTGTTGGCGCCCTTCCCGCTCAATATTTGGGAAGAGGCCCAGGGCCTTTGCATATAAATAGGACTAGCCACCCACAAGGTAGAGGCATCGAGATCATCATCAGGGAACCAGTAGAAAGAGCGACTGAACTCCCCCTAGCAGTTCATCGCACCAGCCAAGAACAGACCCTCGCGAGGCTGTTCTTCCTTGTATTGTTCATCACCAGCCCAAGAGGCAATCCACCACACCACACGCTGGAGTAGGGTATTACACCACAATGGTGGCCTGAACCAGTATAAACTCTGTGTCTCTTGTGTTGTTCCTTTCATAGCTTAGATCATAGCGAGGTGGTGAGGTGTATGTAGGCAGTGGGCAAAATCTCCACACGCACCCTAGTGTTCGAATCTAGAGGGTCTGTCGGAACCCGAATTCCGACAGCAGCCAAGGCAAGGCGCCGCGCTGGAGGAGACGGGCGCGCATGCAGACGGCGGCAGTGTGTGAGTTAGCAGTAAACACGCTCGTGTCTGGGTGATGTCTGACCAAGGTACGAGCAATGTACGATTTGTACCTGGGACATATGGGTTTGCTGGTGGAACTGCGATGGTGTGGGCTAAGCCTGCACAAGAGCTAGCAGCCTGAGAACAAAGGAGGTAGGAACGAGAGTGCATGGGCATGGCACCCGAGAGCACGATATGCCGAACTTGCCGACAATGGACGCGATGCCCCCGCCGGCGACGAGGCGGCTACGACGGGCGGAGCAGGAGCTCGGCGCGTGCCTGGGTGGCGAAGCGGTGGCGCGCTGCCGGAACGGCCGGAGCGAGATGTAGCGCACGGACGACGGCGATGTCGCGGTGATGATGAAGATGGCGAGGCCAGCGGCAAGGACGCGCCGCCCCTCGTGGCCACTCCGGGGGCATTTCGATGTCGAGCCCCCGATCGCTATCGGAGAGACGGCACGACGCCGCGGCGGTGAAGTCGAAAATGGTCCCGCCCGGACTGCGAAACCAGCAGCAGCATGGTAGCATAGTAGTAGTACCACACCACGGTGGGAGCCAACTGTCGTGGTATTCCCACGGGAGGCTTGCGAGTCGACAGATGCCACAAGGGCTTAGTGTGAGGGTAAGACTGCTGCTGATAGGCCCGGGAGTGGGTATGCGAGTAGCACGCGGTGGTTTACCCAGCTTCGGAGCTCTCCGGAGAGATAATACTCCTACTGCTGCATGTGTGAGTGTATTTGGTATATCTGGTATATCTGGTACAGAGTGCTCCTGGAGCTGTGTCTGAGATCAGTGCCAAGTGCATCTAATCTGGTATATGTCTCATATGTGCACAAGTGTTTGTGGCCGCATGTGCGTGAGCATGCATGCGTGAGTGTGTGTGAGTCCATCCCCTGGATGGATGGATGTGTGCCCCTTTATATAGGAGAGGGTAGCTTAGGATGTAAGCTTGGTAGTGGGCATGGCTAAGGCATGGTGCATGTCATCCTTGTCCCCTGGGTCACTTCATAAATAGTGCAAGGGGACAAGTGACACTATACATGATGGCTGAGATGACACGTGAATAGTTCTCGGGTACGATCATCTCGTTGGTGTCTTGTCGATGTCGCTTCGGGCTACAGTCGGCAGCCGGCTAGTTGGCACAGTCGGCAGTCGGCTGGTCATTGCAGTCAGCAGCCGGTAGCCGACCGGGCAGAGTAGTCGGACGGGGAGCCGGCAGAAGCGGCCGGGAAGTCGGACCGAGGGGCTTTGCTAGCCCCGATGTCTTGAGATATCATCTCACCGTCTTCGGGGTATCCGTGTCCAATTACTCCGACAAGACCCCCTTATATAGTGGGGGGAACAATCCAACCGTTACCCCCCAAAGCTGCCCCGCAGAGAGCGGTACTACCGCTGGGGTGGGCGGTGCTACCGCTATGGCCAGCGGTACTACCGTTCCACCTCGCGGTACTGCCGCGCAGAAGAGGGGAGCGAGGAGGAAAGGGAGGACCTGGACCCAGTGCGGTACTACCGTGGAGGTAAGGGCGGTACTACCGCTTAGGAGCGGTACTACCGCCTCTACTACCGCAACTAGTGCCGCAAAACCTGACACGAGAAATGATCCCTCCAGTCGAGGCGGTAGTAGCACGGAGCAGCAGCGGTACTACGGCGGAGGGCTCCAAGCAGTACTACCGCTGAGGAGCGGTACTGCCGCTTGATGCACTCAGGTGGTACTACCGTTGTGGCCCATGGTACTACCGCTGGGACCACACGAAGCACATATGGAATGGAACGAGCCCTCCATTGAAGCGAAAAGCCTCAGAGGGTTTGACAAGGAAGTGTACGTGTTGATTCCACCCTAGCCTTACCAAAGTGGACTCCCTCTTGATAGTACGGTGACTCCTACGAAACTAGTCCACCAACATTGAAAAGAAAGAGCTGCACCGTCTCGAATGACACTCTGAGGGGAGGGAATCGTCTCGTGCCAAAGGATGAATCTCTGAAAACACAACGCACACGATTAGTCCACATTAGCATTGTCATCAATCACCAAAACACCTTAGGGATAAATATGCCCTTACAATGTGAACTAGATGCCCTCTATGGTGGTGGCTAAGTCCTATATATAGTGGACTTGGTCCTCTTCCCAAATGCTGGCGGGAAGGGATCCCACAACGGCCGGATTTGAAAGGCGACAAGTAGTACAGCTTATCCTGACTAAAGTGGTCTTCGGTTGCGAAAAGCCCCTAGTCGTGATGCCGTGGTGGGCTCGGTGATGACCTATGTCCTGCCGTCCTGGCGGTCTTGGTCTTGTGACACCAGAATGGAAACCTTTGGCTGATTCCTCGGGACTCCGCGCCTGTGGCTTGCCTCCCTTGCACCAAAGAGGAAACTGGCGCTCTACGCCCGCTGGCACCCGCCTGGCGCCCGCCTGGCCTTGGTCATCATGGCTCACATCAGCTGAGCCTCGTGAGGTGCACCTTGCATAGAACTCTCCGCCACTCGGGAGCTAGCTTGAGGAGGCCGATCCCCTCGAGGGTCTTGGTGTCGCCTGCCTCGCAAGGGTCTTGAGTTGTTGACGCTGAAGTTGGGCCATACCAGGCCGTTGATGGAGCCACGTGGTGGGCCACAGGCAGTCAAGTCTGGATACCACAATATCCAAAACACCGACAGTAGCCCTAGGCCCAAGGCGCACTCAAACTTGGCTTCTAGGCGAAGCCAAATGGCAAGTGCGGAGCACCGCCGGCCCTAACCACCTGCAGCCTTGATGACGTGTGGCGATTGATGGGACGTGGGTGTCTCCACTTCCCCATGCTGCCTCGGCAACTGTTCGACTTGACGGGACGATGCGGCATGCAGAAGATCATCATGGCGTGAGGTCGCGGAGGCCGGCGGTTGGCTATAAATGTAGAGGAGGGGCAAAGCCCCCTTGCTCATTTCTCCTTCGTCTTCTCGTCACCCGCTTCTTCTCCTCCATCTTGTTTCCATGGTGCCGATTAGGAGGTTCCCGGCGGCCAAAAAGGGGAAGACCCCTAGAGAAGGGCCTGACCCTCTCCCTCCGAAGAAACGTCTCCACCTCCCTCATAACGCCAGCGTAGGGCGAGAGGTGACCATGCCTTGGCAATTGAGGCCTCCGCCAGGCTTCCACCTTCCCTTCTACGCCCCCGCCCATGATGAAGAGGTGCGCTATCGAGCGGCCGCCAGCGATGGTGGACGGGCTGCCATTGTCTTGCCGGCAGCGCCATGGACTCACGCCGAGGGCAGCTTGCAAGAGTTCATGGTGTGGGTGGTGATGCCGCCCGACTCATGGATCCGGCTCCTGAGGTTCTTCGCCACCGAGCTGCCTCCGAGGGGGGCGCTTGAGCTGTGGCTGCAACATGCCGGGTGCTGCAGCCTGGCCACCAGAGCTGAGATCGAGGTGGTGCCCCTGGAGACGTCTTCATGACCTGCAGATGGGGTGAGGTCGCCCGAGCCTGCCGCATAGTGGGAGCCCTAGCGATTCACTTCGTGTACGATGGCGCATCCACCTTGTTCTTCAAGGTCATTGATGGGGAGGGCCAACGGCTAGAGTGGTGCCTCGGAGGAAGCAGCCCGCAGGGTATAGCCATGGGCGCTGGTCCCGCTTATGTCCCCTTCAGCACCCCTTCCAGTAGCAACGACGACACCTGGGAATCCAGCAGCTCTCCTGAGCCCAGTAAGTCTCTGGAGTCCCGCGACGACAGCTACATGCCACCAAGCTCCCGCCGCGGTCGGAACACAGCAGCGGCTGCCGCCCAGCGTCGCTAGCGACGCTGGATGGCTCGGTATCAGCCTTCCTTTTTTGCTTTCCCTGCGCGGAATGAAAACTAGCCCCCATGGGGTTTGTAAGGACCAAAGTGTATTTAATACCAGCGTTGCTTTCTTGATTTTGTGATGAAGTCGCGTGTCCCAGTTCGGCTCTACTTCCCCCTTTTCTTTCCCCTAGAAAGTGTGACGCTCTACGCTGATGGGACCCAGTCCCCAGGCAGGCTTCAGCCGTCGCTAGTATGCCAGGTCGCGATGTCGTGGTCAAGGCTAGGAGGTGAGTGGCCCGAGGTCCGATGAGAGATCATGAGACGCGATGCTCGCGAGGTCCCCCTTGGCGTGTAAGCAGCTGCCCAAGGAACCGAAAAGGGGAGTGAAGCCACCAGAGTTGGACTGCAAGGTTGAGGCGAG
This sequence comes from Triticum dicoccoides, assembly GCF_002162155.2. Taxonomy (NCBI): domain Eukaryota; kingdom Viridiplantae; phylum Streptophyta; class Magnoliopsida; order Poales; family Poaceae; genus Triticum; species Triticum dicoccoides. Next base: position 272,141,128 of record NC_041385.1, on the reverse strand, counting down.
TGGGGTGTGAGACGGGCGTCATAGCGCATGCGACTTATCTTTTAGTAGTCTTGTTGCGATCCGTCAGGAGGTGGGTGCCTGCTCTTGCATTTGTGGTGGTATCATTAGGTGCGGCCCGCAATGACAACCCTCTCGCCTCGCTTGTATGGGTGCTCTACGTACTCGGGTCCCGGCCCTCGAGCGAGCTCAGCCGCTGCTGGTATGCCAGGTCACGATGCCATGTCAAGGCCAGGGGGTGAGGGTTGGAGAGCCAGTTGGAGCTCCAGAGATGCGATGCTCGGGACCCCCCCTTTAATGTGCAAGCGACTCACAAGGTAAGGTGGCGATCGTCCGAACCGGCCTGTGAACCATCATCAGGTGAACCTACAGGTTAGATGACAGGAGAGGTCACAAATCCCCGCGATGCGGACTGTCCGCCCTAGGGCCCCTGGCGAAAGACGAAGGCACCGAGGACCTGGTAAGGTGGCATACGCGAGGTAGGCCGCGAGCCAGAGCTCGATCCTTGGGTTTGTCAGCGTTGCAAGGACGGACCCGAGCACAAGTGTCGTGCCTACGCGAGTAGCCATGCAGCGAGGCGGGCGAGAGACAGGCCAGCAAACATACGAAGACCACGTGGCGGTTAAGACTCGAGGTCGTAGAGTGATGATCATAGGTAAACTCATAGAAGATGGTTAGACAATCCAGGCGAATGCAAAACGATGCGCGCTGCAGGGACGGACCCATATGGCTTGGGGATGGTGCAGACCGTGGGACGCCCCCAAACTGAACAAACTAGAGAGATATCACCTTGTACCATCGCTAAAGAGATGTCGGGGTAGCAAAAGACGCACGCTGCCGGAGTCGCACCTCACGAGCCGCCCTAGCCCCGAGCCTCGGGAGGCCCAGGGGACTCGGGAGCCTCCTGAAGATGCACCTCCATCTCCACCAGGGTCGCCTGATGTCTGGCCTCGCGAGCCGCCTGGGCGTCCCTTGCGTAGCGCCGGAACACCACAGCTGCGCCTGATAGGCCGAAAGGCATGCAGACGTAGTTGTGGGGTGGCCCCTCACAACGAGCGACACGAGACGGCCAGAAGAGCTCTCGGGATGTGGCCCTGTTGAGCCCTGGGATGTCGATGCAGACGTGGAACTCCTTACCCTCGACAGGGCAGTGAGCCGCGCCTTGCGGTAGGCGGCGATCGCCTTGCAGAACCCTTGCTTCTTGAATCTCCTTGATTGCCTTGCTGATGAACTCATGAACGTCTGGTGCCTTTCGCCTGACGCCTTCTCCTGGGAAACATGCGCTGAAGCGTGCCTCCACATGGTGCTCGAGCGCCTCCCTCGTGATTCTGGCTAGGTCTAAGGCCCTCCCGAGGAGAGCCCCTGAGCCCAGCCTGAGAAGGGCGCTGGGCGTGCCTTCCTATGCGACAAGTGAAGGCGCCCCATCCGGGGACGCGAGGCTCAACACGGCGTCCTCGGGTGATGCTTCCTCGCGAGATCCCTGACCCAGTTGTAGCTTCTTTGTCTTGGGGTGACCTCGGGAGGGAGGGCGGCGCCCTCGTCTTCTGGGTCCTCGACTTCTGCAGCCTGGAAGGCGTGCTTGAGGGAGCACACGGCATCCTTTTCTTGGAATGCGACCATGATGACGCCGTCACTTCCTGGCATCTTGAGGACGTTGTAGCCGTGGTGCGTAGCTTCCATGAACTTGGCCAGTGCTGGGTACCCTAGGATGGTGTTGTATGACAGGCGAATGTCAGCGACATCGAAGTCAATGAGCTCGGTGTGGTAGTTGTTGCGTTTGCCGAAGGTGACAGGGAGGAGGACCTGCCCTATCGGGTGTGTGGAACCGTCGGTCACTCCTGAAAATGGCTTGGTTGGCTTAAGCTGGTAGTACGGCACTTGGAGCCTATCGAACGTTTGAACGAATAGGACATTGAGCCCCGCTCCACCATCGATGAGAATCTTGGTGACATCCACGTTGCTGATATGGGTGAGCAGAGCATGGGAAGCGCACCGGCAGTGGCCGCGCACTTGAGCTAGTCTGAGGAGCTGAAGGTGATGGAGCATTTGGACCACCTGAGCGAGCGAGTTGCTTCGGTATTGGGGAGCACTGCGTTCACCTCGCGCGTGAACTGCTTGAAGATGCGGTGAGAGGCCGGGGCCTAGGAGACGCCTAGGATGCAGGCAATGGCTCGAGGCTCCTGGAAGCCCCCAGTCCCCTTGTCCTGGTGATGATCTTCGTTCCTTCTTAGTGGCGGAGGAAGTGGAGGAAGACCGGTGTTGCCCTGAGGGCGCTCCTCACGAGGCTGCTCCCTCCAGGCGCCCTTGCGAGGTTGGACCTGCCAACGGTCCTCCCGAGGATGATCGCACCACTCCTGGCGATGGCCGCATCCGTCCCAGCGTCCTCCACCTCGGCCACCTCCACGGTCGTAGCCTCGATCGTTGCGCTTGAGGCATCAACCGAGGCCGCCCGTCACGGAGGGCCCTGAGCTCCTAGCAGTCATTGGTGTTGTGGTTGTGGACGTTGTGGAAGACGCAGAACGGTCGGTTGCTCTTGGACAACTCGGGGTGGTCGCAGCCGCGCTTCATCTCTGGCTCGGCCGCGAGGACGGCTGCCCCCTTGCACTTTACATCCTTGGCCTTGGCCTTCTTGTCTTTTGGGTCAGCATCGGGGAGCTCAATGAGGGAGAGGCACCCCTCCTCAGCCCTTGCACACTTGTTCGCCATCTTGAACATCTCCAAGGCCGTGCATAGGTGCTCATGGATGGCGAGCTCCTCCTTCATCTTGACATCACGAACGCCATTAGTGAATGCTGAGATGATGGCCTCGTTCGTCACCTTGGGGATCTTGAGGCGAACGTTGTTGAAGTGCTGGATATACTTCTGTAGGGTCTCTCCTAGCTGCTGCTTGATGCGATGCAGGTCACCCGCAGTTGGCGGGCGAGCCCTGGAAGTTGGTGATGAAGCAGTCGTGCATCTCCTCCCAGGAAGAGACCGATCCCACAGGGAGATTTAGGAGCCAAGAACGCGCGCCATCCTTGAGGGCCATCGGGAACCAGTTCGCCATGATCTTCTCGTCGTTGCTGGCCGCCTTGATGCTCGGCTCGTAGAGCTGCAAAAACTCGCGGGGTCGGTGGTGCCGTTGTAGCGTGGGGGTAGGTCAGGCTTGAACTTGCTCGGCCAGATGACGTTGCGAAGCTCCGAGATGAACACGCGACATCCTACTGTGGCCACGGGGGACCGTAGAGGAGGTAGAACTTGGTCCTGGTGCACGCGCACCGCCACCTCCTGTGGCGACATGCGAGCCTGATGTAGGGGTGCATGAAGTACGTGTGCTTCTCCTTGAGGCCGCTGCACCACCTGGCAGCTCACCTCTTCCCGCGCGGGCGCCTGGCGCGGTGGGTCGCGCCGCGGTGCCACACGCCTTGGCTCGATGATGATGCCCTGGGTCGGAGGTGGTGGAGGAGCCCCATGAGCCACGTCGCCTGCGGCAGGCGGCTGTTGAGGCAGTGAGCGGGCCGGTGCAGCGGAGCCCCCGGCCGTGCTGACGAGCTCAACGATACGCTCGAGTCACTCCTCGTAGAAGTCGTCGACCGGGCAGTAGCGAAGGAGCTCCCGCGCCATGAGCAGAGCGGCCTGCGCGTTCGCCAGGCCGTGACGCGCGTGGGAGGATGAAGTGCTGGGGTTAGTGATGGAGTGGCGGTGCGCCCGTCGCGGTGCATCGAAGGGTGCAGCGAAGAAGCTTGCTGCTCGTGGCCAGCAGGGCCTGTGGTGGCGTTGGCCACCGGAGATGGAGCATGACGAGCACAACCATCGCCCGCCGGAGCCGTCTGAGCAACGCTAGCGGCAACTGCAGCCCGGCGCTCGTTGCAAGCCCGGCGTGCGTCGGCCATGGAGTTGTCGGAGTGGCGGTGGATCGATCGATGGAAGAGAAGATCCAACGCACCCCTACCCGGCACACCAAATGTCGGATTATGGGTTCCGCAAACCCTTGAAAGGTTCGAACTCTGGGGTGTGTGTGGAGATCTCAACCTACCCATCCTGCCTACTCGCGATCCTCCTAAGCCTAGTGTGCCGAGCTCGAAGAGACAAAGAGACACAGCAGTTTATCCTGGTTCAGGCCACCTTGCGGTGTAATACCCTACTCCCGCGTTTTGGTGGATTTCCTCGAGGGGCTGAGGATGAACTAGTATAGTGGATGAACAGGCCTCAGGAGGTGAGGTGTTCTTGAGCTCAAGAGAGCTGGTAGGATGTGAACTAGATGCCCTCTATGGTGGTGGCTAAGTCCTATTTATAGTGGCCTTGGTCCTCTTCCCAAATGTTGGTGGGAAGGGATCCCACAATGGCCGAATTTGAAAGGGGACAAGTAATACAACTTATCCTGACTAAAGTGGTCTTCGCCTGCGAAAAGCCCCTCGTCGTGACGCCGTGGTGGGCTCGGTGATGACCTCCGTCCTGCCGGCCTGGCGGTCTTGGTCTTGTTGCACCAGAATGGATACCTTTGGCTGCTTCCTCGGGACTCTGCGCCTATGGCTTGCCTCCCTTGCACCAAAGAGGAAACTGGCGCTCTGCACCTGCTAGCACCCGCCTGGCGCCCGCCTGGCCTTGGTCGTCATCGCTCACGTCAGCTGAGCCTCATGAGGTGCACCTTGCATAGAACTCTCCGCCCCTCGGGAGCCATCCTGAGGAGGTCGATCCCTTCGGGGGTCTTGGTGTCGCCCGCCTCGCGAGGCTTGGCCCCTCGCGAGGGTCTTGAGTTGTTGACGCTGAAGCTGGGCCGTACCAGGCCGTTGATGGAGCCACGTGGTGGGCCGCAGGCACGCAAGTCTGGATACCCCCATATCAAGAACACCGATAGACCGATTGCACAAACTCGGTGAGACCTAAATTATTGCAATAGGCAACAGAGAGTTTGCTAGCCCATCTCGGTGAGACCGAAATCCCATCAGTGAGACCGAACTGATTAGGGTTTGGTAGTGGCTTTGTCAAATGAACTCGGTGGCGATGGATAGATCAAATCGATGCGACCGAGTTTGACTTTAGGTTTAGGACATATGTGGAAATGAGAAAGTGGTTGAGGATTTTGGAGCATATCACTAAGCACTTTGAGCAAGCAAGCCATTAAGCAACACCTCATCCCCTTTTAATAGTATTGGCTTTCCTATGGACTCAATGTGATCTTGGATCACTAAAATGAAAATGTAGAGTCTTGAGCTTTTGCCAATGTTTGTCCTTAGCATCTTGAAGGGGGTATGTTCCACATCCTCTTGTCCATGCCACTCCAATGTTGAACTTATCTGAAATATACTAGGTAGAAATATTAGTCCAACAACAGATATGTTGACACTAATTACCAAAATCACCCAGGGAGCACTTGTGCTTTCACCGACCGAACGCACGGCAGCCTTTTCTTTAAATAGTAACTTCGCTGTGAGCCAATATTGTACACTGGTAGTTTGACTTTTGAAGTCGAACGGACGTGTCGCACCACAATCTAGGTGCACTGGATAGCCCAGCCACATGAACGGGTTTTCCCTCCCATCAACTTGTGGCTCACGTACTAGAGTAGTACTCCTATATATCAATTCACACCATGCAACGTTTCTCGCCTGCGTGCTCGCCCTAGCCGCACCTCGCTTGTAGCTTCCTCATCAGCTAGCATATTTAAACTAGCGCCTCCCAACTAAGCCCGAGGAGCCAGAAAAGCCCGGTGTGGCACTGTGAGCTATGCAATATGGCTCTGTATGTAAAGTGCTAGTACTCTACTACTCTGTAGATTGGGAAAGAGAGGGGGAATAAAACGGCAAGAGTGAAGTGAGGGAGAGGAAAACGAGAGGCAAATGGCAAATAATGTAATGCGAGGGAGATGAGTTTGTGATGGATACTTGGTATGTCTTGACTTGAGCGAAGACCTCCCCGGCAACGGTGCCAGAAATCCTTCTTGCTACGTCTTGAGCTTGCGTTGGTTTTCCTTGAAGAGGAAAGGGTGGTGCAGCAATAGTAGCATAAGTATTTCCCTCAGTTTTTGAGAACCAAGGTATCAATCCAGTAGGAGGCTCCTCAAAAGTCCCACGCACCTACACAAACAAACAAGAACTCGCAACCAACGCAATAAAGAGGTTGTCAATCCCTTCAGGGCCACTTGCGAAAGTAAGATCTGATAGAGATAATATGATAAGATAAATATTTTTGGTATTTTTATGATATAGATTGGAAAAGTAAAGATGCAAATAAAAGTAGATTGAAAGCTTATATGATAAGAGATAGACCTGGGGGCCATAGGTTTCACTAGTGGCTTCTCTCAAGATAGCATAAGTATTACGATGGGTGAACAAATTACTGTCGAGCAATTGATAGAAAAGAGCATAGTTATGAGATTATCTCGGCATGATCATGTATATAGGCATCACGTCCGTGACAAGTAGACCGAAACGATTCTGCATCTACTACTATTACTCCTCACATCGACCGCTATCTAGCATGCATCTAGAGTATTAAGTTCATAAAGAACAGAGTAACGCATTAAGAAAGATGACATGATGTAGGGGGATAAACTCATGCAATATGATATAAACCCCATCTTTTTATCCTCGATGGCAACAATACAATACATGCCATGCTGCCCCTGCTGTCACTGGGAAAGGACACCGCAAGATTGAACCCAAAGCTAAACACTTCTCCCATTGCAGGAAAGATCAATCTAGTAGGCCAAACCAAAGTGATAATTTGAAGAGACTTGCAAAGATAACTTAATCACACATAAAAGAATTCAGAGGAGATTCAAATATTTCTCATAGATAAACTTGATCATAAACCCACAATTCATTGGATCTCGACAAACACACCGCAAAAAGAGTTACATCGAATAGATCTCCAAGAAGATCGAAGAGAACTTTGTATTGAGATTCAAAGAGAGAGGAGAAGCCATCTAGCTAATAACTATGGACTCGAAGGTCTGAGGTAAACTACTCACACTTCATCGGAGAGGCTATGGTGTTGATGTAGAAGCCCTCCGTGATCGATTCAGTCTAACCTGGAACCTTGTAGCTTACTTTGGCATATTGGGATCAACTATCTTAGCAGTCGTTACCCATGTTACCACTAAGGTGCAACATGGTCACACAATCTACCACGATCGGACCGTCACCATCTACCCAGGTATTCCATTTTATCATTGTTGTGTCTTAGAGTAGTAGAGTAGTACTTGTGAGTTATTTTCTTTTCTTGACTAGGACATGTTTACTGCACTAGTAGTACAATTTGGTATTATATTTTTTTTAACCTTCTCGCCTTCTCTTTCATTGTTGTACTGCTTACTAGTACTAGTAGGAGTACTTGTTACTTTGGAGGAAGCGTATAGCTAGCTAGGCCCTTGAAGACTTGAACCCACTACCTCCCACCATTTTTGTTTTTCCATGTCTTACTATCTCATCCATGTAGCCAAGAGTGGCTATATACAATAAGCCGGTTATTTTACTATCTCTATACCGGAGTAGTACTAGTTGCTGCACAGTATTACTAACCGCCATATTTGAGCACAACATTATTATGCATGGACATTGACTATGTACGTCACCATGTGTCCAGATCTGAGATGCCGCGTGTACCAGATGAACGACGCCGATTTCGACCCCCGTGATGCTACATGGGTGCCGAGGAACACTCTTGGAGAGTAATCACTTTTCATTACTTACATATATTCACAGCGCTACCGTTCACAATTTACCATACTCCACTTACACGTCGTAGATGGGCTACATGTCCTCCTCTAGGTTCTAGTCCCAGGTGTTCTTCACGGATGGCACGATCCATAGCGGTGGGCAACAGGAATCATTGTTGCAGCTTTCTAGGCCAGTTCCACATGATGGAGACTCATCCAAGCTGAAGCGGCATAAATCAGGGATAGCGTGTCCTAGCATGTCGGTCATCTGGCGGTACGCACTGAAGACACAACCATGCTTCATGAACGTCAGGCCTTCGGTGTCGTGCACGGAAGGTGGCATCCGCTTCACAATGGGGTAGCTGTCCCCGATGAACTTGTGTGGTTGTTGCACGGGCTCCAACATGCTCTTTGAGAAAAAAGGTGGCACAACTTTGGATATAGGTGATGTGGCGGCATCATATAGTAGCGTCGTTCGCTATAGTTGTAGAACTTCTACTAGGATGACAATTCCTGTAAAACCTTGCGCTTGGCTCTTTGCCTCTTTGGGAGGCTCAACAGTTCATACTCGTGTGAACCTTGCACTTGGCTCTTCGCCTCTTCGAAAGGTCCAACAATGATGATACTACAGTACAATATGCTTATGGCAATCTGACACCGAATGAACTGCTGCATGTCCACCACGAGGACGAGGGCGGCGGCGAGGGAGAGGGAGAGGGCGCTTTAGTCAAAACCCTCTCCTCGTCCTGCGAGCCACCGCGCACGTGGGCGATGGAGAGGGTGTAGGCATATGTAGTACTCCCTCCGTCCAGAAATACTTGTCTTCAAACTGGATAAAAGGGGATGCATCTAGACGTATTTTAGTTCTAGATACATCTCTTTTTATCCATTTTGATGACAAGTATTTTCGGACGGAGGGAGGAAGCAAGCTTCTCCTCGTCCTGTGAGCCACCGCACGTGGGCGAGGGAGAGGGCGTAGTAAGCAAGCTTCTCCTCGTTCGGTGAGTTGACGGGACACATCAAAGCAATACTAGTCCATAGTGCATCCTTTCCGGTTAATATGGCTTAATTTGAAACCAGAAAATACACTGGCGGTCAACGTATGTAACAATACGCTCATTACGGTCACTACATAGTGGTGTGTTGATTATACGGTCACTAGCTCACCGTAGAGCACTGTATTGCACCCTACTGACCAGCCACATAGTCCGACGTGGCACTTTGTTGACTGGTTAAATTGACACCTGGTTTCTGGGTCCCACCTATCAGTTGGTAGAGCAAAGAAATAAGTTAAACAAAACTTTACGCAGGCGCGACAGGAGTCCAACCCTTGTGCGTGAACCACCCTGCCTGTGTATGAGTGCATGCACGGGTACTCTCCCTCGGTCCATGAAAAACTGTACATCTAGCATAAGAAAACTTCCCAACAAAGAGTGTACATCTACACTTCAAATGCACTTAGCCTTTAATCTAATCAATATTGATTGAGTAATGCACCAACTTGTGCTCTAGCTATAGGCTACATGTCTATCCTTAATTACAGCATGCAACAACCGTCATTTAATCTTCTTCTCTCAATGGTCGCATGCGCACATAAATCTGCTACTTTTGAGTGTTAATTATGCCATGAAGTTCCGGTTCCTCTTGGTCAATGTGTAAATCTCTATATGTATAGTCTTTCACGGACGGAGGGAGTAGGTTGAGCACTTGAGCGTGAGCATGGGTGTTGCATCATGTGTTGTGTGCCGCATGGATGCGTGAGTGTTGCGTGCGTTCATGTGTACGTGTGAGTGTTGCATGTTGCATGCATGCATGAGGCTTTTACACCCTCCCATTGACATGTTCATATTTCAAGCTTCATTAAAACGTTGCATGCAAGAATTAAGAGAAAACTCACCAATGCGTGTAAAAGTTCTGGTCATTTGTTGCTCACACATGCATTCCAATTAATACGTTCGTAAACACAATTTTCTTGAGGAAAACGATCCCATTCTTGAGTACTTTCGAAAAAATATATTCTTTGGGCACTCATCATTTACTACTGCCTTGGTTGATGATTTTATTATTGACCTGTATATAAACCTCCGTCCTGGTTTAATGGCCCCCTTCGTACTTAGTGTAAAATTTTGACCGTCAATTTAACTAACAAAGTGTCAATGCATGTCATAAAAAACTATACCATTAAAAACTATGTTCAAATACGAATCTAGTGATATGATTTTTGGTGAAATGCATTAATATTTTATTAGTTAAATAGATGGTCAAAATTTGACACAAAATACTACTACTACTCCTACATTATTTGTGTCGGGTGCCTTGGCCAATGTTTCATCTTGTTGGATAGGATGAGAGTAGAGGCATAGGGATACTGTAGATAGGAATTCTTGGCGATCCATTATTCCCCATCTCGGTCAAAGAGAACTATTCAACTAGTCTTCATAGTGAAGTGATAATACACGCTGCAGCCGATGAGACACTAAATTAATAAGCTGAATCAGCATTACCCAGTACTGCCATCATGTTTGCCAGTGGCACGCTTCCGCAAATACGCCTACGCACCTCTCTTTTCCATTAACTGACATATGGGCCCTCTTGAGGTAGACCCACATGTCATCGGCTTAACTATTTACACTCCGAAGGACGGTACATCCTGGTAGTAGTACTAGTAGAATTAAGATTTAATGCACTTTCTTCCGCATTTTTCCCTCTTCTTCCTCCTCTCTTTTCTTCCTCCTCTCTTCCCCATTGTCGGTCGCACACCATTTCCCCCTGCTCACAGCTCGCCCGCTCGTGCCATCTTCCTTGGTAGCT
>NC_041385.1:272115717-272130414 GCF_002162155.2 Triticum dicoccoides | reverse complement strand
CTCAGCCACACACGCCATCTTCTTCGCTCGCCCGCCTGAATCCACTTCCCCGCTCACTCGCAGGCACCGAAAACCCCAATCACTAAGCGCCCTAAAAAACCCTATGGCATAACTAACTGACACGTGCAGCCGCAATTGGAATTCCCTCCCCGATGTTCTCTTCTTGGAGCAGATATGTAATCGTATGGACCTGCTCAACATCGTGCATCTGGCTGCATGCTCGGTGTCTTTGTACCGTCTACTCATCTGCAACCGGCCGGCCCTTTTCAAGACACCCTGCTTGCTGATGCCCGATCCTCGCAGGTGGCCTAGACACCGACTTGACGATCCTACTGAGGTTGCCGTGGTGCCCCTCGACATGCTACCACTCCCCGTCACCCTCTCCTTCATGCGCAACCACTACTGGGCGGGCATGAAGGCCAACTGGATCGTCCTCGTCCACCAGTCCGGTAGTCCGTGGCATCTCATGGATATCTACACCCAGCAAGAGATCACCCTACCATCGTTGGATACCGCCGCCGTCGAGCCCCGTGGCCCGCCGGACACTCCTACCTACTACGCACGAGACGCGTCGAGCTTTTGGTGCGACCTCCGTTTGCTGAAGGTTGTAATCTGCGAAGTGCCCACACCATCAGAAGACTACATGGATTACAAGCTCATTGCCTTGTTCGACATGGGATTAGTCTATCTGGAATCGGGTCGCTATACATGGTTATGGCTCATCATCAATCCTGTGGAGCCTACATTTCTGTCTGATGCTATAGTGCATGATGGCATCGTTTACGCGGTCGACGCACAGATTGGCTGCCTATACTGGTGGAATCTATCGTCGTGTAATTGTTCTATCTCATCTCATCTTTACCTTATGAATACGACTGCCTGTTGATTGTTAGAATTTTAGAATAGATAGTATGTCTATAACCACATCATTGCTATATGCTCCTCTCATTTCCTCGATTTTTATGACCACACATGTTATTGTTAGAGTTGGTATGAGAACAATTTGCACCTAATGATTGTTAGAATAGATATTATGAGTACAACCTCATGATTGCTATATGTTACTCTCATTTCCAAGATTTTTATAACCACGCATGTTATTGTTTAGAGTTGATATGAGAATAGTAGTAACTGCTATGGTAGAATATGAGTAGGCCCTGTCATAGCTATTTTCCTCTCATTTTTACATGGTGTTTGAACCATGACATATTGCTAGAATATGAAAGCCATTGGCTTAATTTTTTTAACTTGGGGTATGATTATGACCACGACATTGCAATTCTCTGTCTATGATATGTGTCACTGTTATAATAATCTTAATTCCACACATACTCTGAACATGATTGTATACTTTTGTCCTTTTGGTCTCCAATTTGATTTGTTGCAGCAGACGCAAATGCGCTGGCCTTCATGATTCCAGGACCTGGAATCATACCAGTCGATGGCGGGTGGTTTATCGCCCGTTCAGCTGACGACGGTCATTTGATGCTCATTCGCACGTACTGAATTGAACAAACCATTACATCAAACCACATGGAGTACAATGCATGGGGCATTCATAACTGTGATGGCTATGGCTGCTTCGTGTTCGAGAAAGATCCCAGCTTTGTTGGGCTAGGCATATTTAACTGGAGGCGGGTTTACAGCCTCGACAACCACTCCATGTTCCTTGGGCTCAATTATCCTATCATCCAACCAATCATCGATCATATTATCGGTGATGATTACCGTGCTATACAACTTCCATTCACCAGGGGGAACTGTGTTTACACATCATATTATGGGTTTCATGGATCACCATGTCCAGAGGTTCGTCGACACAGCTTGTTGCCAGATAATCTTTAGTGTGTGAAAGGCATAAAGCTTCCATGCGATGGATGGCTTTTGCAAACCCGACATGCGGTGATGTGGTTCATGCCAACAGCAAATATGCACAACTTGGTTCCTACTGGTATCTAGACTGGGCCATTTTTTGAGTAAAAGAGGGGGGCTCCCTCTCCGATTTCATTAACGAAACCACCATGAATCCAGGTCCAGACCAGAACAGCCCTACCCAACTACTAAAGCCCATGTATCCTGCTGCTGTAGCATGACCCTCTTTTGTTGGATATTATGTACTGTTGTTAGTTTGAAGCACTCTGGTTTGAAGGATAGATACCTTTCTGGGATCAAGTGCATCCTAACTCACCCGCGTAGGATGTACTGATAATGATGATGAAGATGATGTGTAGAAGACATATATATATATATATATATATATATATATATATATATATATATATATATATATATATATATATATGAAAATGGGTTGGTACACCTAGGAGTACATACTCCTAGGCCACGTTTCTTTCTTTGGATCTCCAACGATGCATCGGGTGCTCCTTTAATTTATTAAATATTATTTGTTAATTAGATTTTGAAAAGTCATTCCTTACTAATAGGGATGATAAGGCACCTATAGTTTAAAATCCCAACTGAAAGTTGGGTGAAGCAGTCCCGGCCACAACAAACACACAAAATGAGATTATCTAAAAAATTCATGCAGATGAGATGCGGCCACGGCCGCCGTCCGCCGACCGCCTGTTAACGACCAAGGGCGACATGTAGCCAATGGACGAGGCCCGCGGTGGTTATATGATGAAGACAAGATCCATCGATCAACGATGGCTCTGGACACGCCGGAGAAAAGATTAGTTGGTCGTCAGTTCCGCGGACGATGGAGACGATATGGCATTCACGTGTGGTCTTCGCCGAGATGACATGCCTGGTATGAACCTGAGTTTTCATGCATGTGATTTTCTGATCATAGTGATGAAACTGGTGGATTGCCTAGCTGTACATTAATTAAATGGTGTGTTCTCATCGGAATTGATCACGTGCTCGGCTAATTTCTGTGCACACATGCATGATGAGATTATCTTATATGTTGTACTGATTACTTATATCCTATACATGATACATCTACAGTCTACGGACAATTTTAATCAGATTGCACCACTGGCCGGCCGGCTCTTCTCCGAGCAAGTCACACTTAATTGATCAGGTTTTCCGAGCAGCTTCAACTACACTAGTACGTGACGCAGGGGACTCCAACTTCGACCACACTGTGATCCCGATGCAAAAGAATCGATCCATGCATCATGGAAGACGGCCAGACGCACACAGTTTAATTTATCAGTTATTTTTGCCGACGTTTGAGTCTTGTAATCTTTTATTTTCTTAAAGTGAAAAATATGTGTGTTCAAAACAGAATATACTTCTTATTTTCTCGATGTGGTACATTTCTTTTTAGTTTATGTTTTTTGAATGAATTATACTTCTCTTTAGAATAAGTATAACACAACAAAGGGTATATACTTCCCCAGAAAAAAGCAGAATATACTTACCTAAAGAAAACGGTATATGCTCCACCACGAAGAAGTTACATGTGGTCCATGGTGAAAATTTCGTACATGAAAATCTATATTATATACTTGTTCAAACATATGGGCAGTATATTTCTAGAAACAAGTATATACTCACAAAAAATGTAGCATATACTCGTGAAAAAATGGAGCATATACTCCTTCTAATCATATACTAAAAAAGTGGTATATACTCCATCAAAACGAAGTGGTAAATATGTGTCATAAATATGAAGTACTTCATTCCAAATATGTGTAATATACTACATCACAAAATCAAAATGTTACACTCTGTTACAAAAATATTATATGACTTCCTAATATACCACATGTATACACTAGTTTTCTTATGGCTATATATACTACGTGGAGCATGTGCCTTACAGCTTTAACTGACATCCGGTTTTCAAAAGACGGGAGTACTACAAATATCCATCCTTGATAATAGGATCAAACATCTGCATGCATACCGTGGCTGTTGCATGCACCGGCTTGCTTTTTTGTTGGTTAGTTCGTTAGCAATTGGATATACCCAACCCAAGGACCCGTTAAGGAGTGGGAGTATGTACTTCTGGGAATACGGAAGATGAGTTACATGTATATATATAGGGCTGGACTATTTTGTTACTAGTAACAGAATAATATTTTGTTACACTCGGCCCTATAAGGAGGCGATCCGTGAAAATCCGCCCCGCACGACCACCCCGCAACCCGTCCAACCCCACGCCCCCACCCTTCCTCCTGAGCGCCGCCACCCCTCTAGGCCACCGCGTCGCCGGCCCTCTCCCCCACTGCGTCGCTGGCCCTCTGCCCCACCGCGCCGCCGGCCCTCTCCTCCACCGCGCCACCGACCCTCCCCCCACCGTGCTGCCGACCCTCTCTCCCACCGCGCCGCCGACCGTCTGCCCCACAGAGGATTAGTTCAAGTCCTCGCGCGAGCCACCGCCGGCCACCTTCCTTCGGGGAGCAACCGCCGGCCGCCTTCCTCGCGCGAGCCATCGTCGGCCGCCTTCCTCCGGCGAGCAACCGCCAGCCGCCTTCCTCCCGTGAGCCACCGCTGGCTACCTTCCTCCGCCGTGTCTGCCTTAGCATGCCGCGCCGTGTCTCCACTACCACCTCTGGTCACACACTGCCCCATTCATGGCTAGCTCTCGTACGTAACCTGCAAGTTCAACATTTGCACTCTATGCAGTTCTTGTAGTACAAATGTCTCTCTCCCCCCACGCCATCCTCTGCACCCCTCGCTCGCGCCACGGCCACAGGTTCACTCCCGTGCGCCATCCTCGGCTGCCGTACCATGGCCTGCGCTCAGCTGCTGCGGGTGGAGCCGCTGGGTCGAGGAACTTTGCCTCGACAGTACGATAACACACTCTGCTGCCGGTGGCGAGAAGAGCTGCGCGCAGGCCACCCGGTGTCCACCATCGACCCGTCTCAGTCATCTCCCTCTCATCCTCTCTCTCTCTGGTCTATGTTTGTGTGAGCAGGGAGTGGGAGGAGATAGAGCAGGGGAGTGGGAGGCCCTTCCATGGCAAATTTGTCAGCATCTTCCGTGGAGATTGCGACCTCTCTTGATTTTTGCTTGCGGATTTCTCCTCTGGATCTGTCCAGTGTAGCTCCTGCATAGCGGTGTCCTTCTTTCTAGTGTTCCTCTTTCGATGTTGATGCATGTGTTTAATAACCCCACTGATACGAATTATAAAAACAAGATTCAGTACAAGAAAAATGGGTCGTTAAGTTCAATTCTGAATTATAGGTGTGTAAACACATCCTGCTTACACGGAACTAATTAACTATGATAACCATGTTCAGAATTCTACAAATCCCAAAACTATGCATAGTTAGGATTGCGACTATTTTGTTTCTTACTATTGATTCCATTTTTATGAGAAGGTATTAAATTGGTACATGTAGTTGGAGATCTCAATATACTGTAATGTTTTTTTTTTGCATAGTACCTTGAAATTATGTTAGCAATTCTGAATTGAGATTGTGCTTGAAACTGAAAATGATTCTGTAACTTCTCAAACCTCATGGACTTGATCCTTAAAATACTTCCAGAACGAATTGATTCTTGTTTCTTTCATGATCAGTTCAGCAAAAAAAATTAGTTCAGTCCAATTTCAAAATTCTCATTTTAGTTTAGTCAAAGTTTCTTATTTTAGTTCAGTATAATATCCAAGTTTATTTCAGTTCAATTCTTATTTTAGTTTTAGTTTATTTCAATTCTTATTTTAGTCAATCTGTAGTCTATGGATTTTATTTGGCCTAGATTGCTAGATGTACTAACTGATGGGAAGTACATGCCGGGAACATGCGGTCGTACATCCTGCTCGAATCTCTCCTACCCAGCTCCTCACGGTGAAAATCTGCAGCCTCATGTCCGCACTTCCAATTTATTTCGAAGTGAACTAATGCTGCTCTTGATTCAGGCATGGGGAGAAGGCAGAAAAGTAAGTGTGTGTTCGTTGTAAATTCTCTTTCCCCTCTTACATTTCATTTATGTTCAGGATACAATGTGCATGATGGAAAATTTGTGTACGGTGAAGTGCATGTTTCGATGTTGGGCAAGTTCAGAAAATAGAACTTGAGAAGTTAAAAAACCCGACCAACTGGGGAGTTTGCTGGAAACAAATCCTTTATTGGGTGCCCTCTCTCTCAACCGTAGGATGTAGCTAGTACTCTCTCAAGTCATAGGCTGCGATTGCTACTTCTTTGTACTTGTAATTTGTTATTTCTTTGGAACTAGATGTGACAGACGGATGCAAGAGGCAAAGTGTCCTATTTGTTAGATGTTCAGTACAGATTTTTCTCTAAGAAAAAAGCAGCAGGAGGCAACAGTTTTGAATGTGCTAGTTATAAGTCACTTAGTTGTTAGATGGTCATTCCAGATTTTTGTAGATGCAACAACTAGTTTCTTTTCTTGTGCTAGTTGAACTGGTCTTGGTTCAGATATTTCTCTAAGAAAAAAGTAGCAAGAGGCGGCAGTATTGAATGATCTTTGTTAGATGTTCTGTAAATATTATGGAATTTTCTGTGGGACACACCTGAACTGAAGTTGTTACCCACTAAAAGAAACTTCAACTTGTTTGAACATATACTGGTTAGGGTAATTATCATTACTATAACTCTCTGCTATCCCATTTGCATACCCTATAATCAATGAACGATGTACGCATACTTCTAAATTGTCTTGTCAGCGTGGCCGAGTTAGCTTCAACATGTGTAGTTTAGTCGCCATATATGTTATGCATCCACAGTTAGTTGACCACAACTTGTACAACTAAATGCCACCTCTGGTTTCAGGTTTCTTCGTTGTTGTAAGGCTTGTGAAATATCTTACCACTGAGGTTGTGGTGCCTTTTTCTTTCAGCAAAAATTCAGGTTGGGAAGCTTATTTCTTCCAAAGTGATTGTTTGGGTACTACAAGCTCCCACAGAGTGGAAGCGGTTGTTACAACAGGTTTGAAGTAGATATTACAAAAGGTTTGATTTTTCGAGACCATGTACAAAAACAGTAGCAGTTCTAGTACTTATGCAGTCGTCTGCCTTTTCTTAACTTTGTTTGATTTTTTCGTGAAATATATAAAAGCCAGTAGCAATACTATTACTTATTTTACAACAGGTCATTGACTAAAACTATATCAGTTTAGCACATGTACTTACAAAAACAAATCAACAGGTTTGTAGGTTTTTTCAACTCATCTTGTTGGCTTTTGTGGTTCATATTGCAGGCTTGTAGTATTAGATTCTCATGTGTGTTTCAGTATTAGGGAGAAGTAAAACCATTCATTTATTGTATATTTATTATTACTGTAGTATTATGGAGTATGTGATCAGCTCATGCAGTATATACTATGCACAAAATGTCTGTACGGTACTTTACATACAAAAAACTTGCTTTCTCTAGACCATGCAAGCTTCCTCAAAGGAGCTCATGTCGAACGAGTGCTTTACATACAAATTAGCACAATGTTGGGCCATTAGCTTAATTTCCAGGCGCACACGACATCTCTGGTCGCGTGGCCGGCACCATTATCTTAAATATTTGTTTCTGAACTAAGTTTCTTAATGTATTTTGTTCACAAAATTTTAGTGAAAATTTTACTTCATGTTACTCGTGATCTCGCAACTGTATGCTCACCTGTATCTCTCATTGCTTATTGTTACATTAATTTCCGTGGTAAGAAAGGTTTACATTAAAAGTAACATCATATAGGAAAAATGCTTCTATTCTAACACATTCTTTTGGAAAAAAAGAGCACTAGTACTGATGAGTCGTACTGACAAGGATGCCATTTACAATTCTGATGATTCTTACTGACAAGGACATAATTATTGTGCAAATAAAAAAACAAATGTTTTATAAAGAAATGTGCTTGAAGTTCAATTACTATGGTCTAAAAAATTCAATTACATTGCTAGTGCATTCAAAATTGCTAATTTTTTAAAAATGAAGTTCTTGTTTTAGGATTATGTAAGTTCAAAATTATTGTATGATGTGTGTGCCATAGTTATCTAAATTTCAATTCTGACTAATATTCCATTATAGTACTACTGCATATTCACTTCTGATTGCTTCTTGCTGCTGCTATTTTTATCATGATTTTGTGTGTCCACCCAGGAGTGTTTTGGTTTCTGTAGGTCAACTTCCCGACAACAGAAGCATGTACCGCCAGTACATGTATTACTACTGCGAAGGTTCAAAAATCAGAACTCAACAAGTTCAACGTTGATGGTACTGTGCACATGCGCTAAGCCGTTCTACGCCGCAGCTCGGGAGGCGCTAGCTTTCCCCCCCCTCCCCCCCTCCCGGATGTTCATCTCCTTATCTTGTGTATATCCAGTTCAACATCTGATGGTTCTTCAGGTCACCTTAGTGTGCATTCTCTGTTCATCTTGCAGGTGAAAGAGCTCCTCTTGGGTTCATCTTGCAGGTTTCGTTCAAACTTGGCCACCTAGGCCGTTCAACAACACCACCAGAGCCCATTCAGTTGGTGGTGTTCCTGCAGCTGCAGATGTGGTGCTGACAGTACTAGGCGTTGGTTGTGTTTGATCAAATGCCTAGGAGCACCAATGATTTACACATGGAATCCGGATGATTCTGTTTCTTCATCTCCCAAGTACTTCAATGGTGGCTCCTTCCCGGCTGGCTCAATCACTACTAGATTTAGGTGGGTGTAGGTGTGGGTTTTCAGGAGCATGGACGGATACGGGGAAGCTGGCACCGCTCTTGTGTTATTTTTTTCCAGCAATTGTGAAATTAATACACTTTTTAATGTGTAAGTTTATCTGCTCACACTTGTTCGTGTGAATGCCAAATAGCTTGAGAATAGCAACCAGTTCGAGCTTAGCTGAGAAGATTAAGAATCGTTGTGTAAGGCTATGTGGACACAACCTTGAGATAATGCATGTTGCTTTATTCAAATAGAGACAGTGTTGTTGATTTTATTCAAAGGAAACTGAACCAAAACAGTGGTTGCTACTAGTGTTTGGAATTTATAATTACTAGAACTCTTATTTCTCAATGACCCTTTCTTAATTGTTGGCTAATTCTTGCAGGTCTGGTTCACAAAAACTAGTGGTTCATCTTGCTAATTATTCAAAATTACTTCTAAACACTTGAGAATTTGAGAAATTAAGGAACCAAGTTCATGTCGCCATGCACCGCCTCCACATTCCCCAGCGGCCGCCACCGCCATGCGCCACCCCCACATCCTGTTGCAAAATGGTAAAAGTTCAAGTGGTAAAATGAGAGAAGTCCAGAATATCGTCACAAAACAATGTTGAGTTCAAAAATAAAACAGGAAAATTTTACCGAAAATACAGCGTAAAGTCTAGTATATGAAAACACGCTTAGTACAAAACTATACATACAACCGTTCAAGTACTCTTTTTCCCAAACATATATTCGTCTGTTCTACAAAGGAAAAATGGTTTAATTAAAAATATTGATCAGTACAAGTTAAAAATGGTGCTCCGTTCGGAATAAAAGAAATGACAGAAATTCAAAATTTAAAAGTTCAAGCAAAAGGAAACCCCATGCAATTCAAATGGTAAAAGTACAAGTCATAACATAAGAGAAGTCCAGAACATCGTTGTAGAAAAATGTTTAGTTCAAAAAAAAGAATAAAAAATATTTTATTTTTGAAAAAAATATCATTCACTTCGATGATATAAATCATGCAAGTACAGGGCCAACGATACTTAACATTCAGTTCAACAATATAAACCATGCAAGTTCAGGGCTAGGATAGAGTAAACCGTTGAAAATTTATGAGAAAAAAATTACCCAAAAAACAGAGCAAAGTCTAGTTAGTGAAAACACGCTTAGTACAAACCCATGCAAGCATCAGTACAAGTACCTTTTTTGGAACCATTTAAAATTGCTCTACAAAAAATAGCTCAGTACAAACATACACACATATCAGTACGACTACTCTGTTTTTTAGACGAGAAAACAACAGGATCCATCATGCCGTATTCAAGATTACTCTTAAATGGTTGCGAAGTAGAGAAAACGTCCAACATGATTAAGTTTCGCATTTTCGATAGCTATCCAACGGTATATTATTTGCCCCATTTCGACAAACTTTTTAAAAAAACCGCGTTCAAAACCAATTTTAACCGTATTTGAATTCGTATTTAAACCGTAGGGAATTAGAAAAAACTTTCTATACGCAAAAGTTGTGTATTTTCCATAGCTTTCCAACGCCGTATGATTTGCGTCAATCCGACAAACCATTTGCAAAAAACAGTGAAAAAACATTTCACCCAGAATTTCACCATTTTTCAAATTACTTTTAAATCATATAGAATTTGAAAAAATAGTAGATATATGGAAGATGCGTATTTTCACAAGCTTTCCAACGCCATCTCATTTGCTCAATTTCGACAAACCGTTTGAAAATTAAGTCCAAAATACAATTCGCGTTTTCGGTTTTGAAAAAAAACGTTTTTTTTCAAAACTGCTCTTAAATCATAATTGTTTTGCAAAAACAAATTCTAAGATTGTAATGTGGATGTCAAAATATTTCCAACGATATATTACACGCTCCGTTTCGACAAAATAATATTCAAAAAAATTTAAACTAAAGAAGACGATTTTTAACAGCAACAGAAAGTATTAGTTCAACCGCTCGAATTTCATCAGTTTAACCGTTTGAATACATCAGTTCAAGTAGGGTAACAGAATATTAATATTCTGTTACCTGTAACAGAATAGCCCAGATGTGTGTGTGTGTAAATATATATATATATATATATAGATTAGGCTTGAAGTGCGTACTTGTTGGTGAAAGTGTTATCCAATGGGAATTATATTTTGTATTACTCATGTAGCCTACAAAGTCTGTTGCACAGCCTTGTAACTTCACTCCATTTCTAAATTTGTACTAGTCCTCTATACCATATATTGCGCTACTCGTACTACTACCTCCCTCCTGGTTTATTGGTCCCCTTCGTAATTTGTGTCAAATTTTGACCATAAATTTCACTAACTAAATGTTAATGCATGTCACAAAAAATTATATCGTTTGATTCGTATTTGAACATAGTTTCAATGGTATAATTTTCGATGGACATGCATTGACATTTTGTTAGTTAAACCTATGGTTAAAATGTGACACTAAATACGACTAGTAAGTACAGTACAGTAGTAGTACTAGTATACGTCGGTCAAATTATTCATCATGTCCTAACATTGAATTGACGTGACAACACGCTGTGCGTGAGGTGACATAAGAGTCTCGGCGGCGTGTTCATGTATTGTGGACTTCAGATTTGGAGTACCACTTATCTGTCGAAATTTTTCATTATTCACTTAAAACAGTTGATTGATCATACATTGAGTACCATATAACTGGAATTAACCGATGCAAGTCCAAGAAGGATTGGCCGGTGCTGCCGGCTGGCGTCAAGTTTGATCCCATGGATCAGGAGCTGATCGAGCACCTTGAGGCCAAAGTGAGTGATGACAGTGCGAGATCTCACCCTCTCTTCAATTTGTTCATACTAACCATCGACGGCGAGCACGGCATATGCTACACCCATCCTGAGAAACTTCCAGGTGAGACACCGATCGGCCGTCAACTTGCACAAACATATTCCTTTGTTTATTGCTCTATTTTTCTTTTTAGACGTAGACCTAGTGAAGCAATTACAATTTGACAGTTAATAAAAAGTAAAACAAGTGACTGCAACATGCCAAAGATGTTATGAAAATGCCAACTACGTACACTAAAACATGTATTCGATAATAATGCAGGTATCACACTGAGTGGCCTAAGCAAGCATTTCTTCCAGTGCAACTCCAGGGAATTCAAAAGGGGCACGTGGACGCTTCACAAGATACATTCAGAGTGCGGCACGCACGTGATATGGCATAAGACCGGCAATACCTTGCCGGTGATGGTCAATGGCCGGCAGACAACCAGCAAAAAGGTTCTGATGCTGCACACCAACAAGGACTTCGACCAACAGAGGACCAACTGGGTGATGCACCAGTAGCACCTCGGGGACTTGGAGCAAGAGAAGGAGCGGGAGCTAGTCCTCTGCAAGATTTTCTACCATACGAACGCTAGGGCCGGGACTAAAAAGATTATAAGTTAGTTTGGTATTGATACTTGTACTACCTGGTCGTCTGCAAGTTGGTATTGTTGTTAACGATCTTTCGGTATGAACTTGGCATTTGCATCCAACCATCATGCTGAGGGTCGACGTGGATATAAAGCTAAATCATTTGTTTCGAAACGAATTTTCAGGCACCTGATTTTTATTTGATGGGTAGCATAAGCACCTACCGTTCGAATTCTCGGTTCTCCAAATTTTTTACATCATCGAAGTACGCAGGGGATCCATTCGGTTTCATAGGCTGATAGTTGGACGCAGCACGTCGGAACTGGGCTGTGGCATGCCAAGCCCAGCTATAAATTGTTGAAAGAGAGGAGCGATAGATTTGGGCATTCTAGAATAGTTAAGTGTCGCAATCTCGATCGTGAAGCGCCTCCCATGGACTAAAAAAGGCGTAGTTCATTATTATTAGTTGAAATATGTAAAATATTCCATAATGAAAATAAATATGTACAATGCAATGAATTTAGTCCACTTTCACTGAAAACCATCCAATTCGCATGAAATTCGTCAGTGGAACCACAAGACGACTGTCCATTCAGAGCCTAACCGTATGGAACTAGCAGGTCCATGACCGTATGCAAGCAAGTGCATGCACTTATTATCACGATGGAAAAATAATGCTGACGTCTGAGATGGTGAAACCCATGAAGTCTTCAACGTACTCAATAAACGAGAGAATTCTGCAAGTACAGACTTATAACTGAGATCCAACAGGTTTATTGTTTTTTCAGGTCGAGCAAGTTTCAACTGGGCTGTAGACTGCCCAGGCTTTGTTTTGTTTTTAACAGGCCCAGCCTATGACGACAACGGGGCACAAAGATCCAGCAGCTATCTATTGGCCTCTGGCCCGCCAGCATTAGTTATATTTTGTCTTAGAACATCCGCAGGCAGTTTTTCTACTGAATCAAACACACAACCCAGTTCTATTTTCCCCTTGAAACACCATCCCTACTTCCGTTTTCTAATCTCTACCTATAGTTTTACTAGTTCATATACACGTATCATTATAGTGAAAATACATA
Source organism: Triticum dicoccoides (assembly GCF_002162155.2). NCBI lineage: Eukaryota > Viridiplantae > Streptophyta > Magnoliopsida > Poales > Poaceae > Triticum > Triticum dicoccoides. Next base: position 272,117,355 of record NC_041385.1, on the reverse strand, counting down.
AAGTTCCCTTTTCACATCCTTATTTTTTTGTTGTTGTTTTCCCTTCCAGCACTGATTTTTTTACTACTGGTTTCCCCTTAAACCAACTCAATTGTCCCACATCTTATTTTCTTACTAAAACAAAATGAATTTTTTTGGCAAATCAATACGTTCTAAAAAATAAATGTTTATCATTTCAGGATTACAACAGTTCAGACTCCACCGAAATATGCAAAATAAGATTGAACTTTTGGACCCTGGTCCTGGGTAGAAACTTGACTGTAATAAATTCCTTAAGAATTAGTAAATGTGCTGCAAATAATTTAAAAAATAGCAAATGGGCTCTATGTTGTCTGCCACAGATTTGAATGCTGACTTGTGGGCCTACTAAGTTCATGCGTACACAAGGTTTCTCAAAAAAAGAAACTTAGTCAACAATCGACTATACTAGCGTTAGACCGTTAGATGTCAATCTAATGACAATCGTGCTTCTTCAGTCTCTGATCTTCGTGCTCCAGCCACAAGAACCAACGCCGGCGGAACCGCCTGCTCCCACCTCCCGTCGTCGGCTATGCTGCCGGGTAGGCCTCACGGCCCCACCATACTCGCATCACTGACCTAGCTATCCCTCTACTCACCCACACCTAGTGTTATTTTCTGGCAACGGCAACCGAACCAGTCAACCCTTGTACTCCCCATCATGTGGGCAACAACTGCCGAGTCTTCCTCAGCTTCGTGTCGTTCCCTTCCTAGGCTTCGCCATCGTCCACCATCCTGGTGCTCTCGGCGTGGCGTGGTAAACGTGGTCAACGAATGACATCCATTGGAAGTGAACTGTACGTGGAGAGGCTGACAGCTGGGTCCACGGCCACACACAAGGAAATGCCTCCTTATTACACGCAAATTAATGATTCCTCCACCTGACAGCTGGGACCCACCAGAAGGGTCTCTGTATTTCGTGAAAAAAAACAATCCCCCGCTGACAACTCGGACCCACCAGCTATATCTTCGCACGCAAGTAAGTGCCTCCTTATTACACAAAAAAAATACTCTCCATGCTAGCTGGGACCAACAATAGTGGGAGGCTGACTTGTGGGCCTACTAAGTTGACGCGGACGGAGGCTTTGTCAACTTAGTCAATATGAACGGTTCTTGCTCCAGTGACTATACGATGTCCATCCAACGGCCGTAGTGCTTCTTCAAGCTCTAGTCTTCTTGATCCAGCCGCCCAAACCAGCGTTGGTCGTACCGCATGCTCCTGCCTCCCGTGGCTGGCTGTGCTGCCGCGGAAGCCTCATCGCCCCCTAATACTCCCACCGCTGGCCAGGCCATCCCTCTACTCACCCACACCCCCTGTTATTCTGCGGTGACGGTAGCCTCACACCGCAGCTGAACCAGTGAACCCTCGTACACCTCTCCGCATGGGCATCCACTGCCGCGTCTTCCCCGGCTCCGTGTCATCCCCTTCCTAGGCCTCGCCGTCGTCCACCGCCTTGGTGCTCTCATCGCGGCGTGGTCAATGTGGTCAAGGAATGACTTCCATCGAAAGAGTACTGTATGTGGATAGGCTGACAGCTGGGTCCACGGCCGCAGCAAGGAAGTGCCTCCTTATTACATGCAAAATAATGATTCCTCCACCTGACAGCGGGACCTGTCGGA
>NC_041385.1:272091377-272115330 GCF_002162155.2 Triticum dicoccoides | reverse complement strand
GGACCCACATGCTACATCTTCGCACGCAAGGAAGTGCCTGACAGTCGGGACCCACCTGGTTGAAGCGTATGTAGCGTTGTCATTCTGGTCGTGAACGTGTATGTACATACTGCCGATCGTTCTCTCTATAGGCTGCAGCGATGAACCGTGGCCGAGTAAGGAAGGGCACGTGTCATAGTAGAGGCACACACGTAGCATGTACATGTACGTACAGCCAGGGTGCAAGAAAGTAAATAGGCCACATACATACATACGGGTGGGGTCTCGAACGCCTACTCGCACATACGTACGGCTAGGGCTCGTGTACATGGAGAGGCAGCGACGGCGTCCTGTTCATGGGTAGCCAACTGGCTGGGTCGGAATGGAGAAACTACGTCATTGTGTTAATCGGGAGGCAACCGGCTTGGACGGAATAGCCGATCGAAATAAGGCATGGCATACCACAGAACGGAGGAAACGGCCTTATTTTCGACCGCCTAGGGTCGAAACAGGATCCTGTTCATCGGGAGGGGTCTAACGTACCGCAAAACGGAGGAAAAAGACTTGTGTTCGAGTGCCTACGGTCGAGGTCCTATTGATCGGGAGGGGTGTGGCATACCGCAAAATGGAGGAAACAGACTTGTGTTGGAGCGTTACGGTCGAAACGGGGGTCCTGTTCATTGGGAGGGGTGTGGCATACCGCAAAACGGGACTCCACGGGCTACTTTTCATCTCCACCGTCGACCTCCTCTAGCCTCCACGGGCTACTGTTCATCCATCGCCGACCTCCTCCAGCCTCCACCTACGACTGTTCATCCACGGGTTCCTGTTCATCCAGCCTCCACCGCTCCTCCACCGACTACTGTCCAACCAACCCTCTCCACGGGGGCCTGTTCAACCACCCCTCCATGGGCTACTGTTCATCCAGCCCTCCACCGACTATTGTTCAACCAGCCCTCCATGGGGTCAAGTTCATCTAGCCCTCCACTCGGTCCTGTTCGTCCACCCCCAACCGACTCGATTAGGGTCCTGTTCATCCAGCAGCAACGACCTCTACTACCACGGGGTCCTGTTCATCCAACCCCCACTGGGAACTGTTCATCCACCCCCCCAAACAACACTCACTGTTCATCAAGGAAAGGAGGCAGCGGGTTTGATCGGCTTCAGTTAGTAGCAGTAGCGAAGGAATCGTTCGATCGGGTTCAGTTAACAGCCAAATCGATCAATCGCTCGGGTTCGGTAACGCATAGCCTGCAGTGCAATTGCTCGGGTTCAGTAGGCGAACATCTCGCTCGGGTTCAGTTAGAGCCCAACGCCTCGCACCCACGCACATACGTGTACGAGAGAAGCATGCATTGTTCGGCCCCCATGACCACCCACCGTAACCGGGAACTCCCCGATATTTTCCTCGCCCTCGCTTTTACCATGGTTTTTCCGTCATGGATGGCCCAAAGAATGTCATGCAGCTGCGTCTCCGGCCCGCCCAAGACGAAAAGCCCATTTTCTATCATGATTTTTTTTCATAGAAGTAGGAGCCCGCCACATCTATGATGATACCGGGTTTTGTCACAATTATCGTCCTAGAAGTGTCATAAGCATGACAGGGAAAAAATTCGTTCGACCCAAAATGTCACGGATGTGTTTTTTTTGTAGTGATGTCCAATAGAGGCCTGGCCAACAAGGGGCAAAGGTCGAGAGGGACGAATGGAGAAGATGGATGCATGGGGAGGGAGAGAGGGTGTGTTTGTGATAGAGAGATCCCCTCGAGATCGTGAGGGGACTATATGGGTGGAAGATCGACGGACGAGGTGCGTGTGCGATAGAAAGATGCCCCGAGAGAAATCAAGGTAGACCATGCACATGTTTGTCATGGAGACTAAGAATTAGCTAGTCGTATACATATAGGGGGGACTGCGTGTGCCTACAATTGAGTGAGAGACCATCATACTTGGCTAGGCATGAGATTGTGTGTGTGTCCGTGTGAGATGGAGAGAGAATGAGGGAGAAGAGAGAGTTTTAGATGGGTCTATCATATGCGAGTGAGATATGCACGTGTATGTGTGACCCAAGGAGATGAAGAGTTTGAGAGAGAGAGGGAAGAGCTCCGAGACGACCGAGTGGTGCATGAGAGAGTTATGGGCAACGAGACAGGGAATTTGTGTGATACGATGAGTACACCCAAGATATTTAGCTTGGACTAGAGAATCATTCATAGTGTGAGAGAGAGACCTATACATGGAGTGTGCATGCGAACTAGAAAGACCCCCCCGCCCAGACACACAGAGAGAGAGAGAGAGAGAGAGAAAGACCAACAAGGTTTGTGCTTGGATGCATGCGGTAGAATTGAAGATTGTCGGCGAGAGAGAGAGAGCATGAGTCCGGGAGAGGGCGATGTCGCGCTTTATGCATCAAAGACTAATATAAACCATGTTTTGATATACACTTGCATTCAATTATTTTAATTGGAGAACATGTTGTCTGCAATCCACACATGAACGGAGATATGCGTGCCAAACAAGTTCATTAATTTGACTTTCAACATGTTCATGGAGTACTATAATATTGTACAACATGCTACTCGATTGAGGTGTTCAATTTTGGATTTAGTTCACTATTTTGACCTGGTGAACAAGCTAGTTCATTGAATCTAGATATTTCATTTTGGGTTTGATTCCCGTTTTTGAGTGGGTCAACTATTTGTCATATAGTAAATCGTTACCACTGAGCATGTAAAAACACATTAGTCCCGAGCATCATCTCTCCATCTAAAAAAGAAGTGGCAAATTAATATTTCAAAATTTGATTCGAACTGACTTGGTAAGGTAGACATGGATGCTTGTTCACCCAAAATTTGAACGAACCGCTAAACACCCTCTGCTCAGCGGAATTCGCCCGAGCAAATAAATGGGAGACGCGAAATTACCGTCCTATGTGGGACACACATCAATTGGCCCGTTGTACATCGAGGGTAGGTTCGTAACTTCATCCATGCATGCCTTCTCCCCGATCGAAATGACATGTGCCGAATAATTCATAAACCATGGGCGGCAAAGCACCCTCTCCTCGCTTGAAATCGCTCGCGCCGACTATTTCAAAACATGCCCTCCTCGCCCGAAATCGCTCGCGCCCACTATTTCAAAACACGCCCTACTCGCTCGAAATCGCTCGCACCCACTATTTCAAAACACACCCTCCTCGCCCGAAATCACTCGCGCCCACTATTTGGGAGAAGCAAAGTTACTCTACTATCCCCGACCCTCAGTACACAGACCCAAGCCCAGAAGCCTAAAGGTAGTGGTAGAACTGTAATCCCCCCACATTTCAGACAAATGCGTCTGTAAGACATGGTTCCCCCTCCCAATTCCCCATTCATACCTCGTGGGCGCCAAATCACCTTCTCCCCGAAACCTCCCTTCTCCCCAGCCGTGAAACCTTAGCCCCTCCTCCATGGCGCCCCCACTGGACCAAATTCACCGCCGCCCTCCTCCCCAATGCAGGAGACATTGTTTGTTTGTCGTCATGCACTGGGTCGTGTGCCTATTACTCCGTGCTGCAGGAGCTGCCTCGACGAAGGTCGCGTGAACCGTACCAGAGCCGATTCACCCCTGCCGTTGTGCACGGCGCCGAAACGGCTCCAACTTCAGATGCATCCCGGGCCCTGGCGCTGCTTCCCCATAGCCGTCGACTATCGTGACATCTCTGCTTTCCTGCCGCCGGCAGCCACCGCAACCGCGTCGAACTCACCGACTCGGCAGCTGGAGCTGCCTATGTCACCGGGCCGCAAGATAGGTCGTACACTCATCTCAAATCACTTTATTTAGGCGTCAGTTGTCTGAATTTTTATTCTAGGCCAATCGATTCCCAATGGGAAGCAACACCCCTCGAGGCGGCGGAGCTCCTAGGCTGTCGGCTGGCTGGTGTCTAACGTAAGGGTGCGAGGGCGCAAGTTCGCCATAGAAGCAGCGCTTAGATGGCTATCTTCGAGTTGCGTGGGTTGAAGGTACTGCCGCCGCCAGATCTAGATGACAGAGAGTCTTTGTGGATTGATCGGGGGCGGCGCAACCATGGCAGTGCGATTGGGTGGGGAGAGGGGGTTTGGCGGAGCTCTTGCGGCCACGGACGGCGGAGGAAGGCTGCTCTGCCGGTGGTCGCTGGCTCTTCTGGGAAGATTCTGAACAGTGTCAGTCGGGAGACACAAGACGGCCATCAAGCCATCCGACGTAGATCGAATAGTCACTACTAGGAAAAGGGCTATAGATAATATGGGCATTAATGACGCACCACATATGTGGTGCACCACTGCTATATAGCAGTGGTGCACCATATATATGTACACCATTAAACTCTAAATACTAATGGCGCATCACATCCACGGTGCACCACTACTAACATTTTTTTTAAACTAGTAATGGCGCACTTGGCGCACTACACGCTCGGTGCGCCACTACTAACAATTTTTTTTATTTTTTTTTCAAAACTAGTAATGGCGCACTAGGGGATAGTGCGTCATTACTAGTTTTAACTAGTAATGGCGCACCACACACTCGGTGCGCCACCACTAACAAATTTTTTTTAATTTTTTTTTCAAAACTAGTAATGGCGCACCAGGGGATTGTGCGTCATTACTAGTTTAACTAGTAATGGCGCACCACACCCACGGTGCGCCATTACTAACTTTGACCCAAAAATTCCACCGAATGCACACCCCCCCCCCCACGTGGACTGCCTTTCAGTTTTTAAAAAAAATGAAAGAAAATGATGGAAATATCAAAAAAATAAAAGAAAATAAGTTTCCCATGTGATATGTGGTCTACTTGTTGCGAAAATTTACAAATACGAATGTCAACTTTATTTGCAAAATCTCTCTGGAATTTGTAAAATGGGCATAACTTTTGCATACGAACTCGGATTAAAAAATTTTTTATATGAAAAATCATCTACTCGAAAAGTTACATCCGAATTCAACTAGGGGAACCCTGTTGAAGATTTTTAAAATCCCCAAAAACCTAACAGTAAAAAAGAGACGGGGCTTTTAAGATCTAGAGGGGGGGAAATGGAAAAAGATTCAAACTTAGTAGTGGCGCACCATTTGCTAGGTGCGCCAGTAGTAACAGAAAAAAATAGTTTCAATTTTTTTTTGGAAAAAATGTTCAAAATATGATACGTAATATGAACGGAAGTTTGAAATATTTTTTCAAAATTTCATCACACTCATGAACATGAAAAAAGTCCTAGACATCAACAAAGTTTAATAGGATTGATATGCTAGATATATCAACAAGTGCCTGTTAAGTAAGCTGGTGCTGGGGTTGGATAGAACTCTAAAGTTAAGCGTGCTTGGGCTGGAGTAGTGTGAGGATGGGTGACCTTTTGAAAAGTTTGACCACGGAGTGCGATTTGACTTGAGATTAAGCATATTGACCCAAGAAGCCATAGTGACCCGAGATTAAGAAAAAAACGAAAAAAAATTCTGAAAAAATTTGAAAAAAAATTGTGCATCCCTGGTGCGCCACTATTGTCTGGTATACTAATGGCGCATTAGGAGTGCGCCATTAGTATTAATTACTAGTGGCGTGATGCTAGTGGCGCACCGATAGTGCGCCATTAATGGCCAAAACAGGTGCGCCACTAGCAAGCCTTTTCCTAGTAGTGAGTACCAAAATAAAATAAAATCATGTGACCCCAATTTAGTCTTCAGTCAACAGACGTGTGACCACTCTTGTACCTTACTGTTGAACTCTTAGGGTATTTCTTCAAATCAGAGATATGTGTCGTTCTTAACATTATGTGTTTTCTGCATCTTCACCCACACCGTCTTCCTTCTCATCGCAGCTGCTCCAACAAGGGAAGCATACACCAGAAGGGGGCTATAGTCCCCACTCAATAGTTCCCTGCATCGAATGTGCGTGCCTGACATGGACACCACCACAACTACAGGGCCATAGACAAGTCAGCACATGATGCTCACTCCTATGGATGGCGGTCATATAGGTTGTACCCTCATCTTACTTGTGTGCAACATTTATGGCTTTGTTATTCATCTAAGCATGGAAAATATATTATCACATTTCACTGTATATTCATGTTGATCTCTTACTGGTCTTGTTCAGGAGGTAACGTTGTTCCATAGTTCAGCTAAGAGACTTGTTCTTTAGGTTACGTTGTTCCATAGTTATCATCCATCCGCCAATGCTATCCCATAGGCTGGTGATTATAGTATTATACCACTTCTAGTCTTACCTATGTTGTTCTTTAATACTTTTGTGTGCCATCTAGTTAATCTTGAGTACAAACGATACATATTCTGTAGCTTTCATATGTGTTCTCTCTTTAGTTTTTGATACCTATTGCTGCTAGTTAACCCCCATCCTACTATTTATGTCATCTCCTATAGGCACTCATTACATAAATCTAACTACTAGTTGTCTTCCATGCATGTCAGATATAATTGCACACACTGATATATCCACAAGAACCTCATGGAGCAATGTAACGGCCAACAAACTTGACGTCAATGATACCCAATATGATGGAACATGTAAAGGCAGTTCTTCAAAAGACTTGCAGAAAGATGATTAATCCTATTCACCCCACAAAGTCCTTGCTCTAACTTGGCCCGTGATATGGGTACAACATGCATATAATGTCCTAGAGTGCATCTACTCCGTTGCAATGACATGTGCTTAGCCTGCTGATTATGCATGTAAATATGTCATGCCTTCCTATTTTTCAGTACCTATTCCATTCATGATAACATGTTTTCAAATTTAAGTACTATCATTCTACTCTATCGCAATGCCATATTCTTAGTTTGGACATCATGCTTCTGAATATCTTATGCATTGTTATTCATCAGTATGTACTTCATCTGTCTACCATACCAGGTTTTTTTGCATTGAAGTGTTGTTCTACTGGTCTGTTGCAATGCCATCTTAGTTTCCCAATCATACACGCATATGTTGCCTTAGTGTTTTTCTGTATGTATTCCGCTAGCATACAGTTTTACATTCAACTAGTGTTTTTTTACTTAGTTGTCCTATCGTATCCCTAGCTCTTCCATCATACTCCCTCCGTCCGGATTACATGTTGCAGAAGTGGATAAAAATGGACATATGTAGAACTGTAATACGCCTAGACCCATCCATTTATTTCTGGATGGAGGGAATACATGTCAATATGTCATGCCTTTCTATTCTTCGGTACTTGTAGCATGTTTTATAATTGAAGCACCATTCTTGTATATAAGGCATGCAAGGGGAAGACGGCTATGTTAGAATCTGAAGGGTTACAAACAAGGCCTTTGCAAAAGATCCAAGCGCTAGGAGATAGTAAACAGATTCCAGTGGCCAGAGAACTAGTCCGCTCCAGTCCAGCAAAAATATGTCAACTCCATTCTAAGAAGCGTGTGCGTATCCTTGCATCATGAAATTTTATAGCATTCTGATCATATTTTCTACATGTTTCTTACCCATCTCTCTTTTAGAAAATAAGCTTCAAGGATAGAAGACTTTCTGCACTGGGACCGTAAACTCTCTGTGCTCCAATGCTGATGTAAGTACCTATTGTATATCACTATATTTTTACATCATCATGTATTTTGTTAATTAGCGTGAATCCAACCTTTATATGTTCAAAATTTAGTTGTAGCAAAATGTGTAATTAAAGGAGACAATGTTGATTTTTGTCAGGAAAATTTCCTGGTAGTTTTGCATATTGAGCTGCATGAGTGTACTATCTCATATCATGCACATTACTGAACTATAGTGCTATTCTGGTTGCCCATTCATTTATTGTGTCAATGTTGCTTTCGTATTACCTTACGTGGCTGATGATAGTTGTGCCATATTGTGTTAATTTGGTGTAGGCTGGTGTGGTCTGGTTGCCCAAACATTCGTTGTGTCAATGTTGCTTTCCTATTATCTGACCTGGCCAATGATAGAAATGCTAGTGTGTTAATTTGGTGCAGGTTGCTGAAGATAAGAAGACAAACTCTGAAAATAGCAAGGCAACCCCATTGTTTCTTTCCAATAAATCTAGGCCAGGTAATATGGCAATAGCTCTTGATTAATCTGTTCAGTTCCCCTCCTAATTTATGTTATGATGCAGTGGTCGAGACACTCTCCACTATCAATAATACAAGCCTGCCAAAATCGCCATCTGAATCTATTCAGTTTCCTCTGTCTCGAATGCAACGGAAAAAATGTATGTTTATGAACCAATTACTGGCTGAAGCAATGATGGAAATCATGGAGGAATTAGAGGTGCACATTCTTGCACAACAACAACTGATCAATGTTTTTAGAGACAGTGTAGCAAAGAAGGAAGAACTTGCTCACATGCTTATGTGCGTCATCCGCGCTGAGGTTGCTGATTGTGACGCTGTAGATCGTTAGGTTCTGTTCATTTATTTGCACTGGCATCAATCTTTGATTGCCGAGTGGATGTAATTTCCTCTAATATATGTTGGATGTGCAACTTTTTTCCTTGTATGTCGTACCTTTGCTTAGCGCGCCTCGCATTCCAGCCAACTGGTCGCTATGAATCTAAAAAGCAGTGAAATTATTAGTTAGCACGAACAGTCGTGGGCCCTATATGAAGGAAGGAGCCCACTGCCCTTAATGGGCTTCCCTAATGGGCTCGAAGGGGCCAAAATTCTCATATGCCTTTGATTGATCGGTTTTGGTCGTGTGCATAATTGCTCGTCGTAATGGGCTCAAATTATCTAATTGGGCCTACAGAAATGTTCAAACTTTAGTGGGACAATTAAGTTAATGGGCCGTAACCAGGCCGAAAGCTCTATTGGGTCACTATAATTGAAACGAGCCGATGGTTAATGCTCGGCCCTGTTACCTCCTGGGTCTTTAACAGGCCGACATCAAAGAGGGCAACCGGTGGGCCCATTTGATTTCACGGGCCGTTAACAGGTCGATACTAAGGTCGAGCTACATATGGCCCAACTATATTGTGGGCCTTTAGTAGGCCGAAAGAGACATCGGCTTGTACTGGACCATGAAGAGCATGGGCCGCTAAGAGGTCGAAAGCCAGGTTGTACTGTATATGGCCCAATTGTGTTTGGGCCTTTAGCATGCCGAAAGAGAAAACTGGGTGGTATTGGACCATGAAGAGCATGAGCCGTTAAAAGGACAAAACTCAGGTCCGACTGCAAATGGCCCAACTCATTTATAGGCCGTTTACAGGCTGAAAGACACACCGGGCCGGAAATTGGCCCAACACTTAGGGGTCGATAAAAGGCCGAAAGATGTACATCCTGAAAATTGGGCCATCCCTTGAATGGGCCGTTAACAGGCTGAAACCACATCGGGCCGATATTGAGCCCAAATATATAGCGGACTGTTAATGGTCTCGAACTGACGATGGGCTGCAATGGTGTCAAATCGTTAATGGGCCGTTGACGGGCCGAATTGGCACATCTCGTATGGGCCGTGGGCTTAAATGGACCTGACACAAGTAGGCCTTATATGGGTCGGCCTGCTATTTTTTACTGGGCCGGCCTTTTTCACCGTAATGGGCCACTGTTGGGCCTTGCCATGTTCCGATGTATCATAGGCGTCGCCCGTACTATGAGTGGATGACATATATCCCAACGCTGAGCCGACACGTGGATCCTCCGGCGAATGGGAATTTTACATGGTGGAAATCTCCATTGGTCGGGGTTGTTAACAGTTTATCGGATCCAAACCGGAACCCGATAGCTTAACAGCGACCCGTTAGGATGGATGCCACGTGTCAGTTACCCTTGAGGAAATCACTTCTATGATGCGCCATTTATCGTCATGGAAGTGGACACTTCCATGATGATAATTTTGGTATAGTCATGGAACACTTCTACAACAGCACAGGTATGAATATCTTGATTATGTCATAAAATCATCATGGATGTACATGCATGACAGAAAATGTGACCTACTATGACAAACATGTATCATCACGGAAGTGTATTTTTTTGTAGTGTCAATTACTTCTCATGAATATTCAGATCATAAACCCACAATTAGTCGGATCCCAACAAACACAGCACAAAAGAAGATTACATCGGATAGAACTCGAAGGAAATCGAGGAGAACATGGTATTGAACACCAAAGGGAGAGAAGAAGCCATCTAGCTAATAGCTATGGACCCGTAGGTCGGAAGGCATCAAGGATGATGTAGAAGCCCTCCATGATCAATCCCCCCTCCGGCAGAGTATAGGAAAAGGATTCCATATGGGATTGCGGAAGAACAGAAGCTTGCGGCGGTAGAAAAAGTGTTTCGGGTGGCTCTTTGTTGCTTTGGGAATATTTAAGAATTTATAGAAGTAGAATTAGGTCAAAGAGAGCTATGTGGGGCCCACAAGCTCAAGGGGCGCACCCCTCGAGCTTGTGGCTCTCTCGTATCTTGTCTGGTCTCCTCCTGAAGCTACGAAGGTCCGTTCTGGTCCAGAAAAAATTAATCCAAAGATTTTTTTTGTTTCGACTTTGTTTGATATTGTTTTTCTGAAAAGCCAAAAACAAGCAAAAAAACAGCAACTAGCTCTGGGCACTAACTTAATAGGTTAGTCCCAAAAATGATATAAAATAACATATAAATGCATATAAAACATTCAAGATTGATAATATAATAGCATGGAACAATAAAAAATTATAGATACGCTGGAGACGTATCATGACGACATCCATCATCGTCTGGCCAGACACAGGTGACTAGGTCACGGGGCTACTGGAACATGTCAACGAGAAAGAAGAACAAAACCGGTAACAAGGAGACCGGTGTAGTGAGCATGAGAATGACTCAAGATGATACCGATATATATCACCTCGAGTTTTGCAAAGTATCATGGAGCAAAGGGAATAGCACATGTTAACCAAAGATTCACTCGAATATCATTCCTGCATTCATAGGGATCAATATGGATGTCCACGGATCTGCTATTGGTCATTGAACGAAAGGGGTTTTGTTCATCTCTATGTTTTACCAAACCTATAGGGTCACAAGCTTAAGGGAAACACTATCTGTTGAGTTTTAGAGGAGTGAGAGTTATGAGAAAATATTCTCAGAATAGTTCTGAGAACATAAGAAATAGTTTCAAGAGAGTTCTGAAAGAGTTTTCAGATGTTTTCCAGAAATGTTGTGCAAGGTCCCGGGAAGGTCCTAGGAACTTTTGGTGATGTCTCGAAGGTTAAAGAAGCTTCCGGATAAATCCAAAGGGTCTCTGGTGCGAGGACACATTGGCTAGACCAAGGGGTAATGCCCACAAGGCTTTAGGTTAGTGCAAAAGGAGTTTTTGTGGAGAATCGGGGGCCAAACGCCAGGGTCCCTGCCGTTTGGCATTGGGCCAGATGTTGTGGTCCGTGGCGTTTCTGAAAACGAAAGGAACCTTGGCTTTTCATGTTGGAATCCAAGGAGGACTCTTCCTTGCGTTCCAAACCGGCTTTTGGGAGGCCCCCTCCCTAAGTTGCGACCCCAGGGCTCAACATATAAATAGAGGGGCAGGGCTAGCCCCTAGAACACATGTTTTGGAGCCTCATCTAGTTCTCTCTTGTTCTAGTTCTTGTTTAGTTTGATGTAGACTAGTTCTAGTTCTAGTTCTCTCTAATCCTCATAATAAAGAAGCCTCATGAGGTTCATTTCTCTCTCCTCTAATTCTACGGCAATGACTAGTTGTGGACGGCGAAGCACTACCGGATCGTTAAGCATGTATGCTTGCAATCTATGGAGATGTCGTGCTTTTGGTCTTCGGTTCGAGGGATTGTTCATGAACGGTTCGAGGGACTTCAAGTTCGATGTACATCAACTCGTCTTCTTCTGCTTCAACTCGGAGTTGGTAATGATCTGATCTAAACAGTTATTGCATCTTCATACTGTTCCTAGTTGATATTATGATGAAATGTTTTATTTTCTACTACGTTTCCCAACACGCTATGGTCAAATCTAAACGTCTTCAATTATGATTGAAATATACATACCCAGTTAAGGTGGGATATGATTGCATCGAGGTGTCTAAGGACGCGATCTAATAGATCATTGTATCGAGTAGTTGGATCATAGTCTCTTACCATAAAAATTGTTGCATGTGCAGCAGCACCGACTATTAGAAATCCACCAATCCACATGTGGTGTGTGAACAAGGAAAGTTGTGTACCATAGCCAGTAGCTAGGTATGGATAGGGAGGCATAGAATACATATGATGAGCTACAACAATGGTTGTAGAGCCTAGCATAGCTAGGTTAAGAGATAATTGAGCATGCCATGACGTTGTTAAGATTTCATAAACACCCTTATGCCCTTGTCCTGTAAATGGGCCCCTGTGAGCCTCCAAAATATCTTTAAGTCCATGGCCAATACCCCAATTGGTCCTATACATATGACCTGCGATTAGGAAAATAATAGAAATAGCTAAATGATGGTGCGCAATATCGGTCAGCCAGAGACCACCGGTTACTGGATCTAGTCCTCCGCGAAAAGTCAGAAATTCTGTGTATTTGGACCAATTTAAAGTGAAAAAAGGGGTTTCTCCTTCGACAAAACTAGGATAAAGTTGTGCCAAAAGGTCCCGATTCAAGATAAATTCATGAGGAAGTGGTATCTCTTTAGGATACACCCCAACGTCAAGAAATTGGTTAATTGGTAAAGATACATGAATTTGGTGCCCCGCCAAAGAAAGAGACCCAAGTGGGGTACACTTTCTCTTTGTGGTATTCCACCTCTTACTTGCTTCTGGTCCAAAGATGAAATCCTTAGTAATAGTTGGTTGTATTCGCCCTTTTTTGGAATAATAGCCTCCTTTACTGCAGGATTAACTGCCTTTTATATGTTTCGGATATATTTACGCATTTGATGGTATTTGCGTGTTCATTTTCAAAATTACAGTAGCACTAAAGAGAGTTCCTTGTATTCAATATCCTTATGGGGGAAAAGGATACCCAAAGGAGTGAACAGGGATTTCGTTTTATCAACAACGAAGAGTGGAGTTTCTTTTTTTTCACAAAATATACCAAAAATTCAAGGTAATACAAGAAATAGGATAGGATCCTTTACTACGTCTTTTGGGGCTAAAAACACTTTTGCCTATCCGCATGAAACGTGAAATACTATGTTATTTCCTCTTCTTATATTACTACTTTTCACTTTGTTCAAGTGTTGAACATATGTTCAAAATTGTTATAGTAGCACATGTTCATGTTATATGCATGCTACTAGTGTTGAAGTGTTAAACTTAAGAGTACTTGTTTAGACATCATATATACTGGTTTTAAATTTAAAAAATGTTGTCATGACAACAACAATGGCTAAACAATGTTGTCATGGCAGCAAAAATGAGCCCTTTGGCTAAAAACGTTGCAAAGACAGAAAAAACTGATTAAGCTGTTATATATTGCTAGCATGACAACAAAATCTATTGTCATGGTAGTTTTTTCTTAGGCCAAAAAAATATGAATGACATGCGATTACAAGTGCACGTCACTAATACTAAAGCATAGTAGTTGTGTATTCATTACAGGGCACACTGCTAGTATATGTGCTAGCAGTGACGTGTACATGAATCACATCACTAAACGTTTATGACTGGCGTGATGCTAGAGACGGGCTGCCCAACATTACTGATTACCTTTTCGACACGCCACTCGTAAGGTTTGAGCACAGCACGACCCAAAGGCACACCGGGCCAGCCCAACCGCCTTTCTGTGGCTCGAACACAACGGGCCCATGCCGCGTTAGACTGGCCCAGCTCGAGTCTCACCTTTGACGATAGGACGAGAGCTCCTATCTGCTGCTTATTGCGGCAGACTATTGGACACCGACCATTGATCACGAGACCTCTAGCAAGCAAGCTATCCATGCTAGCCACCGTACATAATGAAAGGTATTGATTACATTGCAGCGCAAGCCTATAAGAACAAGACCAACGGCAGATCCAAACATTTCCTTTTTCTTTTTATTTTCTTTTCATGTTTTTGAATTTTTTGTTCGAAATTTCAAAAATGTTCTCGAACTTGAAATTTGTTCACAAATTCAAAAAAAGGTCCGTGATCCATTTTTTTTTGCAAATTTCAAAAATTGACCGTGCTATAGAACTTATTTGTATTTTATCATTTTTTCCAAAAACTTTAGAAATTCCTCCCATTTTTGGAAAAATGTTTCGGATTTAAAAAATTATTCATGTATATGAAAAATCTGATTATTCGTAAAATTAATGTTTAATGAAATGTGAACAGTTTTCACTCAAAAATTCTCTAAGAATGTGAATGTTTTTTCAAAATCATGTTTTTTAATATGTATAAAATTTTTGAAACTCTTAGTTAAATTTGAAAACACGAACAATTTTTGAAAAACAAGAACAATTTTTGAAAATCCGAAAGAAATTTAAATATTGGACCATTTTTGAAAGTTTGCAAACAAAATTGAAAATAGGATTATTATTTTTTTGGAAATGCGAACGTTTTTTGAAACATGAAAAAATTCAAACTCCCAAACAAAATTAAAAACCTGATCAGTTTTTTGAAACATGAACATATTTTGAAACCCCTGAATAAAATTTTAAAACACAAACATTTTTGAAGAACTGTGAACAATTTTTAAACACACGAATGATTTTTGAGAAAGAATTAAAATGAAAAATAAAAATTAAAAAGGAAAGAAAAATAAAAAGAAACAGTAAGAAGTAGAAAAAAAGGACCAAGACAAATAGAGTATAAAAAGAAACAGAGACAAGAAAAACAGTTCAGGAACCTCCTAGAAGATTTCCAAAACCGGAAAAAAAACCCAGCTAGGAACCTCCTATACGGTTTCTTAAAATCGGGATCCATGAAGCGGTGAATGGGCCGGCCCAGGTCATCGCTCGCTTGTGAACCTTGTGCG
This sequence comes from Triticum dicoccoides, assembly GCF_002162155.2. NCBI lineage: Eukaryota > Viridiplantae > Streptophyta > Magnoliopsida > Poales > Poaceae > Triticum > Triticum dicoccoides. The sequence goes on along the minus strand of NC_041385.1, from coordinate 272,100,493 downwards.
ATTGCTCGGCAACATGACAAAGCATGCGTCTTATAGGTTTTTCCGGACCAAACCCTCTGGTCCATCCCACGCACCCGGTAGGAACAACACACCACAGTCCACAAGGCGCGGTGGAAAGACAGGTACACTAATAGGTGCTCGTGTTTTCCCCTAATAAACTTAGGGTTTCGACCTCTTCCGGTGGCTGCCGCCTGAATCTACCTTGAGCTCTGCTCCAGGGCGGATCCGACTACCCTAGTCTCGGGCTGACAAAGGGGGGTCCATGTGATCATGCCCGGCCTTGGACTACGGGTCAGCGATGGTTTTGTGGCATCGAGATCGGATTGACAGCGATGGGGGATAGTTCTAGAATGCAGAATAAACAGGGGAAAGAGTCGGCGGAGGATATGTTGGCAAGGCTCACCCTGCAGGAGGAGGAGGAGGATGACTTCATCTGGGAGGAAGAATTGCCAGATATGATGGAATCGGTGAAGTGGCTTGCGATCGCGCAGGTCCATACGACAAGGACTTTCAGCCCTAACGCGCTGTACAATGAGATGAGGGCGGCCTGGAACCCTGCGAAACAGGTGGTATGGAGGAGGATAGAAGCAAACCTGTTCACAGCGCAGTTTGGATGCTTAAGAGATTGGAAGAAGGCTATGATTGATGTACCATGGATATTCAGGGAGCAGGCTGTAATCATGAAGGAGTATGATGGCTTTAGAAACCCTGATACTTTCAAGCTGGACAAGCTAGCGGTTTGGGCCCAAAGCCATCACCTCCCGGACATGTTCTTGATTGAACCAGCAGTAAAAGGCCTGGCATCGCGCATCGGGGAGGTAGAAGAAGTTCAGCTCAAGCTTCCAGCGGGCTTTTTTTGGAGAGTTTGTGAGAGTAAAGGTGAAGATAGACATCAATGCCAAGATTAAGCGTTTTGTCACCGGTAGAAAGGGAGAGGAGAGGGTCAAATACCAGGTGAAATATGAGAAGTTGCCTACCTTCTGCTATAATTGTGGGGAATTTGGCCATTGGCATGAGGAATGTGGAGAAGGGGAGCATGATGAGTCAAGATTTGAATGGGGGAATTTTCTCTTGGCTGACAATGTATGCTTCAGGCAGCCCAACCATGGTAACTTTGCATCACAACGAGGCAGAGGAGGAAATTGGGCAGGAGGTCGTGGAAGAGGCCGTGAACCTTTTGATCCAAGCCAGAGTTGGCATTTTAATGCCCAGGAGAATCAGACTCGGGGCAGGTCAGCCTTGGAGGAGGGAGCAAAGGAAGCTTCAGCGGCAGAATCGGACACTGTTGGAATGGAGAGGATAGAGGTTGTTCTATCAAATAAATGCACTTCTATTGATAATTTGGTGAGTCCGTCAGAGACAAGCTTGTCCAAAGGAGGGTCAGGGACCTCGCAAGCATTGGTGGTCAGAGATAGCCAGCTTCTAGTGCCTCCGCCCCCGCCTGTCTATGTGTCACCAAGAAAGGAATATAAGAGGCCTAAGAAGGGGAACAACGATGATGAAGCAGGAATGATGAAAGAGTCGGATGGTGATAGAAGAGAGACTGCTACAAAAAACAGTATTAATGCCTCATTGGCGGGCTCCTTCGAGGAGCGCCGCTGGGCGCAATGAGTATCTTAAGCTGGAACTGTCGCGGTGCGGGCAAAGCTGCGATAGTGAGAGAACTTCGCGACCTTGCGAGGAATTTTGCCCCTACCCTGTTGTGCGTCGTTGAAACACAAATTGAAAGGTCTAGGGTAGAAAATTTAGCAGGAACAATTGGTTATGATAATAGCTATGTTGTAAGTAGTCAAGGCAGAAGTGGTGGTTTAGGAATTTTTTGGAATAATCCAATAAAGATTGAGATTCTTGGTTTTTCAGTGTATCATATTGATTGCTCTGTGGAGGAACCGGGAAGTGATCCATGGAGAATGACACTATTTTATGGAGAAGAACAAACACACTTACGATACCAAGCATGGGACGTGTTGAAAGGAATAAGCACGTTGAGCGAGCTTCCATGGGTGTGTACTGGCGATTTCAATGAAGTTCTACGTCCGAATGAACAAGTGGGGATAGGCAAACATGGTAATGCTCAGATCCAGGGTCTTCGAGATGTTGTCGATGTCTGCATGGCCCTTTCTGGACGAATGAGAAGAAAGTGACGGGTGGGAGCTACACCCGGGTGTGCCTAGACCGGGCTTTAGCCACGGCCGAACTGAATGAAATGTATCCAGATGCATATGTGAAACACCTGACAGCAGCCACATCAGATCACAGTCCTATTTTGTTAAATTTTCATGGGACAATGCCGCCAAATCATAAGAGAGATTTCAAATATGAGATAATGTGGGAGACCCACGAGACTTGGAGGGACACAATCATGGCGAGTTGGACAGCGAGGGACCCAGACGTGTGCATGGAGGAGCTGAGGGAAAACTGCGAAACATCTCGGCGAAGTTGGTCACATGGAATAGAAATACTTTCGGGTATGTCCGCAAGGAGATCAAACAGTTGAAGCTGGAACTGGGACGCCTGAGGAGTGATCCGAGTCGGATGGCGCCGACTCATATAGAGCTGAATATTAATGAAAAATTAATTGAGTTGTACCATAGAGAAGAACACATGTGGAGGCAACGTGCTATATTGGAGTATCTCTCGGCGGGGGACAGAAACACACATTTTTTTCATCTACGAGCAAGCCAACGACGAAAGAAGAACATGATAAAAGCACTTGCGAACTCTCTGGCACACTTACAGAAGACCCTGAGGAGCTGAAGAGGATGGCAACTAATTTCTATAAGAATCTTTACACATATGAAGGCGTTGCTGACATGGATCAGGTACTTTTGAAGGTCCCAATCAAAGTTACTTCTCAAATGAACGCTATGCTCCTAGCGCCATACACAAATGAGGAAGTAAAAAACTGCTCTTTTCCAAATGTTCCCAACGAAGGCCCCGAGACCGGACAGTTTCCCAGCTCATTTCTACCAAAGGCATTGGGATATTTGTGGTGAGGAAGTGACCAAAGCAGTTCTAAGGATTGTCAGAGGAGAGGAAGGAGTTGATTGTGTTAATGACACGGTCCTGGTTCTTATACCTAAAGTTCTGAATCCGGCCCAACTTTCTCAGTTCCGTCCCATCAGTTTGTGTAATGTCGTTTATAAAATCGCATCGAAGGTGGTGGCAAACAGGCTCAAAGTTATTCTTCCGGACATCATCTTTGAGGAACAATCGGCCTTCATACCAGGTCGGTTGATTACAGATAACATCATTCGCGCATATGAGTGTTTGCATTTTATGAAGAGGAGCAGATCTAAGTCAAACAGTTATTGTGCTTTGAAACTGGACATGATGAAAGCCTATGACAGATTGGAGTGTGATACGTCTCAAACGTATCTATAATTTTTTATTGTTCCATGCTATTATATTACCCGTTTTGAATGTTTATGGGCTTTACTTTACACTTTTATATCATTTTTGGGACTAACCTACTAACCGGAGGCCCAGCCCGAATTGCTGTTTTTTTGCCTACTTCAGTGTTTCGAAGAAAAGGAATATCAAGCGGAGTCCAAACGGAATGAAACCTTCGGGAGCGATCTTTTCGGAACAAACGCAATCCAAGAGACTTGGAGTGGACGTCAAGCAGCGAACAAGGCGGCCACGAGGGTGCCCATGCGCGCCCCCACCCTTGTGGGCCCCTCGTGGCTCCACCGACGTACTTCCCTCGCCTATATATACTCCCGTACCCTGAAAACATCCAGGAGCACCACGAGAAACTATTTCCACCACTCTAACCTTCTGTATCCGCGAGATCCCATCTTGGAGCCTTCGCAGGCGCTCCGCCGGAGGGGGAATCGACCATGGAGGGCCTCTACATCATCTCCAAGGCCTCTCTGATGAGTTGTGAGTAGTTTACCATAGACCTTCGGGTCCATAGTTATTATCTAGATGGCTTCTTCTCTCTCTTTGAATCTCAATACAAAGTTCTCCTCGATCTTCTTGGAGATCTATTCGATGTAACTCTTTTTGCGGTGTGTTTGTCGAGATCCGATGAATTGCGGGTTTATGATCAAGTTTATCTATGAGAAATATTTGAATCTCCTCTGAATTCTTTTATGTGTGATTGGTTATCTTTGCAAGTCTCTTCGAATTAGCAGTTTGGTTTGGCCTACTAGATTGATATTTCTTGCAATGGGAGAAGTACTTAGCTTTGGGTTCAATCTTGTAGTGTCCTTTCCCAGTGACAGCAGGGGCAGCAAGGCACGTATTGTATTGTTGCCATCGAGGATAAAAAGATGGGGTTTATATCATATTGCATGAGTTTATCCCACTACATCATGTCATCTTTCTTAATGCGTTACTCTGTTCTTATGAACTTAATACTCTAGATGCAGGCAGGAGTCGGTCGATGTGTGGAGTAATAGTAGTAGAAGCAGAATTGTTTCGATCTACTTTTTGATCATGCCTAGATAATCTCATAACTATGCACTTTTCTATTAATTGCTCGACAGTAATTTGTTCACCCACCGTAATACTAATGCTATCTTGAGAGAAACCACTAGTGAAACCTATGGCCCCGGGGTCTATCTTTTATCATATAAGTTTTTCATCTACTTTTATTTGCATCTTTAGTTTCCAATCATATCATAAAAATACCAAAAATATTTATCTTATCTTATTATCTCTATCAGATCTCACTTTCGCAAGTTACCGTGAAGGGATTGACAACCCCTTTATCGCGTTGGTTGCAAGGTTCTTGTTTGTTTATGTAGGTGCGTGGGACTTTTGAGGAGCCTCCTACTGGATTGATACCTTGGTTCTCAAAAAACTGAGGGAAATACTAATGTTACTTTGCTGCATCACCCTTTCCTCTTCAAGGGAAAACCAACGCAGTGCTCAAGAGGTAGCAAGAAGGATTTCTGGCGCTGTTGTCGGGGAGGTCTTCACTCAAGTCAATACATACCAAGTACCCATCACAAACTCATCTCCCTCGCATTACATTATTTGCCATTTGCCTCTCGTTTTCCTCTCCCCCACTTCACCATTGCCGTTTTATTCGCCCTTCTTCTGTTCATCTTTTTGTTTGCTTTGATGTCCTACTTGGCTCGTTCGCTCATTTGGTTGGAATAGTTATTTATTTATTTCTAAACAGAGAACCTAAGATCTATGGATCCTCATCCGCTTGCTAATCTTTTTAAGAGATCCAATTATGATGAACCAATTGCTAGTGAGTTTTGTGCACTAGATTATCTTTATGAAGCTTTGCTCGAAATTCGTGAATCTGAAAATTATGGTGAAGAAATTTATGAAGAGATTCACAATAACTCCTGAATAAAAAGCATGATTGCAATGATTTTTCTATAAATTCTCTTGATGTCAATTGCGCTAATAATATGCAAAATCCTAAGCTTGGGGATGCTAGTTTTGCTATGTCTACTACTTGTTGCAATGATCATGATTGGGGTGATTCTTCTTATAATGTTGAAAATTTATTTAAGACCCATGATGAATATGAGATCGATAATAGTGTTTGCAATAATATTTAAAGTGGGTTTGGAAGAGTGTCAACTTTAGATCCCACATATTTGGAGTATGTTCAATCTTATGATATTTTTGATAAAAGTGGGTTTGGAGAGGTCATGACTTTAGTTAATGATAATCCCACTATTTTGGAAGAGTGTCAACTTCACATGTGTCAGGACCTCGACTCAATGCCACATCGATCTAGCATGTAACACCTCATATCACTTTGCGGCCTCACGCACGGTATCCCCACGGGTGTCGCCTTACCTTTGCCCGGGACCGTTTGCGTCTTTTGGCACACGTATATGATGGTGTCGCTAGCATCCATGTGATAAAGAGCCCGGGCTGACATGGCTAGTCGTAAACCCAAAGTGGCACTAACTTACAGGGACAGGCATCCATGACCCAGCATCGAATGTGTCGGTCATCAGCGAGTGAATCCAGGCTGTAGCACTGGGCTAACAGGACTCCGGTGAACCGGGCTGTAGCGGGCTAGCAGGACTCCGGTATTCATCGCGTGACATTTCCCCGAAGGGACAGACACAGGATCGAAGAAGGACACATGCCGGCCAGCCTAAGTGCTCCGGAGTAGTAGCAAGCTACCAGGGCTCAGTGGAAGCACTAGGAGACATTTCCCGGTAAGAAAGACTACTAAGGATAAACAACTAGATAGTCAGATCCCACACATAGCAATACACATTACACGTACGCATAACATGCAAGTATGTGTTGTACAACATGGCATCACAGCATAACTCAACAACTCATATAGATAAAGGCTCAGAAGAGCCATCATAGCATTTATTACAAACAGGGGTCACATGACCCAACATTCAGAGCAATCAAGCAACAAACGGAAGCCTTACATGTCTGAGTACAGACATCTATAAATGAAAAAGGCTGAAAGCCTGACTATCTACAACGTCCAATCAAGATCGTAGCTGAGGTACAAGCTACTCGTCGAAGTCCATGAGAACACTAGTAAGACCGAAGTCTCCGCTGCAAAAACATAAATAAAGCAACATGAGTACAAAGGTACTCAGCAAGACTTACATCAGATCCTATCATACATGCATTTGTATCAAGAGGGTAATGTGAGGTTTAGTTGCAGCAAGCCAGCTTTGACTCTGTGGCTATCCTGTTCTACGACTACCAGAAACTCTTGAGGTGATATGGCGCACACGAGTCCACTAATCACCACACAATACACTACTATGGATTCATTCCCGTCTCCCTACGAGAAGGCCATCCATAGCACTCACACTTGTCTTGAGCATTTTATAGTATCCACTTCAAGTTGTCTATGTACCATGTAAGCATCCAAGAAGTCCATAACCGCGGACCCGGCTATTCGAATAGATCATGTTAACCCTGCAGGGGTGTACTTCTTCACACACGCTCTCGCCACTTACCGCCATGTACACGTCATGTATCTCGGCAACCTTCAAGCGGAAGCCTGGCGAGGGTGTCGGCCATGACCTGACTAACCACACAAGACTCTAATCCAGGTTTATCGCCTATTCGGGTTCCATCCGCAAGGAGATCCGGCCGGGGTTTCACTCACGGCCCCAAACGATGTGTGCAGGGTTCCCAAGCCCACCTCGCCGGATGGATCTACGCTTGGTACACCGTGCCACTTGTGCCTAGTCTGTCCCAAGCCCACCTGGCCGGGTGCCACTTGGTAGACTACTAACACTACCTACAAACACCAGAAACTAGTTGCGACTCCTGGACAGAGATCAAGTTGGTTAATAAGTCGAGAGGGCTTGGAGCGCCCGGAGCCCAATGTGTGGTAGTATCGAGTCATTGGACAACATACATAGAACTCAGTGCTTAAGGACGGTTCCAGTGAGACAACCCACCATGTACTCCTACATGGCCTCTCACCGCTACCTTTACCAAATCGTGTTCACACACTTAACTCTCAGCACCAGAACATATCGTAACACTCCAATTCATTCCCAATGAATCAGACCTGACACAACTCTAAGCAATAGCAGGCATAGCATGGTAGGAACACAACATGGCTCAATCAACTCCTACACATGCTAGTGGGTTTCAACTATTTACTGTGGCAATGACATGTCATGCAGAGGAATGGGTTCAACTACCGCAGCACAAAGTAGCAGATGAATCGTTGTTGTCCTAATGCAATAACTGAGAGCAGGAGCGAGAGATTAGGATTGTATCGGAATGAACAAGGGGGTTTGCTTGCCTGGTAAATCAACAGAGGAGGCACTGCTTCACAAACAGGTACTCTGGAACGGTCTCCGGAGCAAGACCTATCGGGAGGGAACGGTGCCGGCAATCAATACACAATCATATGCAACAATATGATGCATGAACATGGCATGTAGATGTGATTCTGTTTGAGCTAGTGCAACTAGTAATCATTTGGTTTGAAGTCCATTTGAACCATAAGCTCAAATGCATCTCCAAAGTAAGCTCTTATATATGCCATAATGTGTTTTCTCATATTCAGGATGTATAAGTTGGTTTGTCATGCATGAAACTAGTACAGATGGAAAGATTGCATTTTTCTGATAATTTTTCATATATAAATTATTTTAATCTGAGCTACGGTTGAATTGATATGAATTTTTGAAGTTTAAAACAATTTCTGGAATTTCCTGATTTAATTTAAATCCAGAAATCATATTATTGCGCCAGCATGACGTCAGCACGACATCAGCAGTCAACTGCGGCTGACTGCGGTCAAACCTGACGTGTGGGGTCCACACGTCAGTGACAGGGGGTTAAACAGGGGGTTAATTTAATCCTAATTAAAAGTTAGTGGCGCTGGGGCCCACTGTCAGTGTCAGGGGGGGTTAGTTAACGGTGATTAGCACTAAGCTAATCACCTGGCCGACGGGGCCCACCCGTCAGTGATCCTGGGGGTTAACTAAGCGGGCTGTTAGCTGCTAATGGCGGGCCACATCATCTCACCGGAGTTCAACGCCGGCGAGCACACAGACGCGGCGGCGCTGATCGGAACGGCGGCTCCGGCGATCAAATCGATGGCCGAGCCCATCTACAAGGAGCTGGGGCTCGTGCGCATCCAACGGTGGCAGGGGGAGGGTGAGGCGTGGCCTGAGTCGAGCGCAGCGTCGACTTCGGCGGCGGCCGGAGTTCGGGATAGCGCGGGCGTGGGGCTGCAGCTCGCGTTCGAGCGAACGGAGAACACAGGCGGTAGCTACGAGGCAGCAGGAGCACGTCGGAGCTACTACGTGAGGCGGAGGTGCTCGGGGGCACGGAGCTCGCCGGCCATGGCGGACGGCGGCTTCGGGCGCTCGCGGGGCAGCGGCTACAGGGCACGCGCGAGAGAGAGAGGTGAGGGGAAAGGAAGAGGGGCTCACGGCGGACTCGCAGAGCAGGCCAGTGTGCTCAGGGACGTCCTGCGTGCGGCGAATCGACGGCGATGGCGATCTGCGGCGGCCGGAGGTGATGAAGGCGACGGCGACGTTCCAGGGCGTCCGGCGCCTTGTGACTTGACGGGGGAGATGAGGAAGTTGTGGCGGAGCTTCTGCGCGTGTCGGAGAGGCGAGGGGACGGCGGGGAGCGCGTCGGTGGCGAGCTGCGGCGGCGGCGGCTCTCCGTCATGGGGGGGGAAG
>NC_041385.1:272082097-272091186 GCF_002162155.2 Triticum dicoccoides | reverse complement strand
GGGGCGTGGCGACGCGCGGGATCATCCAGAGCGACGAGGGGGGCGCCAGGCAAGCAGGGAGGCTGGTGGCGTGGCGCGGTGGTGCGCGCGCGCGCCGGGCACGCTCCCCTCCCTCTGTCGAGGACGAAGACGACAGAGGAGGAGGCGGGCTGGGCCGCCTGCTGGCTGGGCCGGCCTGCTAGGCCGCTGGGCTGCACAGGAGTTAGGCGCCAGGTAGTCCAAGTAGGGTTTTTTTTCTGTTTTGTTTTTCTTTTCTATTTTTCTGACATTTCTTCTGATTTAATTTAAAATATTAAATCATTTAATTACCTTATGCCAATTTTTGCAGGAGCTAACTATAATATTCCAGAGCTCCTTTATAAATGGCATAATTTTTGGACATATATTAATATATATATAACTAATATATTTCCAATGCAAATATTTATCGGATTAATCCAAATGACCAAAATAAATATCCATGAGCTCCTAAAATATTGGTTTGATTTTTTATCTCTGTCCAATATTTTCAGAGAGCAACATGAGCATTTTCTTGGACCCTTTTTGGAGAAATTTTTATTTGGGTCATTTTCAAAAATGATTCTGAGGGTTCCACCAATCCTCATTTCAAATTTAAATGGAATATAAACATGATGCACAAATGACTAGCTAGCCTTGAGCATACCAGAACTAGGGATGTGACAACTCGCCCCCACTTGAAAGAATCTCGTCCCGAGATTCAGGGGTCGACGGAAAGAAAGCGGGATACTCCAGTCGCAGACGATCTTCTCGCTCCCAAGTAGCTTCTCTCTCGGAATGATGAGACCACTGAACTTTGAGAAACTTGATGTTCTGACGTCGAGTGACACGCTCTGCTTGATCAAGAATGCGAACCGGGTACTCTCGGTATGTGAGGTTATCTTGGAGATCAAGCATTTCGTGGTCCACTCCGCGGATGGGATCCGAGAAGCAACGCCTGAGTTGAGAGACGTGGAAGACATCATGAACTCGAGAAAGATGTGGGGGTAGTTCCAATTGGTAGGCAACCTCTCCTCGTTTAGCGAGAATACGAAAAGGACCAATGTAACGAGGAGCCAACTTGCCCTTGATACCGAAACGATGGGTACCCTTCAAAGGAGTAACCCGAAGGTAAGCCTGGTCGCCAATTTCATAAGTCATATCCTTACGATGACGATCATACTGACTCTTTTGACGAGACTGGGCTGTTTTCAAATTCTCACGAATGATGCGAACTTGCTCTTCTGCCTCCTGGATCATGTCCGGTCCAAAGAATTGTCTTTCACCGGTTTCTGACCAGTTCAAAGGTGTTCGACATCTTCGTCCATAGAGAACCTCAAAAGGAGCTTTCTTGAGGCTAGATTGATAGCTATTGTTATAAGCAAACTCGGCAAAAGGAAGACATTTCTCCCAATCCATACCGAATGAGATAACGCAAGCTCTGAGCATGTCTTCAAGAATTTGATTGACCCGTTCCACCTGACCACTCGACTGAGGGTGGAAAGCGGTACTGAAGGAAAGATGGGTTCCCATGGCAGTTTGGAAACTCTCCCAAAAATGAGAAGTGAAGAGACTGCCACGGTCTAAATTGATCTCTAGTGGAACACCATGAAGTGACACTATTCGAGAAATATATAAGTCAGCGAGCTGACTAGCGGTGATACTCTCTCGAACAGGTAGGAAGTGCACCACTTTGGAGAGACGATCAACGACTACGAAGATAGCATTATTCCCTCTCTTGGTCCTGGGAAAGCCGGTGATGAAGTCCATACCAACTTTATCCCATTTCCATTCAGGAATAGCTAAAGGCTGAAGGGTGCCAGCAGGTCTTTGATGCTCTGCCTTAACGCGACGACAAACGTCACATTTAGCAATGAACTCAGCGATTTCTCTCTTCATCCTAGTCCACCAGAACCTCTGGCGTAGGTCCTGATACATCTTAATACTACCGGGATGAATCGTGAGAGGAGATTCATGCGCCTCCTTAAGAATCAGTTGTCGAAGATGTTGATTCTTGGGAACCACCAAGCGATTCTCAAAGAAAACAACACCACGATCATCCATAGTGAAACATCCACCAACTCCCTTCTTAATGTTTCTCTTGATCCGGGAAATTCCTGTGTCTTGCTTTTGAGCTGCGATAATCTGATCCTTAAGATCAGGTTTCGCCACCAGGGTAGAAAGGAATCCGTGAGGAGCAATGTGAAGATTAAGCTTACAGAATTCCTCATGGAGAAGTGGTTGGCCTTGCTGCAACATGAGATTGTTGCAATAGGATTTACGGCTTAGAGCATCAGCCATGACATTGGCTTTGCCTGGGGTGTAGGTAATCCCTAAATCATAATCTGTGATCAACTCCAACCAACGTCTTTGCCTAAGGTTCAGATCCGGTTGGGTGAAGATATACTTGAGACTCTGGTGATCGGTGTAGATCTCGCAATGTTTACCAAGAAGGTAATGTCGCCAGGTCTTGAGTGCATAGACTACGGCTGCAAGCTCTAGATCATGTGTAGGATAATTATCCTCATGTGGATGCAACTGTCGAGATGCATAGGCAATCACATGACGATCCTGCATAAGAATGCAACCTAGTCCCTGTCGTGAGGCGTCGCAGTAGATAATAAAGTCTTTAGTGAAATCCGGTGGCACAAGTATGGGACCAGAGGTCAGGCGCCTTTTCAGTTCCTGAAAACTGTGTTCACACTGTGGGGACCACTCAAACTTTTTATCTTTCTTGAGAAGTTCCGTGAGGGGTTTGGCTACTTTGGAGAAGTTTTCAACAAAGCGGCGACAATAGCTGGCTAGACCAAGGAAACTCCTAACTTGTTTAACGGTCTCAGGTGGAGTCCAATCGAGAACAGCCTGAACTCTCTCGGGATTGACAGCAATGCCCTTACTAGAGATTACGTGGCCTAGGTAGGTCACTTCTGGCAACCAAAATTCACACTTGGAGAACTTGGCATAAAGGCGGTGCTCTCTGAGTTTTTCTAACACAAGTCTAAGATGTTCGGAATGCTCTTCCTCGTTCTTCGAGTAAATAAGAATATCATCGAGGTAAACCACGACGAACTTATCTAAGTATTCCATGAAGATCGAGTTCATCAAGCGGGAGAATGTGGCTGGGGCGTTGGTTAGACCGAAGGACATGACTGTATACTCGTACTGACCATAATGAGTAACAAAGGCTGTCTTGGGAATGTCCCCATTTCTGATCTTAATTTGGTGGTATCCTAACCTTAAATCCATCTTGGAGAAGACTGAGGATCCAGCGAGCTGATCATACAGGTCGTTGATCCTGGGGAGCGGATACTTGTTCTTTATCGTGACCAAATTAACGGGACAATAATCTACAACCATCCGGTCCGTACCATCCTTCTTCTTGACGAAGAGGACAGGGCAAGCCCAAGGAGAAGAACTAGGACGGATGAAACCCTTTTGCAAGGACTCATCAAGTTGTTTCTTAAGCTCGGCTAGTTCTAAGGGTGCCATCTTGTAGGGTCTCCTAGAGATTGGAGCAGTTCCTGGGATAAGATCTATGATGAACTCTACATCTCTGTCAGGCGGAACACCTGGCAGTTCCTCTGGAAAGACATCCGGAAAGTCACGGACTACCGGGATATCTTCAAGGTCTGGAAGAGGGCTGGCATTAAGGGAATAGAGCTGACGCTTTGCAACTCTAGTGGAGACAGTGACTATCTTGCCAGATGGGTGTGTGAGCTGAACAGACCTGGTGAAACAATCAATCTTGGCATAATGAGCTGTCATCCAGTCCATACCCAAGATGATGTTAATATCCGAAGACTTGAGAGATATCAAGGAAGCAAGGAATACAAGTCTGTCAACAAGGATTTCATTGCCATAACTTATCCTAGAAGTTTGCCATTTGGATCCAGGAGTTTGAATAAGTAGTGGGGAGGGCATATCACAAAATGACATGTCGTGCAAGCGGGCATAGCTTTCAGAAATGAAGGAATGAGACGCTCCAGTATCGAACAAAACCGATGCCGGATGACAGTTGACAAGGAGTGTACCAAGAACGACATCTGGATCATCATGAGCGGCTTTAGCTGAGACGTGATGCACACGTCCATGTTCAGTGGGAGCTGACTTGGCACTGATCATCTTGCGTGATGGCTTACCATGGCCAATAGACTTCTCGGGCTGGGGTGGAGCAACTCTGGTCTGAGTGCAAATACGGGCAATGTGGCCTGGCTCTCCGCACTTGTAACAAATCTTGGAGGTAGGATGTGGACCTGCATTGGAAGGCGGTCCACCAATAGACCTGGGTGGAGCATACTGCTGAACTTGATAAGGTGCCACATAAGATGGCCTCGGTACATATTCGGAAGGAAGAGCGGAGTTTGGAACCCAAATCCGGCGCTTCTGGGAACTAGAGCCGGAGGAAGATCCCAAATCACGGGTGTGCTTACGAGACTCCTCGTAAGTGAGTTGAGCTGTCTCTGCATTAATGGCCTTGTTCACAAGGGCTTGGGATGTATCACAATGATGCAGGTGGAGATCACGATGCAACTTGGGGTTGAGACCCTTCCGGAACCTAGCCTGCCTCTTGGCGTCCGTGGACACCTCTTCTGTGGCATAACGGGCGAGGTTCTCAAACTCTCTACTATAGGCATCAACAGCCATCTTACCCTGGGTGAAACTACAGAACTCTTCTCTCTTGCGATCGATGAGGGCTTCAGGAATGTGATGCTCGCGAAAAGCCTCAATAAAATCCCTCCAAGTAGGAATCTGGCCAGCTGGAAGCAAAGCCTCATAGTTCTGCCACCAAAGACTAGCAGGACCTTCCAGGTGGTATGTGGCATAAGTGACCTTGTCATCTTCAGCTACGCTCGCGGAATGCAGCTTATGAGTGATGCTACGGAGCCAGTCATCTGCATCGAGTGGCTCGATGGAATGATGAAAGGTAGGTGGGTGCAAACGAATGAAGTCATGAATGGTAGCAGATCCTTTGAACTGATGTGCGGTGTTCTCCTCGATACGTGCCAACAAGCGGTTAGACTCACGCTTGTTCCTCTCCATCTCTAGCATGAACTCTGTCAACGAAGGCTGATCGGGAGGATCCTCATTCCTACCATCTCCGTGGTTCTGGCTACGAGCAACGGAACTTCGCTTAGCTGATGACATCCTGAGAAACGAACCAAGGACGGAATCAGCATCAACTATGGACTGTAGAATGTAGGACAAGGAATTAGTATCTCTTGAACTCCTAGGGAAATTTCAGCAGCATAACGGCAGTAAAATGCTCAGAATGAGACATCCTACTAAAAATGGGGTGGTAACATACTCATCAACATTACTCAAGGTTCTGAGATCATACTAAACAGACTACACCGGAAATACCCAAAACTGGGGTATGACTCTGATCAACCAATCCTATGGGACTACGGAGTAGTAACACGTGATCCTGATAGACGGAAGAGAAAGCCTAGTTCCTTAACCCCGTAGGAAAGATAGGACGACTCAGATCAGAAGGCCATGAAGTAAAAGGAGTAAAAAGAGCCTTATGTTCCAACCCACAATCAATTCCCTTACATAACTAAAGCATTTCTAGACTCAACTTCGACCAGTTTGGCTTGGTAATCCTACAGGCAGTCAGGCTCTGATACCAACGCTGTCAGGACCCCGACTTAATGCCACATCGATCTAGCATGTAACACCTCATATCACTTTGCGGCCACACGCACGGTATCCCCACGGGTGTCGCCTTACCTTTGCCCGGGACCGTTTGCGTCTTTTGGCACACGTATATGATGGTGTCGCTAGCATCCATGTGATAAAGAGCCCGGGCTGACATGGCTAGTCGTAAACCCAAAGTGGCACTAACTTACAGGGACAGGCATCCATGACCCAGCATCGAACGTGTCGGTCATCAGCGAGTGAATCCAGGCTGTAGCACTGGGCTAACAGGACTCCGGTGAACCGGGCTGTAGCGGGCTAGCAGGACTCCGGTATTCATCGCGTGACATTTCCCCGAAGGGACAGACACAGGATCGAAGAAGGACACATGCCGGCCAGCCTAAGTGCTCCGGAGTAGTAGCAAGCTACCAGGGCTCAGTGGAAGCACTAGGAGACATTTCCCGGTAAGAAAGACTACTAAGGATAAACAACTAGATAGTCAGATCCCACACATAGCAATACACATTAGACGTATGCATAACATGCAAGTATGTGTTGTACAACATGGCATCACAGCATAACTCAACAACTCATATAGATAAAGGCTCAGAAGAGCCATCATAGCATTTATTACAAACAGGGGTCACATGACCCAACATTCAGAGCAATCAAGCAACAAACGGAAGCCTTACATGTCTGAGTACAGACATCTATAAATGAAAAAGGATGAAAGCCTGACTATCTACAACGTCCGATCAAGATCGTAGCTGAGGTACAAGCTACTCGTCGAAGTCCATGAGAACACTAGTAAGACCGAAGTCTCCGCTGCAAAAACATAAATAAAGCAACATGAGTACAAAGGTACTCAGCAAGACTTACATCAGATCCTATCATACATGCATTTGTATCAAGAGGGTAATGTGAGGTTTAGTTGCAGCAAGCCAGCTTTGACTCTGTGGCTATCCTGTTCTACGACTACCAGAAACTCTTGAGGTGATATGGCGCACACGAGTCCACTAATCACCACACAATACACTACTATGGATTCATTCCCGTCTCCCTACGAGAAGGCCATCCATAGCACTCACACTTGTCTTGAGCATTTTATAGTATCCACTTCAAGTTGTCTATGTACCATGTAAGCATCCAAGAAGTCCATAACCGCGGACCCGGCTATTCGAATAGATCATGTTAACCCTGCAGGGGTGTACTTCTTCACACACGCTCTCGCCACTTACCGCCATGTACACGTCATGTATCTCGGCAACCTTCAAGCGGAAGCCTGGCGAGGGTGTCGGCCATGACCTGACTAACCACACAAGACTCTAATCCAGGTTTATCGCCTATTCGGGTTCCATCCGCAAGGAGATCCGGCCAGGGTTTCACTCACGGCCCCAAACGATGTGTGCAGGGTTCCCAAGCCCACCTCGCCGGATGGATCTACGCTTGGTACACCGTGCCACTTGTGCCTAGTCTGTCCCAAGCCCACCTGGCCGGGTGCCACTTGGTAGACTACTAACACTACCTACAAACACCAGAAACTAGTTGCGACTCCTGGACAGAGATCAAGTTGGTTAATAAGTCGAGAGGGCTTGGAGCGCCCGGAGCCCAATGTGTGGTAGTATCGAGTCATTGGACAACATACATAGAACTCAGTGCTTAAGGACGGTTCCAGTGAGACAACCCACCATGTACTCCTACATGGCCTCTCACCGCTACCTTTACCAAATCGTGTTCACACACTTAACTCTCAGCACCAGAACATATCGTAACACTCCAATTCATTCCCAATGAATCAGACCTGACACAACTCTAAGCAATAGCAGGCATAGCATGGTAGGAACACAACATGGCTCAATCAACTCCTACACATGCTAGTGGGTTTCAACTATTTACTGTGGCAATGACAGGTCATGCAGAGGAATGGGTTCAACTACCGCAGCACAAAGTAGCAGATGAATCGTTGTTGTCCTAATGCAATAACTGAGAGCAGGAGCGAGAGATTAGGATTGTATCGGAATGAACAAGGGGGTTTGCTTGCCTGGTAAATCAACAGAGGAGGCACTGCTTCACAGACAGGTACTCTGGAACGGTCTCCGGAGCAAGACCTATCGAGAGGGAACGGTGCCGGCAATCAATACACAATCATATGCAACAATATGATGCATGAACATGGCATGTAGATGTGATGCTGTTTGAGCTAGTGCAACTAGTAATTATTTGGTTTGAAGTCCATTTGAACCATAAGCTCAAATGCATCTCCAAAGTAAGCTCTTATATATATGCCATAATGTGTTTTCTCATATTCAGCATGTATAAGTTGGTTTGTCATGCATGAAACTAGTACAGATGGAAATATTGCATTTTTCTGATAATTTTTCATATATAAATTATTTTAATCTGAGCTACGGTTGAATTGATATGAATTTTTGAAGTTTAAAACAATTTCTGGAATTTCCTGATTTAATTTAAATCCAGAAATCATATTATTGCGCCAGCATGACGTCAGCACGACGTCAGCAGTCAACTGCGGCTGACTGCGGTCAAACCTGACGTGTGGGGTCCACACGTCAGTGACAGGGGGTTAAACAGGGGGTTAATTTAATCCTAACTAAAAGTTAGTGGCGCTGGGGCCCACTGTCAGTGTCAGGGGGGGTTAGTTAATGGTGATTAGCACTAAGCTAATCACCTGGCCAATGGGGCCCACCCGTCAGTGACCCTGGGGGTTAACTAAGCGGGCTGTTAGCTGCTAATGGCGGGCCACGTCATCTCACCGGAGTTCAACGCCAGCGAGCACACAAACGCGGCGGCGCTGATCGGAACGGCGGCTCCGGCGATCAAATCGATGGCCGAGCCCATCTACGAGGAGCTGGGGCTCGTGCGCATCCAACGGTGGCAGGGGGAGGGTGAGGCGTGGCCTGAGTCGAGCGCAGCGTCGACTTCGGCGGCGGCCGGAGTTCGGGATAGCGCGGGCGTGGGGCTGCAGCTCGCGTTCGAGCGAACGGAGAGCACAGGCGGTAGCTACGAGGCAGCAGGAGCACGTCAGAGCTACTACGCGAGGCGGAGGTGCTTGGGGGCACGGAGCTCGCCGTCCATGGCGGACGGCGGCTTCGGGCGCTCGCGGGGCAGCGGCTACAGGGCACACGCGAGAGAGAGAGGTGAGGGGAAAGGAAGAGGGGCTCACGGCGGACTCGCAGAGCAGGCCAGTGTGCTCGGGGACGTCCTGCGTGCGGCGAATCGACGGCGATGGCGATCTGCGGCGGCCGGAGGTGATGAAGGCGACGGCAACGTTCCAGGGCGTCCGGCGCCTTGTGACTTGACGGGGGAGATGAGGAAGTTGTGGCGGAGCTTCTGCGCGTGTCGGAGAGGCGAGGGGACGGCGGGGAGCGCGTCGGTGGCGAGCTGCGGCGGCGGCGGCTCTCGGTCATGGGGGAGGGAAGCAGAGGAGCGAGGGG